>NC_056725.1:82535175-82612675 GCF_019279795.1 Protopterus annectens | reverse complement strand
CCCTGGGTGTTCCTATTATTGGTTCAGATCTTAGTGCAGAACAAATATCATAATGCAGTATATCTTGTAGCACAGCTTCACATCTACAGTTTAGCAGAACACTCCTTATTAGCTAACCTTCAGTCACTTCACTTACTGGTATTTTAGTTTTTCTACACCACAGCAGATGTACTACTTGATTTCATGACCAATAGCCTAAACTACACACATATTGCACAACACAGCTTTATTAGGGGTGACTTCATGCAGTTATTGCTATATATTTCCCAAGTCATTATTGAAGAACAGTTCATATAATGCATGTGTTGCAATACAGCTGTGATTCCATACTTAATGCAATAGAAACTTTTGTTTCCTTCACGTTATTAATGCAGTAGAATTTTTTTCCCTTAACATTATCAATGCAGTAGACACTTTTATTTCCTTCACATTATTAATGCAGTAGAAACTTTATTCCCTTGACATTAGTAATGCAGTAGAAATGTTTTATTTCCTTAACATTATTAATACAGTACAAACTTTATTTCTGTAACATTATTACTGCAGTAGAAATTCTATTTGCTTAATATTATCAAATTTCATGCTTTCGTCTTTATTGACCTGTACCTGGCACTACTCATTTATTTCAGTCTAGATCTAAGACCACATTCATTGCAGTACAATCAAAACTGAGTATGCCTAGTGGCAGTTACTAATTAATCCTTCTTGTTTATATGACTATAGATTGCAAGATACATCTGTACTCACTACACTCTTGTCGCAACCTGGCCAGGTGCCCTGCATGGGCCTCTAGGTTGCAAGCTCTCTCCTCTGCAGCTATGGGGAGAGAAACACACCATTATGCCATACCTGTTTATCAAACATTCAGAGTAAGTTTTGGAAAAAGAATAATAATACGTAAAAACTTGAGAGGCATTCCCATTTCAAGCATCTTGGAATCAGGTGACCAAAAGATCCCCCTTCTGATACTTCAGGTCATCATAATAATGATGCACCTACTCACCTGTGTAGGGGATACCAGTTACACTGGTGAGATCCTGTGACAGCAAGTCCCAGGCCTCCGACTTGTACTCCGATTCCCGGTACTGGCCTTATAGCAGCCAGACATCATGGTATTTAACAAGGACTCCAACCATGACCCTGGACTCCAGAATGCCCCAACACTACGCCCTGAAGTGTGCACCCTCTTCAACTCCTGCCAGAGTTCCTGCCAAGTTCAAACTCCAGCAGGTTATGGCTGTATTCCCAGTTGTTGCACTTAACTAAGGCTGTTTTCCTGTCTTTTACCACCATTGGGCCATTTTTAAAAATGTGGCGCTTTGCTTAGCAACCGCACAAACCCGCTGAGCAGTGCTTAAACTGGCAATGCTGAGCAATGCTTAGTGCACAAACCAGCTGAGCTGAGCAGTGCTTAAATGGGCATTGCATAGCAGTGCTTCACACTGCTTAGCAATGTGCAAACCAGCCAAGCACTGCTAAAACATTCCTGGTATAAGCAGTGCTTGGCAAGGCTTACCTGTGCTTAGCGGACCTTAGCTGGATGCACCAAACCAGTTATTAAATATAATTTCATATTGTATGTTGGCAACATAAATACCTAATAACATATTTGTCCATACATAGAATATTCAATCAAGGGTTTAAGAATACTTGCCATAATGTGTATTTGCAACATAAATGCTTAATAATCTGTCTGTGTCTTCATACAAAATTCAATCAGGGATTTAATAGTGTGTCTCATAAATATATATTTGCAAAATAAATTTAATAACCTGTCTGTGTAATCAAAATATTTAAGTGAAATTTGAATAATTCTCATATATGTGCATTTGCAAAATAACATGCCTGTGTATTCAAACCCTGCACCTCCTGCAAATAAGACTGTCACTCTAACCGTTCAGCTATGGGGGCATTTGCATTGCTGCTGTACTTTTATATATAACTCACCACTGCATTTAAGCACAGCTGAGCAATGCGGTGCACCACGCAAGCATCCTCATCTATGCTTAAACTTGACCTTTCCATTTATAATTAAATATATCCAGTTTCTATTTTTATATGTCTAGCATGTGTCCATTGCTGCAAACACAAAAAAAAATTAAAAATTCGATTTAATTTCACTTTTTTCTGTCGCCTACAGTGATATATGGGGCTTTGACAGTGCAGGGGGTGTGTTACTCATCTCCAGCACAGTAATACACTCCCTACACTGATTCAATAACCGTGTTACATGGCTCTCCCTTAGTAATGAACTTTCATCATTATGCAAGGCACACTGCCGAGGGGGTTTTGCATGCACAGCCATGGTACTTAACACTATGCCTACACAGATTTTATTAAATCCCCAGGAAAAGTTTTAATACAAACTGATAACATTGTACATCATTCCCATGTTACAGTTCAGTAGCTCTTAGCTTTAAAACAGGCAAAATAGATAAATGTTCATTTAAGCCAGGGTGTACTGAAGCTTTTAATTTAAATTGCCAAAATAACTCTCTGCTTTCATCCCTGGTTTCCTGTTTAAACTTCATGTGTTTTAGCATTTGCTGGTTCTAATGAAATGCTGATGGGATGAAAATGCTTAATATACTTTGCAGTACATAAGGAAAAGTGATGGTGTTTAAAAAAAACATGACTACTTAAGGCAAAGGTGTAAAGGCTATGGAGTTAAGGATTAAGTAAGTGCAAAGGACTAAATGAAAATTGTAAGCTTTGTATTACTTTATAGTAATTTGCATATATTCGGATATTAGGGACATACATGGCTATGTGCAGTCACATTTAAAATACCTGAGGCAAGCTACAGATTGTGAAGCTTTTGTTGTTGAAATTTTAATAAAAAATAAAGGGGTTAATGTATTTTATATGGGGTATACTTATGTGACTACCCTGATAGGTTCATTTAAGAATAAATAGGGGAAGATAGTTAAGATTGAAAAGGGTAGACACAACAAAGAGACAAACACAGAAGGAAAACCATCAAGAAGGTTGTGCTAGAGGAGGTGGGAGAGGAGGGGCACAATGTTTTTGTCAGGGGTTAGACCCCTATATTTTTCAAATTTTTTTATATGAGAGGGTAGTGTGGGAATGAAATAGTTAAGATGGTGTAGGTGAAAAGATAATGGAATAAATGCTGAAGTATCTGCAGGAGTCTAAGCCCACAGAGCCTCGAACATTTCCACCGCTAGATGGAGGAACAGTGGAGGACCCCAATGTTGAGGGTTTAGGGGCCTGTGGTGGTGCATTGGTTGGAAAATGTAAATGTTTGTAAATCTAAGTCATATAATCATCTAAAACATAAACTGATTGCATCATTATGGTGCTGAGCTAAGCTATATCACTGTAAGGATTTAGGAAAAGTGAGAATTTTGCATGGGTAAAGTATTCCAGCATTTATATTTGGACTTAAGTACAAGCAGAATAACAAGTCCATAACACTCAGTTGTCCCACAAGGCATCCACTGAAGAAAGCAACAAAGAGTCTGATCATACATTAGCTGATAAACATGTGGTCCCTTTCTTCTTGATTACTGTGTGGTCAAAACTGAAGACTGAATAGTCACTTGATTAGAAAAAACGAGAAATGTGACCCACATGCACAATACGACAAAGTGTGAGAATAAACAAAAAAATAATTTCATTGTGAATACTTTTGTTTCATGTTATGTAATGTCTAGAATGTTAAACTAAACTTTCCAAAGATCAAATCTGTTTATAAAACAAGAAAAAAAAGATAGGAGTGTGGGAAGCAGAAACTGTCTTCAAATGTACATTATGTCTCCAAACCAAATAATGGAGATATTAACTAGAACAATAGATGCAGCATGAGAAAGTAGATGTTTTCTTGTTTGTGGAGTTTTAACATAACAAAAGAGATCAAGAAAAGAAACCACTCTTACACCCATCAATCACTGTATAACATCTAACTTCCTTTACATGTATTCTCTGCTTTACACTGCCTGAAACAGACTCAGAGTCAGAACTCTGTATTTTCTTGCTTATATCACCTTCTGTAGTCATTTGTTTTGCTGAGGGTCTTTGCACAAGTGCCTTTCTTTTTCTATTTTTTTCTATCTGTAAACTCTTCTTTTAATTTTCTGTGCATGCTTCTGTCTTGAACAGCTGATCTTTCCTTCAGAATTTCCTGTCAACTGATCTCCATTTCCTCTACTGGCATCCCTTACAGTTTTGGGTTGCTCTTGCTCTGTTATTGGGGCATGCTTCTGATAACAAACAGGATCCTTTTTCCAAAACATAACCAAATTCTTGCTCCTTTTTAGGGTCTGTCCCAACTCCCTTCTCCTAGTTTTGAGTCTGGATCTCTGTATGGGTGCCAATGCCTTGCTGACACCCCCCCACACACACACGCACAATTTTATACTGAGCAGGTGTAACGAGCTGCTGTTATACTTTTTTTTCTTTTTAAGTGTATCAGCCTTCCATGCTGTTTCCAAGGGTTCCTTCTTCTCCCTCATTTTCCATAGTACAACATGGAAATTTTCCTTAGAATATAATATTAATTAATCAGGGGTTGCAGTCACAGAGTGCAGCAGTTTTCTCATAACCATCTAAATTCCTACATGTGCAGGGGAAAACATTTTTCTCTCACCACAAATGCGTATTATCTCCACTTATTAATTAATTATTAATCTTATGTATAAATAATTAAGGTAGCTAAATATATGGTCTGTCATTATAGGTCAGTACAAATGATTTGATTACTTTACCTTTAAGCTATTGTTTGCGCTTGTCACATGATTTTATGCAACAAAGTTTAAATTTAGCGGTTACTGTGTAGCCGCTGTTTGTTTGTTTTCTGAAGAAGTTACCTTATTCAGAGTGACGAAAATGTGAACGTTTGTACAGAAGTTCTGTCTTTGGGACTATTATCCAGTACTAGCTGCAAGCTGTCGGTTTTCCTTTTTCGTTTGGTTTGTCTGTGGTTTTCTTGCCTAGTTTGTTCGTAATTAAGGTAGCTTGATAGGGAAATCCAAGAATCTAGCAGAGATTGAACATTCTTTCCTATTAAAACTACAATAGATTCTACAAGCTTAGTTGTAACCTAATGACACAGGGTGGACTGAATTATCCTAGCTGTACACAAAACCATGCCATAGGAACTGCTTTATATAAAGCATGCATTGCAGTCTTTGTCCTTCTGTCTTAAGAAATGTTACTTTGGTGGTTAAGGTCTCGTGCTGTCAGGCTTCAGAGGGAAAATATTCTCAGTCACAAGACTGAACTGTCTTCAGTACTGATGGGTTGCAGACTGAATTCCTTATAAGCTGTACATGACTACAAGAGGGTAGAGTTGCTGTAAATGAATAGCTAAGGTTGGCCTTTTAAAAATAGCTAAAACTTTTGGCATATCTAATGAAAGGTAAAGAAAGTACGTAGAAATTGATATGAAAGAATGTAGATAGCCTCCCTGTCTAGTGTCCCTGTCATTTTTCCCTACCATATCCATAGGCCCCAACGCGGTGGTCTGTATGCTGACTAGGTCCCTGACACCTAAAGCAATCAGGCTTGTATTACCCCAGCCAACTCCAGAAGATCAGCCCTATTCAGAATGCTGCTCAATGGGAGGAATCCCTGTATAAAAACAGTAATTGAATGTCCCTGACACCTAAAAGCAATCAGGCTTGTATTACCCCAGCCAACTCCAGAAGATCAGCCCTATTCAGAATACTGCTCAGTTGGAGGAATCCCTCTCCAGAAACAGTAGTTGAACGTATGTTCATTGTTAATAGTCCATACTCCTGACTGTATTGCCCTATTGTTATGCCCATTGAGTACTGCTCTTGGTCAGCTACATAACATTGCTGTGAACCCCCCATGCCACAGGTGGATGTTAGTCGGCCTTTAGTCTAGTCACCTTTCTTCCTATCCCCCACTGCACTTTCTCTGTCCTAGCTCTCTTCTTTCCCTCCTATCTTGCACTGTATCCCCCGCTCATACCTCTACTTCCTTCTCTTGCCTGTCCTCCTACCTTCCAGCTCGCTCTGTTAGACTCTAGCTTTACTACCTCAGACCTTGTGTCCCCCTGCCCTGGCTGAGTTCCCCCAACTAACACCATAGTCTAGCCCCAGATATCCTGTGCTCATTCCCTCCTCAAATATTTAGGCATAGTATCTCTTTCTTTTTTTTTTTCAAAACAGGTTTATTGTTTTAACATATAAGAGAAATATCATAACAATTTTATACAAGTAATTAAAAATAGGTATTATTATAATATTCAACAAAACAACTAAAGTATTTACAAAGACATCCACTACAATCAGATCAATTAATTAAACTAAAATACCGTGCTATTGAAATTAGAATTTTTTTAACAAATTTTGTAAATTATCCCATACAATATAATATGATGTTTTTCTAGTTGTTCTCATTCTAATTGTGCTTATTTCCATATGGCACATTATATTCATAACATTTTTAAATTCATTGAATGAAGGAGGTGTATCTGAAATCCAATTTCTAGTTATTATTTTCCTGGCCACTGCTAGGATAGACCATAACAAGGGAAGCTTAATCTTTTTAACACATTGAGGTACAGGTGTGGTGAATAATATAAGAGACTTAGAAATAATGAAATTATCTGTAAAAAGAGCCTGCAAAAATTCATTAATTGACTTCCAGTATTCTTTCAACTTCATACAGTCATAAAACATATGAGCCCAGTCAGCATTAATTTCTACATTACATCTCTTACATAGATTATCTTTATTATTTATTTTATTCATCATCAAAGGTGTATAAAAAGATCTATGTAAAAATGTCCATGTATAAAGTCTCCAGACAATGGAAGATGTAGTTCTATAAGCAGATTCCAATATATATTGTTTATCTTGTTGAGTTGGTGGGTCCCCATTAATAGAGGTGAAATAATTCCAGTATGAATCTACACTGTAAAAAGTTTCTTGTCTGATAATTTTATGTATATATGAAAGTTTACCTTTATCAGAAACTTTATGCTGTAAATTTAATATCAAGTAATCAATCAGTTTTGGAATAGATTCTTTAACTGTTATAGACATTAGATCTATTCTATCAATGAGATGTTGTCTAAAGATCTGAACCTCTAACCAGCAAGTTTCTCTTAGATCAAATTCTTGTTTTAAGAAATCTAGATTTTTAACTTTATTATCAGATATCAGCTGATACCAGTACTTTAGATCATTATCTATAGCTAAATGAGCTCCTTCAGAAGTAGATGACATAAGCATACCCTGAGTATACATTATAGGGAATACAATAAAATTCCATTCCCTATACTTAGGGTGCATAAATATAAAGTTACGATAACTAATAATAATATTTAATGGGTAACAAACCATATGTTTAGGTGTAATAGGTGAAGTACAAAATTCCTTTAGCAACCACAACATGGAGTTATTTACAATCATATTTTTATGTGTTAAGGAGATTTTCATGAAGTGCATACTAATTAGCTCCCAATAATCTTTCCATTTTGCGATATATGACTGATCTATTAATAAAGTAATAACTTTTATAATAGAAGAGATAATATATAAATTAAAGTCTGGAAAAAAATACCCCCTTGAGACCAGCTATTAGTATGTTTCTTTAATGCAATCCTAGGTCTATTAGGTGCCCATAAGAAATTTAACATTACTGTATTCAGTTTCTTGATAATTATTTTTGTAGGTGAAAGTATTATTGATTGTATTAAGTATAAAATCTTGGGGAATATTATCATTTTAATAATTGTAAGTCTCTCCTCCATAGTAAAAACATATTATTCCAGGTATTAAAAAGATTTTGTATATTAAGAAAACAGGTATTATAGTTATTATATATAATAGATTTAATATCTTTAGATAGTATTATACCTAAATAAGTTATCTGACCTGAATTGGGTACATATTTAGTAAAATCACTAATGAGAATATTTTTTGTGTATATATAGGTAGTATTTTAGTTTTTCTTCATTGAATATTAAACCAGAAATACTTTTAAAATTCATCATTTTATCAAATAAAGACTGCATAGAAGAATTAGATCCTGCTGATGTAATTAGAACATCATCTGCAAAAAGTTGAATTTTTGATGTTGTATTTTCGTCTATTTCAAAACCCTCTATGTCAGTACTGTTTCTAATCAAATTAGCCCAAGGCTCTATTACTAAAGTGAATAATAGTGGAGAAAGTGGACATCCTTGCTTTGTACCTTTAAGAATGGGTATTTTTTGTGAAACATATGTTCCTACCTTAATATAAGCCAGCGTTCCTTTGTATAAATGCTCAATTAAATTTACAAATGCATCAGAGAAGTTTGTGCATTTCAGTAAGGTAAACAGATAGTCCCAACTTACTGAATCAAATGCTGAACCTATATCAAGACTAATAAGTGTTAAATCTTTCTTTTTCCTATTTGCAAAATCAATTAATGTTAAAGTTCTTCTTATATTATCAAAAGTATTTCTATTTACAATGAAGCCCGTCTGATCTATATCTATAATGCCGGGATGATTGTCTTCAATCTATCAGCAAAAATACTCATAAACATTTTATAATCAACATTAAGTAATGAGATGGGTCGATATGAAGAACATCTAGTTGGATCTTTATTAGGTTTTAAAATTGGTGAAATAAATGTATATTGCCAAGATGGGGGTTATTAACTCAGTTTGGGCCAAAATAAAACCTTATGTATTAATGAATATGTAGTTTTAGAAAGGATTTTATATATCTCTGGTATAATACCATCATTACCCGGTGCTTTGTTTGATTTAAGCTTATTTATTTGTGTAATAACTTCTGTATATGAAATACTCTTGTCCAATAGTTTAATCTGTTGTTTATTAAGCTTTTTATTCATGTTTGTGGTTATAAACTCCTTTATTTTATCTTTAGGTTCCATGTTAATTTTGTTATGGTTAATCTTGTGAAAGTGATTTCTAAATTCATCCAGTATTTCTGGTATACTAGAAACATTCTTCTTTTTCCTTAGAGAAAAGATTTCTTTGATATGGTTTTGTTTATTCAATCTTTTTGTTTTATTTTTTAAGTCTATGTAAGTATTTGGGGCTTATTGAATAAGACAAAAACTTGTATTTTTCTAAAGTTATTTTAACTTTATGAGTTAAAATTTCTTTGTATTTCTCATTTAGTTTGTTTATTTCTTCAATAACTTTCTTGTCCATAATATTTTCTTTATTATTATGTTTATAAGAGTCTAATTTACTTTGAATATCTAACAATTCCTTATCCCAAGATTTCCTTTTATTATTATACCATCTGATACTTTGTCCATATAGATATGATTTTAAGGCATCCCAAACATAGACAATGGAGACTTCAGGAGTATTATTTATGTCTAGAAAATGTTGTACTTCTGAAAGTATATATTCTTTATAGTCTTTTAGCTGAGTTAAGTATGCTGGTATCCTTTTGATCTGAACATTATGAGTATTTTTTATCATGAATTCAAAAACAATTGAGTTATGATCAGATATAGGACATTAAATGGTTTTGGAATTAATTAAATATGTTACCATCTGGTTAGAAATAAAGACCCTATCTATTTTTGAATAAGTTTTGTATCTGTTAGAAAAAAAGGTGTATGGTAATGATTTTGAATCTATCTGATTATTAATATCATTCAAATGATAAGAATTAGCAAAATCATTTAAATGTTTTGCATTAGATGTAATTCTTCTTTTCCTTATAGTGGTAGTATCACTTTCATGTAGTATACAATTAAAATCACCAGCTAAAATAATATCCCCTATAGAGAATGATATGATCTTATCAATATGATGTTTCACTGTATTAATACCAATTCCAGGTATCCAATATACATTAATTAAAGTGTAAGTCTTCCCATTAATTTGTATTGTAACCATACAAAACATTCCTTTGTCATCCTGAAAAGACTTAATGGTTTTAGGAATGGGCATACTTTTATTCCATAAAATAGCCACTCCTCTTTTTTCTGAGTGTGCTCTGAACTAACCAATACTGTATACTTATTAGTGGCTAGTTTATCAATATCTTTTTTCAAGAGATGGGTTTCTTGCAGGAAGACTAGATTGGCCTTGTGTAAATTAATGTATCTTATTAGGCTTGCCCTTTTACACGGATTATTCAATCCATTAATGTTTAAAGAAATTCCTTTTAAAGATGTCATTTGGCATTTTTAAAACTCAAGAATCTTATGATCGAAATAACAAATAACAAGATAAATAATGTTACATCTCCTCTTTTAGGTGTACCTTTAAATATAGCTGTATTTATTAAATCTCTTATGGGATTTTGTATAGGATTCAATTTTGTTTGTAGTGACAATGAGTGTACAAAATATATTGTGGATGTCAAAACTATATACATATAACAATGAACAAGTGAAAATAATGTAAGGATTAAACCTTGCATCCAGGAGTTGAAAACTCCAACTTAGAGTAGTATTTACTACTCAAGTTAACCCCCTACCCTAAGCAGCAGTACCTCAGCTACCACCTTATCAATTTAATACTAGTTATATTTAACTGAGGTTAACAGTTTTCAATTCAATTATCTATCAAGACAAAACTACACATTTGGTAAAACAGCATCATATAAACTAAAATAAACTTTTTTTTTTTAAAAAACTGTTCATACTACTATATAGATCTATGTAATATATAACACTTATATTCAAATAGCATTCAAATAATCTTGATGTTGGAAATCAAGAGGAGAGAAAATTAGGTTCTAACATTCATTTAAATCAAAAACTTTGGCTAATATGATTCAGACATTACATATATTAAGATGCATCTATTTTCTGTCATGTGAATACTATTAACAGCTTCCAAAAAAAAATCTTGAATTGTTTGTATATGAGCATTTACTTAAATTCATTATTGTCAATAGAGTAAAATATTGTATTCATAAAAATTATTATAAATCATATTTTATAGTTATGCAAATTCTCAGAAACACTTGCATTATTAAAAAAAACAAGCCATCACACACATACACACAGACACACACAGACATACATACACACACACATACACATACACACACACACACACACACACACACACATATATATATATATATATATATATATATATATATATATATCTGATCTCACTGAGTTATGTCCTTGTTGAGCACTATCCTACTTGCTGTCCCTAGAATAAATCTGTCTGCTTTATAGAAAATAATGCACAGCAAACACATTTTTGTAACCAGATTTTACAATCATGCTAACCTACTGCTTTAAAATATATCACATGACATTTCTTCCAGAATAGAATTATAAAATTGTTTATGCTTGTCAATCAGATGAATTAAATGAATTATAATAAAGTATATGTTTGGAACAGAAGTTTTAACACAGATTATTATGCTGCTGTTAAGTAGATTTTCAAAAACATTTAAATAAATGTTTCATTTTCTATGCCTTCTAAAATAAGACATTTACTTACTACAAGAAACTACATCATTTAAACTCATTATAACTGACATTTTATGAATAGAGTATTTTTCCTGAATCTGTGGTGTGTCAGTATGATAACTAGGTCAGAGGTTATACTAACTGCTTTCAGTTTCTCTGTGAGAATTCTGTGAGTTGAAGCTTTTGAAGTAGTTCATGGACACTGTGCATGAGACAGCCCACATCCCAGATTGTCTCCCTTAACATTTTGGCGGGAAACTTATTAAAACTTGTGGCAAACATTCATTTTGTCAATAGAGTAAAATATTGTATTCATAGAAATTATTATAAATCATATTGGATAGTTATGCAGATTCTCAGAAACACTTGCATTATTATATATATAAAAAAAAGCCATCACACTTACACACACACATACACATACACACACACACATATATATATATATATATATATATATATATATATATATATATATATATATATATATATATATCTGATCTCACTGAGTTGTGTCTTTGTTGAGCACTATCCTACTTGCTGTCCCTAGAATAAATCTGTCTGCTTTATACAAAATAATGCACAGCAAACACATTTTAGTAACCAGATTTTACAATCATGCTAACCTACTGCTTTAAAATATATCACATGACATTACTTCCAGAATAGAGTTATAAGATTATTTATGCTTGTCAATCAGATGAATTAAATGAGTTATAGTAAAGTATATGTTTGGAACACAAATTTTTAACACAGATTATTATGCTGCTGTTAAGTAGATTTTCAAAAACATTTAAATAAATGTTTCATTTTCTATGCCTTCTAAAATAAGACATTTACTTACTACAAGAAACTACATCATTTAGACTCATTATAACTGGCATATTTTATGAATAGAGTATTTTTCCTGAATCTGTGGTGTGTCAGTGTGATAACTATGTCAAAGGTTATACTAACTGCTTTCAGTTTCTCTGTGAGAATTCTGTGAGTTGTAGCTTTTGAAGTAGTTCATGGACACTGTGCATGAGACAGCCCACATCTCAGATTGTCTCTCTTAACATTTTGGCGGGAAACTTATTAAAAACTAGTGACAAATATTCATTTAGTAGTGTAAATGCATGTAAACATGACAAAACCTTCACAATGTATTCCACAGACCATTACAGCCTCTTACTTCTTTTCAGAAAGAGAAACAAATTGAATCACAGCTTGCCATTAAATCTTCAGATATTTTGACTGGTTATGAAACAAAACATTATAACTGACATATTTTATGAATAGAGTATTTTCCTGAATCTGTGATGTGTCAGTGTGATAACTATGTCAAAGGTTATACTAACTGCTTTCAGTTTCTCTGTGAGAATTCTGTGAGCTGAAGCTTCTGAAGTAACTCATGAACACTGTGCATGAGACAGCCCACATCTCAGATTGTCTCTCTTAACATTTTGGCGGAAACTTATTAAAAACTAGTGACAAACATTCATTTAGCAGTGTAAATGCATCTAAACATGACAAAACCTTCACAATGTATTCCACAGATCATTACAGCCTCCATGTAAGTGAAATTAAGCCCAAAATTACCAACAAGCAATAAAACTCAACATTCTTCTCCCAACTCAATTTTCATACAAATCCTATTATTCACTGTGCCCACACAATCAAAAGCATTTCTATATATTAATAAAGAAAAGAAAAAGAGAGTAGAAAATAAAAGGGAGTGAGGCAGAAATAAAAAAATGTAAGAGAAAGCTGTAAGAAGTATATACAATGGAATGTTACTTACTGTTTGTATTAATAGAGTTAAAAATAAAACATATTATTTACTCTTATTTAGTTCTGATTATTATTAGTTAAAGCATAACAGATTATTTACAAACAGGCATAAGCAGTATAATCAAGAAAGTATAATTAGAAATAGCATTTGAAGAACTTATAAAAACTTTTACAAGGAATAAATATGTTATTATTCTATTAATGATATTTTCATTACTGTTCTCTCCCTGCCCTCCCCCACCTTTAACCCACTACATAATCTAAATAGAATGTCATTGTTTAAACAAAGAAAATAATAAAAGGAGAAGGAAAAAAAAGTAAAGATAAAAAAATGTATCAAATTACTAACCTTACTTCTTTTCAGAAAGAGAAACAAATTGAATCACAGCTTGCCATTAAATCTTCAGGTATTTTGACTGGTTATGAAACAAAACATTTCTTTGCACATAGAGAATAACTTTGATTAAATCTTTTCCAAAATATTTGTGGCTTTCTGGAAATGCAGGAACTATATTCAAAAAGATTAATAATGAACTAAAATGATGAGAGAGAAAAAACATATAACAAATCATTTGTTTTTTAGTCTCTTCTTCTTCTCTGAAGTCTTCCACGAAGCTTCAGTTGCCAATCTCTTTAATGAAGAACTAGCCCATTCCATTTCTTCTATTTTATCCAAAATCCTTTTTTCTTTGACAAACAGTAAAGCAGAGTCTAAATCATCGAAAACCTTAGGACCATCAGGAAGGAAGATTTTAAGCTTGGCAGGAAACAGAAGGTATGTTTTAAACTGTGCTTTTTTAAGCTCCCTTATTAGTGGCAGAAAAACTTTTCTTTTAGCTATTACCATGGAAGAATAGTCATTGTCAAAACGCACAGTTGTCTCATTAATCTTAACAGGAGCTTTAGCCCAAGCAGATTTAAAGACCATCTCTTTATCAAAAGATGATAGAAATCTAACTATAACTGATCTAGGATATTTTTTGTTAGAGTTAGTATTAGCTATAGATCTATGTGCTCTTTCAATACCAAAAGAGAATGCTTCTGGTAAGTCTAAAGTTTTAGGGAGCCAAGTTGTTAAAAAAGAAGTAATATTGTTACCTTCAATATTTTCTGGCAGTCCAAAAATCCTAATGTTATTGCGCCTAGATCTATTTTCCAGGTCATCCAGCTTTGTTTGTAAATGTGTATTTTGTTTCAGCAGAAACTCAATGTTGATTTCCTCTTCTTGGATTCTATTTTCCATGTCATTCACAGCTTCTTCTATGCCTGTCATCTGGTTCTTCTGTTGTTGCAGGTCTGTATGTAACAGGTCTATTTGTTTTGTAGTTTTTTCTATGAAGGTGTCCATTTTAGTATCCATTTTATCAGTAAGTTGCTGGATTATAATTATCAGAGACTGAAGTTCTTTCTTGATGCTGGAATCTTGAGAATTTGTCTTACTGGAACTCATTTCAGACTGATAAACTGACAGGAAAATTTCCACAGTGATTTCTGACAGGAATATTGTTAAGATTTCCTTTCTTTTTTAGATATAGTTCAAGAACTATATAAAACAAACGTATTTAGAAAGAAAATTACTTCAAAAATTAATTTTTTAAGTAATTAATTCCTGTCAGTGTAATGAAATTGGTGGAGCTGAAGAAATCTGCTGCTATCCTGTGTTCATCCTTTGCCACGCCCCAAATAGTATCTCTTTCTGAGGAAAGTAAATATCAGAAAGTTAGATGTAAAATAGCTTTTCCAGGAAAGTAAATTGCTATTCAGTAAAATCCAATCCATAGCCCTCTACAAGCTGATTGTTTTCCATAACTGCTGCTGCTCCTCTAGGACAGTGCACCGCCACCTGCTGGCAATACCAGGAACAACTACTCCATCCCCCTAAGGCATTACATCACCACCTCCTCCCAGAACCCATTGCGCCAGCTTAAAGCTCACACTTGGGTTTCAGCGCCATTTCCCTAACATATCTATAGCCCCCAACATGGTGGTCTGTATGCTGACCAGGTAAGCACCCTTATTGGGCTAAACTGCATTGTAAAGGCATTGTAATCTCTTTCTGCACATGTGTTTTTACTGTGTATTTGCAACTAAACGTCTGTTGTCTTGTACTAAATAATAGTTTGACCAAACACGTCTTATGCTGAAAACGGCTTTCTTTATTGTAATCTCTCTGCTGAATATGTGTTTTCCACTTTGTATTTGCAACTGTAATTGTAATCTCTCTGCTGAATAAGCGTTTTTCCACTTGTATTTGCAACTAAACATCTGCCGTCCAGTAACTAATAGCTGTTGACCTCAAGACCATTTTTGATGAGAACGGCTCTCTTTTATAGCTTATATTGGTGTAGTAACGGTGTTCTGAACTGTTCTATAGTCCGGTTCTCTCTGTAGTATTAAGAATCACTTGGGGAAAAGTCTCGGTTGTTCAGCACACTCCAGCTGTGCATGGAATCCTGTGGCGTCCTGTTATAGTGTTGTGCTGATAAGAGTAAACTTTCAAATCTTCTATCAGACTTAGCCTCATGAGCACATAGGAGCATTGAGCTCCTGATCTAGAGATAAGAATAGTAATATCTATGCAGTCATCTGTAATTCTGGCGAATTAGATAACTGGTAAAGTTCACAGCCTACATTCTACTGAACCTCACCCATACATATATGTTTGGCGAGCAGGCTCTCTGTTGCGATACAACTATTTTTACCATAACAAGTTGATAGGGGCCCAGTCACAGGGATGGTTTGTAAAGGGAGGCTCTGAAGTCATGTAAGAAAATTTACATTAAGCAACCAACTTACTTGCAATGGCATCGTCGGCCTAGCCTGAATGCCAGGTAGTACTCTGGCCTTGGTATATAGTACGCTGACTGTTCCAGCCTGTTTTAAGGGAAACTAGTCTAGTCTGTATGTTCTAAGCTGTTTTAAAGGGAAACTAGTCTAGTCTTTATGTTATACAAAACTACTCAATGGTCGCTAGCATAGGAAGAAGTTTTATGGGGAAACTTGTATAGTCCTTGTTGCAAGTAGTTATTCTATGGTCGCTAGCCTAGGAACCACGAGCACTGCCTAAATGCTAAAACAATTGCAACAGTGTCTTAAACGGATTGCACAAATGTAAGGTCAATCAAATAGTCAAACATTTAGTTCTATTCTTTTCTATTTTGCTACATATACCCTGATGGCTTTTTGTTTTAGACTGCATTAATTCCAACTACTGTGTTATAGGAGAGAAGTATAGGCATTATGATTCTAGATATTTTATACCAATGATTGGTTCATTCCTGCTTTACTATTTACACCACTGACTGCTTCTAATTGCTATATGCTGCATCTTTCCAGACCTAATGTGTGTTACTAGATATTGTATACTGCATTTAACCACATGCATTGTATGTTACTAGATATTGTATACTGCATTCAATCAAAAGAGTTATGTAGCATATCCTGTCTTAGTAACAGACACCCATTCAAAACTCTTCTAAACTGAAGACTTGTGTTGTGCTAACATGTTGTATCATGCAGCCATCTGTTTTTGTTTTATGAATTAACAACATCGCTGAACTGCTATTCTCCCTATCCTACCTTAGACTCATTTTCTCTACTCCTTCTACCTCCTACCTGTCATCACTCTATCACTAGACAGCCAAGTAACTCCCTCCTACTTTCCCCATTTACTTCTCTTAATAATCATTCCTACTGTTAAATACTTCAATTTTCTGTATCTTCTGTCCACCTCCCAACTGTATCTACTGCCTCTAAACACTGATTATCCCTTCTGTCAGTTTAATATCACTCTCCACTACTCTCTGCTGTCCTGCTCTAACGTGAGTCTCTTCTCTATCTTTTTACAGGTCCCTGGCACCTAAAGCAATCAGGCTTGTATTACCCCAACCAACTCCAGAAGATCAGCCCTGTTCAGAATACTGCTCAATTGGAGGAATCCCTCTACAGAAACAGTAATTGAACGTATGTTCAGTGGTAATAATCTGTACTTCTGACTGTATTTCCCTATTGTTATGCCCATGGAGTACTGCTCTTGGTCAGCTACATAACATTGCTGTGACCCCCCCTACCCCAGAGGTGGATGTTAGTCGGCCTTTAGCCTAGTCACCTATCTTCCTATAACCCACTGCACTTTCTCTGTCCTAGCTCTATTCTTTCCCTCATATCTTGCACTGTATCCCCCGCTCATACCTCTACTTCCTTCTCTTGCCTGTCCTCCCTCCTTCCACCTCGCTTACTTAGACTCTAGCTTTACTACCTCAGACCTTGTGCCCCCCTGCCCTGCCTAAGTTTCCTCCAACTAACACCATAGTCTAGCCCCAGATATCCTTTGCTCATTCCCGCCTCAAAAATTTAGGCATAGTATATCTTTCTGAGGAAAGTAAATATCAGAAAGTTAGGTGTAAAATAGCTTTTCCAGGAAAGTAAATTGCTATTCAGTAAACTCCAATCCATAGCCCTCTACAAGCTGATTGTTTTCCATAACTGCTCATAGGTTCATAGGTTAATACTAGGCTAACTGCCCTTGCGAGCCATTTTAAGCCTAGCCAATTATCTCTTGTGAGACTCAAACCCTACACCTTATGTTTGTAAGGCAAACACCTTAACCATTAGGCCACCCTCCCAACCCTACTGCTGATGCTGCCCCGCTTCATTCGCTATGCTCACTCTGCTCCCCTACCCCCATTCCCACACACCCCTAATGCAATTACTCTTATAGCCACTAGCCACTCCCACTCCATCTCACATACCAAATCAATCAATCTAACCACCCCACCACTCCTCACTCACACATACCACACCACACCCTTGTCACTAACTCCATTAATTGCTTCTCTACCATCCACTCAAAAACTCCTACTCTCACTCACCACTCTTTCCCCACTACAAAAGGTAACATAAAAGGAGAAGAAACTAAATAATAAAATGGCTTTCCTTCACTTAAAGGTAGCATTCTACACATTAACTATTTTGGTTCTTCTCGTGTTATCCATCCTTACATCCTACCACACACAACTTCGTCTCACCAATCCAACTCAGTGGCAAACAGAAACCATAACCAATACACTAAAACTGAAACAGTTCCCTAAATCTCCATGTGATCGTACCCCAACTCATGGCTACTCCTATGTTAATAATAAACCAACAAATAAAATTAACCCCAATTATCCCAGAAACAAAACAATATACTACAAAAACTACTTAAGCTCTACCTATACCTAACTTAAAAACTCTCTTGCTGTGGAGACATACACCCCAACCCAGGACCCAATAGTTCACTCCACTCAAACCTAAACCAACCAAACCCTCTTTATAGCAGGCCAACTTCCTCTCTTCTGCTCTTAAACATTAATGTAAGAAGTATACTTAACAAAGTTCAGGACCTCCATGCCCTATTGGCGTTATACAAACCAGATCTAGCCATACTAATAGAAACTTGGCTTGGGCCAAAACACCATGATAATGAGATCACACCCACTAGCTACAATATTATCTGGAAAGATAGGCAAGGGAAAAAAGGAGGTGGTGTAGCCATTCTTTTTCAAAATCATCTCACATTGGAACAGCTTAACTACAACTCCCAAGACATCAATGATATAGAACTCATCCTTGCTAAATTAAAACTAAACTCTAGCAAACACATAGTCATAGCAGGTGCCTATATCCCACCAGGAAACAATATTGACTCTATGGAGAACCTGCTACACTGGATGCCTATCTCATATCCACAAGAGACCATACTCTTAGGAGATTTTAATATTGACTGGTCTGACTGTACCAAATACAATCCCTCTACCCATATTAATCTTCATGGGTTTGCACAAGTCATAGACACCACCACAAGAGTTTATAAGAAAACCAAACAACAATCCATTTTAGATTGGATACTTCTGGCTGACCACACCTTAGCACACCAGTCAGGCTGCCTACCTGACAATTTAAGCAATCACCAACCAACCTCCCTTATTAGGAATAAATCCCAACATTGTAACCGACCCATCCTTAAAATAGTTCACAACAAAAAAAAAACTTCAAAGCCAAGGACCTAAACAACAAACTAAAAGACTGTGACTGGTCTCCCCTAAAACACCTACCCCTAGATGAGGCAGTAGACTACTTTAACTCAACCTTTCTCAAAATTCTAAACTGTCATGCACCAGCCCGAACCATCAGAGTTAAAACTAACTATGCCCCTTGGTTAATGAAAGAAGCTAAAACCATAATGAAGGACAGAGATAGAGCCTGGGCTCAATTTCATAAACTTAAAACCACTACCTCAAAACAAGTCTTCTTAGCACAAGACCAAAAAACTTATAAAACTCGATAAAACCATTTACTACAAAACCTTACAAGACACACATGGCCACAACCCTCAGAAATTCTGGGCCTCAGTAAATAGATTACTGCACCCAGGTAAAACTAGCACTTCTACACCCATAGTACCAACCGACAAGGAGGACATCCCCACCCAATTCAACAATTTCTTTACCAAAATAGTCCTAGCCCTAACACCCTAAATAGCACCACCATTCCCACACCTTCTCCAACCCCTACTACCCCTATTACACAACAAACTCTCCCCAGCTTCTCCTTCTCTCTCTAGCACCCACACAACTCATTACTAAACTCCTCAAAAATTGAAACCTACCACACTGTCTGCTGACAAACTTCCCGTTGATTTCCTTCAACTATCAGCTGATACCATATCTTACCCCATGTCTGTCCTCATAATTAGATCTGTATCTGAATGTAAAGTACCTAACCTCTGGAAAATATCTCATATTATTCCACTCCACAAAGGCAGCAATTCCCTTGAGCTCACCAACTACCACCCAATTGCAATTTTATCACCCTTATCAAAAATACTAGAAAGAGCAGTATATACACAACTGATGCAATACCTTCTAAAACATAACCTTATGTCATCATCGCTACATGGGTTTTGAGTTGACCCTCCCATAGTACCACAACAGCCCTATTATCCTATACTAACATAATCAACACCCATAGAAACAAGTGACTGTTTGTATCCTCTGTATTCTTAGACTTATCCAAGGCCTTTGATGTGGTCAATCACAGCATGCCAAATTTGCTACAGGTGCCTCTAATAGAGCCCATCACAGTCTTTCCCTCAAACAGCTCAGCTGGCTTGAGTGGCCCCAACTTCTTCTTACTATGCAACTCTCCACAGCCCACAGACTATACTACCTCCCTAACAAAACTCCCATTCTACAGGATCTAATACAACTCTACACCACCACCCGAGCCTTAAGATCAACAGACCAAAATCTCATAAGCCATCAAACATAAGATTGAAGCTGGAAAATCTCTTTTTGCCTGTACAATAGCAAAAATCTGGAACTCACTTCCAAAACACATAACTTCTGCTCCACAATTTAAGAAACTACTCAGAACCCACTACTTTAACAATTGGCTGTGCCCATGTGAATCCCCAAGCTTATCCACTACATTGCCGTGATGCAAGGATTCTGCCAAGGATCACCTAATAGTGCCTAACCTCTGAATACTAATTCTTAACTAACAATGTTCTATTCTGATGATGTTGACTTATATGTCTGTGAAGAAAGTTAAATATGTTCCTATATACTATTTGTATGCCTTAAGAATACAGTCATTTATCTATACATATGTCTGTGAAGAAATGTGAAATATGTTCTTATATAATATTTCTATGCATTAAGAAGAAAGTGTTGTATTTTATAAAATGTTATTAGTTAGCATTGTTTAAGTGGAGCTTTTCTCCCTGGGCCTCCGCTGAAAATGGACCTGTGTCCATTAGGACTTTCCCAATCATCAAATGTAAAATAAAAATAAAATAAATAGTGATACAAAGACAGAATGAGAACTTCAGAAATAATGTTGCAGCCAGGTGAAATAAACTGATTATTGTAACTGTTTTCCAGTTTAAAGGAGTCTGATTAGAGAGGAATAAAAGAAGCATTATATTGCTCTTTGTACAGAGTGTCAGCTCTATTGTCCTGTGACAATATGTATGTAGTTAATATGCTGTTTATTTCTTCGGTAGGATGGGAAGTGTGTGTTCTAATAGATCAGCATAATTTGGGACAGTTATTACATAAAAGTAATTAAAGTGAAACAAAAGTAACAGATAAAGACTATGAAAGACTGGTATATATAGAAAGATAAATAATATGTGATAAGTAGAGTAAAATATAAGCTTTACAGTAACACAGCTTGACTTATTGCTTTGGAATGTTAATGCAATTTTTATGGAAATATTTTTATACTGGACGAGTTTTCTTTGTATCACCTTGTGGATTTTATATCTGTGGAGGTACTGGCGATTGTTTTCTTGGAGCTGAGGAAACTGCAATCCAAATTGTAGCTTGCTACAGATCCCCCACCATGCCCCAGGATTCCCACTCCACTTTTCTTGATGTACTGGAAAATATTAGGGTACCACCTTTCAATGAATTCAAAACAAAAAAAACTTTAACCCTCAAACATTTAACTATCTCCTGCACACCTTTGACTGGACCTCACTCAAAACACTACTACTAGATACTGCAGTGGACTACTTTAACACTACCTTCTTCAACATTCTAAATAAATTAGCCCCATGCAGAACTGTAAGAGTCAGGGCAGCCACGGTGGTGCAGCAGTTAGCATTGCCGCCTCACAGCAAGAGGTTCTCCTGTTTGATTCTCAGCTGGGGTGCCTTCTCTGTGGAGTCTGCATGTCCTCCCTGTGGTCACGTGGGTTTCCTCTGGGTGCTTTGGTTTCCTCCCACATCCCAAAGACATGCAGTAGGTGGATTAGATACTCTAAATTTGCCCTAGGTGTGAATGTGTGCATGTGTGTGCCTTCTGTGGAAGGTTAGGCGCCGGGCTAGCAACTTGAAACTGTAAAACTCCACTGCCAATCATATGCGGACAGATGATCCACTCTGGTGACCCCTAGCCAGGAAAAGCTGAAAGAAGAAGAAGAAGAACTGTAAGAGTCAAATCTAATTATGTTCCTTGGCTAAGAAAAGAAACCAAAAATCTACTTAAAGAAATAAAGCTTGGGCACAATGGCAAAAAAACAAAACTCAAGCCATCCTTGACCAGTAACATAATCTTAGAAATAAAGCTAAAACTCAGGTCAAATTAAACAAAGAAAATTACTCTGATATTCAACTAAAACACCATAATCACCCACAAAAATTCTGGTCTGCCGTAAACAAGCTCCTTTAACCAAGCCAACCATCAACTCCATCCCCATAAGTCACTAGTTCTCATCACAACATAGCAACTCAATTTAATTAATTCTTTACTAGTTCTATACTTTCACTTTCAAAGAATTTTTGTAAATCTGCACTGACCATCTCAACATAACTTACATAATCCAATGATACATTCTCTTTTAATGCCATACAAACCAACACTATAAAAAAACTTCTCTGCAGACTTAATCCTATGCCCCCTGCAGTTAGGTTTACCTTCTGATTTCCCCAGACTCAATTCTTATCAACCATACAATCTTAGAACACTACATTCCACTCCTCTGGAAAATATCCTACATAACTTCAGTCCCATAAAGGAGGGATCTCTGCAGAACTCTCTAATTATAGACCCATAGCAATTCTATCCCTGCTAGTCAAAATACTAGAAAAATGTATACATACCCAGCTCTTCAACTATCTTGTATCTAAAAATCTCTTGTCTGGTACACAACACAAGTCAAAAATAGTCACAGACAACTAAATAGAAAAAAGGGTGATTCCAGACTGCAAGTAGGATAACCTCTTTAAAGTTTATTTTAAATCCACCAATACATGAACGCTTTCATCTCCAAAATGAGACTTCATCAGATAAAACATTGTTTGTGAATATAAAGGTTTTAAAATATTTAATTATACATCTATTGTTTTGGGAAAGAACCATTTTGATTTATTTTCAAAGGGTTTCAAGTTTGTCAAATCAGAGTATGGTGATTTGGCACACATTTTAGTAGACCTTAAACTATACCTGAGAAAATTAAACCTTGGTTTGGTACATAAAAAAACCTTGGGAGACAATTCTTTTACCAACAGAGGTTTAGTAAGGTATAGTACATACAACCCACCCCTGCATCCAGCATTTATTACATTTGAGAACATTGTTACAAATGAAATTTATGACACCTACAAAAAGAACAGAAGAAAAATGGAACAACATAATCTGAGTAAGGAAGAAGAAATTTTGCTTTTTGAGTTAAAAACACAGAAAGATATTAGAATTATGAAACCGGACAAGGGAGGTGGTGTTGTATTATTTGATAATGAGGAATACAACAATGCCTTAACTAATATTCTGTCGGATTCAAACACACATACTTCAGTTTCACACAATGAGATACAGATTGCATATAGAAGAATTGATTCTCTTTTAGAAGAATATCTTTTAGAAAATAGAGTTGATAAACCTACATACAATTTTCTGAGACAAACACACCCTATTATCCTTCAGGTTTTTGGGGTACCTAAGGTTCATAAGTCTATATCTGAGCCCCCGTTTAGACCAATTGTATCAGCCAGTAATTCTAAAGCATACCCCCTAGCAGTGTATGTAGACAGCCTTACTAAAAAATATAGTAACCAAGACGGAACATTTAATTAAAGATTCTTGGGAATTCCTTAGTAAATTAAACAAAGAATTGTGGTCAGAAAATTGTGTATTTCTGACAATTGATGTCAAGGATTTATTTACCTGTATACCACGTGTTGAGGGACAGGAATTTTTTGAGGATAGTATCCACAAACACCTGGATTTACCTTACGATCAGAAGTTATTAATTCTGGAACTAATGGTAATGGTTTTGGATAATAACTATATAGGCTTCCAGGGGGAATACTATCAACAAACCAGCGGTGTAGCCATGGGGGCAGCTTGTGCCCCCATTTCTGCGAATTTAGTGATGCTAGAATGGGAGGAAAGATTTGTGTTAAGTTGTACTTACATGAAACATATAAAGTGCTATCTGAGATTTTTGGATGACATTTTTGTGATCTGGGATGATACTAAGGAAAACATAGGGGATTTTATTGACTATTTGAACAATACTACCAATTTTCTATCCTTCACATATACTGTTGATGATCACAGTATTAATTATCTGGATATCATTATTTGTAAGACACCGCTGGGTTTTAAGTCCAGAATATTTCATAAGGCTACATGGTGTAATAGTTACTTGCACCACTATAGTTCCCATCCTTTCCATCAAAAAAGGAGTTTGATTAAGGGACAGGCTGTCATGCTGGCCAGGATGACTTCTGATTTCTCTGATTTATTTGAAGAATTTATTTTTCTAGGTAAAAAGTTTATTGAGAGAGGATATCCTAGGGGATTGGTTGGTAAAACAATGGAGGAAGTCTATAATGGATGGGGGACCAAATATAAAGCTTTATTAGGTCAACCCTTCAACAATGTGGTAGAATCTGATAAAACAACAAAAAATTATCAGGGGGCTTGTGCTACTGAATTTAACCCATTTTCTGACTATTTTACACAGATAGTACAAGCAAATTGGTGTATATTAAAAACAAAAGATAATCCTAAAAGGCACGGGAACCTTGCTCCAGTAAAAAAAATTGCGTAAACGCGGATCCAATGTTCTAAACGCAATTTAATAAAAATCCACGAGCGTTTTCGCCACTACCTCTGTCGTGGCTTCATCAGAGAAAGATTACAAGAAGTACAATATGCATACACATTTTAAATCATTAAAAAACAAAAGCAGGAAGTGATGTAATACTAGATATATTCTAGATATAAAAATCTTACATTGAACATTGGCTTGATAATTAAGCACCCCTTTTGGCAACTTAAACACAACCACTAATATAAAATTTTTTGTGTTTGTTGCCCTGGCAACTTGGGTCTAATTAGCCTAGTATTAGCCCCTTTCTTTAGATTTTGTATTATACTAGATATGAGCCTACAAATACACAAACAACAACTAGTTTAAAGGGTATATATTTTTACTTTTTTTTTTTACTATACATACATTTCTTATTATAAATATATCATGTATGTTATTATATATATTGTTTATTTTACATATTATACTTAACATCGAGTGTGTGCCTATTGATTTTAACCTTACTATACAAATGTTTTAGTAAGTTAAATGCTTTTACTTATAAATTTACTGTCCTTAAGGGACCTTTATTGAATGAGTGACTCCCCACTAAGTAATATACGCGGGGTATTTGATTTGTAACCTTGCGTTAAAGTTCTAAGCTGTTGTATTTTTACATCACTTCCTGCTTTTGTTTTTTAATGATTTAAAATGCGTATGCATATTGTACTTCGTGTAATCTTTTTCTGATGAAGCCACGACAGAGGTAGTGGCGAAAACGCTTGTGGATTTTTATTAAATTGCGTTTAGAACATTGGATCCGCGTTTACGCAATTTTTTTACTGGAGCAAGGTTCCCGTGCCTTTTAGGATTATCTTTGGTTTTTATTTTGTTTTGCTTCACTTGTATATTAAAAACAAACAAGGAATTATATGAAGTGGGAGGAAACCGACCTCATTTCATTTATAGGACAGGAACGAGTCTTAAAAGACTGTTTGAAAGAGTTGATTATAAGGAAAACAGTAAAAAGGCAACTAGCTCATGTGGTAGATGTGGACAATGTTCTCACATCTACAAGGAAGAGTCTATAAAATTGAATAACGGCTTGGGCAGTGTTGTTAAATTTTGCAAAGGATTGTTATAGCAGAATGTTGGTATATATGGCCATCTGTACACACTGTTCATCATTTTATATTGGGAAAACCGAAAGGGCACTAAAAGATAGAATATATGATCACCTTAATGACATTAGGATTAGGAAAGATACCAGTGCCCTATACAAACATTCGGTTTCCTGTGCATCTTCCAGTAGTTTTAAATTTGGAATTATTGATTTGGTTAAAGATAACCATGGGGGGGGGGGTGATATAAAGAATCTATTATTGAATAGGGAATTAAGATGGCAATTGAGACTTAAGGCCAATTACCCCCCAGGCCTTAATGAATATATCAGCATTAAAGCTACACTTATTGAAAAGGCGACTAAGGTTTGAACTATTGGGTATGACATGTTTTACATATTTAATCTTTCAGATGTGAGTATGGTAATATTTCATAATAGATTTAATGTATAGTTATTTAGTTTTTCTTAGTTTTATTGAATGTAAGGAAACATCTTATTTATTCTTTGATTTTTATACACTTTTGTATAATGGTCTTATGGTATAAAATAATACTGCATTTTTTAAAATCAGCTGACATTGCTGCTTTAAACTTTTAATTGGTTAGATAATTAAGGTTATTGTGGCATTTTAAATAGTAGGCGTAGCACTGACAATGTTTTATCTGATGAAGTCTCATTTTGGAGATGAAAGCGCTCATGTATTGGTGGATTTAAAATAAACTTTAAAGAGGTTATCCTACTTGCAGTCTGGAATCGCCCTTTTTTCTATTTGGTACACAACACAGTTTATGCCCCAACCACAGTATCCCAACTGCATTCCTAAGCTTTACTAACACTTTTAACCAATACAGAAATGAAGGGGAAAATAGTATCTACCATCTTCTTAGATGTGTCGAAAGCCTTTGATACTATTTCCCACCAGAAACTCCTCCTTGAGCTTGCCTCCCTCAAACTTAGTCACTCCTCTCTCACTTGGTTCCACAGTTACCTACCTGACCACCAACAAGCTGTCAAATGTAGCAGGATCTGTCATCTCTTCTACCAATTTCCATTGAGATCCCCGTAGGTCTTAATCCTAAGTCTTCTTTGTTTTTACATTTTTACCAACAAACTCCATTCTGCAACCTATCTTTCCACCACCGTTCAGTATGCAGATGACTCCACTCTTATCTCTGCTGCACCCACCCTGCAATAACTCAAAGTGACATGCACAGCAGGCTTTCTCTGCTGTAGAATTTTGGCTATCTGATGCACAACTGATTCTTTATCCAAATAAAACAAGGCTTATGCTCTTCTGTCCCAGTAAATCCCCTTACTCCTCATACTCATTTCATATGCTCTCCTCAAACTATACTACTATATCAACAGTTTCCCAATCTAAATTATTAGGTGTAGTAATTGACAACAACTTAAAGTTCGACAAAATATCGCAAACCATCAAAAAGACACATATAAAATTAGGTTCCCTTTGCAGAATCAGACATTTCTTCACTTCTGCTACATAACAGGCAGTTGCCAAAACACTTTTACTCTCCACCTTGCTATACACTTTCCCTGTTTTCATCAACTTAAAGAAAACTGATTTAGCAAAACTGGAGGCTTGCTACAATAAAATAGCCAAGTTTGCAACAAGCTCTCCACATTGAACCCACCATTGCTCAGTCTTACAACAACTTAGCTGGTTACAACTACTCAGCTACTTTACTTTTACTCAAATCATTACCAGCCATAAATTGATTTACCAACCAGACAAAACCCCTGCACTACATCAACTGCTGCATCCATACACTAGCACCTGAGTCCTCCACTCCTCAAATAAATCTTTTTCTACACATCTCCAAAAGCAACAATAGTACTGGAGACTGGCTTTACTCCAACTATATTTCTAAAATCTGGAATGCTATCCCACAGCCTATCTTAACTATTGTTAACCTAACTCACTTCAATAAAGCACTTAAGGACTACCTCAGTAACAACTGGCTTTGATCATATTCCAGCCCAGGCTAAATTCCTAATTTTCCTATCTACTTAAGTCCCAATCTACAGATCATCCAAGTTATGTCCAGCACATGAAATGAAACTCCTACATTTTTCTTTCTTTCAACCTTTACTTCTCCACCCCCTAACACCAGTTACCATGCACACTCTCCCCCATCATACCATACTACCCTCCTATCCTTATTCTCTATTCCCACACTCTATTTTTCTGTGAACTAAACTACATCTTTTCTCTGTCCTCATTCTCTTTACTTATATTTTTACTTTTCTTCCACCAATATCAGTTCATTCTAACAATTTTTGCTTACATTGCTATAAATGTATCTATGTAATCTGGTGAACAAAATCAAATATTAGACACACCTGAAATCTCATGTCTGATTTTTACTAAATAAGTTGTTACTGCTCCTCTGTATGAAATGTCAAAATGTCCTCTATTCTATGTGATACAAATGTTATGTTTTATATTACTTAAATAGTACACAATGTCTGTCCTTGTATTATAATCTCTTTTGTAATTCTGGGACATGATACCAACTCTGTATGTGATGTATTTTGTATTCAGTATTAATTGTGTATTCTCTGGAGTTTTTCTCACTGGGCCTCCGCTGAAAATGGGCTCTGTTTCTCAGTTGGACTTTTCCAGTAAAGAGATGTTAAATAATAAATAAAATTTGAACATGCTGTTTTGGACATTGTGGGTCTACTGGTAAAATCTAACAATGAATATCACTGCATACTTATAATGGACTGTGTTACAAAGTTTCCAAAAGCACTGCTATTATGCAAGACTAATGTAAAGGGTATTGCCATAAAACTGAAAGTGTTATTCTCCAATGTGGTTAGCCCTAAAGATACACATAATGAACAAGGAATTCCTTTTATATCAAGGCATATGCCACTGCTTTCATAGGATGCCAGTCTACCATCTGCAGACTGATGGATTAGTACAGAGGTTCAATAAAACACCAAACTCTATGTTAAGGAAATCTGTTGATGCATACAGAAAGAACTGGGAGCAGTTATCCTTTAAGACTGTCAAAAGAAATGCCACAAGCTTCAACTGGGTTTACTCCATTTTATACTTTGTACAGCAGCCATCCTGAAGGTCTAGCAGAAATTGCTAAGATGATCTTCAAAGAAGAGGAGACACCATTGGAAAGTGTGATAGAATACTGTAATATTTTGGGAGATGCATTGAAGCTGATAATACCCATAGTATAGGAGCATATGCATAAATCCTAGGAAATGCAATGAGTTTGTAATAAAAATATCGAACAAAGAGAATGTTTCAAAGGGGGACCAAGTATGACAGTATGAGCATTCTCTCTAGATTATTGTCATCATTGCAACCCAGTATGTAAAAATGGGCAAAAGGCATTGTGGATGGATGGGTCAAGTATTGATATTAGTGCCCCCATGGAGAAAAAACATTGTGGCTAAGTTGTCAGGGCCATTTGAGGTAATGAAAAGAATAAATGCAGTAAACTATAAAGTTAACAGCCATGAAAGAATACTAAAGTGTAAATTTACTGTATCAATGTACTGAACCAATGAAAAGAAGTAGAAAGCTTGGTGGTCTGGTGCCATATATATTTCATACAGGAGAGACCAGATGATCTCTACCTGAAATACATCTAGAAGAACCCTACCAAAAACAAAATATAAGAGCATTTCTGCTACAAAATAAGGCCTTGTTTCAGATATGCATAGGGGAACCAAATTCATATAGCATAAAGGTGATATGTAGAGTGAAGGCTTGACATAAACCTTGGAATGGCAGAATTGTAGGAGAAGAAAAAAGTCTCAAAAAATGTGATAGAAGAATCACAAATTAAATGCAACAGCCCAATAGTGCTAGTGTCTGAACCTAAGAATTTTAGGAAATTGAATGGCATTTCATAGTCTGATACCTATCCTATGCCTAAAATTGATAAATTAATAGAGATCCTGGGAAAAGATAAATACCTAAAGCTTTTGTAACCACTAAAGATGGGAAGTCACATTAACCAAACATGGAGGTTATGCTAATCCATAAAATTTTGCTATGAATTCTAAGAAAATATATGAATAAATCCAGCTTTGAGTTTTTCTAAACATATCAACCAATTGGTTAATAATAGTTATAAAACTATATGCTATATAAAAAGATTTCTAAAGTCTATACATTCAAAAATGATGAAGTCATTGTTTGTTAGTTACATTAGAGCCAAACTTAAGTATGGAATAAGAATATGGAAACATTATAAGAAAACAATGAGTAAACTGGAAATAGTACAGCAGAAATATACCAAGGGCATCCATGGATGTGAAAATGTATGTTATTATAAAAGACTAAAATATCTGAACTTGTACAGTGTCGCTTATAGATAGCTAAGAGGAGAACCTATTCAGGTATGTAGGGCAATTAGATACTACTATCTCTGGGAATGTTTGGGGTTATCAAAAAGTACTAGAGAATCATCAGACAAGCTACGTAGAAGATTCTATCGGAATAAGAAGTGTAAAATTTGGTAATCTGAGAGAGCAGCTGATCCATGGAACAGACTACCAAATTACATCTAATCAAGTGCTAGTTTAGATATTTTTAAGAACAGCCTTGAAACCTATTATGGGAACAAGTGTTTTCGCATATTGGCAGGCTAAAAGGGCATTAATGCCTGTGCTTGAGATATTTATATGTGTGTAAGAAACAGTAAACTGGGCAGAGTAGAAGTCAAGTATTTGGTATACCTTATAGGCAGAGATGGGTGGAAAGACCAGAACTAGAAAATGTAAAGGATAGAAAACTTGCTGCTAACTGCCCCTAGAAGACAGAGAAAGACTTTGGATTGGCTGGATATTACAGAACATTTGTAAATAAGAATTTTCCTGTTGCCTGTCCTTTGACAGAGCTCACAAAAGCAAACATTCCTTTCAAAGTACACTGACCCCTTGAAATAGAATGGTCATTTAGTAAAAAAGAAAGAATACTGTGTTCTGAACCAATGTTACTGACTCCTGATTTTACTATGGAATTTCTCTTCTACATGGAAACATCAGAGATAGGATTGGGAGCAGTTTCATTCCATGATATTTGAAATAGGAAGCATGTTGTGTAATTCAGCAGAAAAAAGTGAAAATGATGACAAGTGATATCCAACCACAGTGAAAGTATATAGTGGTGATGCAGATTTCTGTTCCTTAAAATATTATTTATTATGTGGGCATTTCAACATGACAACTGATCATGTCTCATTTTAGAATTGCAGACTAAAACAAATGGTTATATGAAGTTGTGCTGGTGGGAACTATCCTCCAGCCCTTCCAAGTACCACAAGTTGGCCTAGCTAATGGGTCCAAAACCATCATTGTAAGTACAAACCTCATTGTTTTATGCTGAGAGGGGGACAGTTATAACATGTACTACATGGTGTATATTCCTTTCAATATGTGTAAAGTAATTTATGTATGAAATTCTCCAGCACTTAAGTCAGGAAATTGACTGCATTAGTTGGCCACTGAGAACTTAATTTACACTTTGTGAAATATAAAAGAGGTAGCCATGTTAGTATCAAACCAAAAAGTTCACAGTGAAAGGATCAGTGCAGAGTAGAACAGGTGCTGTACATGATGATATAAGGATTTTGAAGTTCACCCAAATCTTTATTTTCATGGATTGTTGCTAAAGCTGAGGAGATAGCCTGGCCAGACCTGCAGAATCAACATGGGAGAGAAACTATATTTTTTGAAAGGACTATATGATGATGGATGGAGGTGAAAATAGCCATAGTATTGTTTTATTTGTAAAAATCCAAATGAAGTATAATTTTTATTGTTCTCTGGATATGCAAAATAATATTGTAGTTTTATCTAAATGTTGTGCTTCCAGTCTGTCAGGCATATATCTCACCTAATAGTAGCTGAAACCACCACTACACCAGAGTCCAAGGAAGATGAGATGACAGTAGATATGGATATTCTCAGTATTATACCAGATAGATGATACAGAAACGGCCTTAAATATATCTCTAATTAGCTAATGAAAAACATATTTAGTGGATATTTCTCCAGGAAGTAAAGACACTTAAAAGGACACAACATCACCAAGATTATCATTTCCATAGAGAGTTTTATTTAAAAAAAGTTATAATACCTGGGTTACATGCATTCAGCAGTTGATCCTCTTCTTGTGAAAATGACTGGATAGATTATAAGTGATGCATAATGTTTGCAACTGGGAGTGTGTCAGTATGGCTTGTGATGTAAAATGCTTGCAACTAGTATTATGTCGGTGTGGTTTGTTTTTCTTTATATAAATATATGATTGATATATCATAAAGGATGGTTTAATAAAGATGTTTCTTGTTAAAAAAGGGCGTCAGGATTTGAATAATTTATGTAATGTTGCTTAGGTTATATGATATACATATGTGTATATATATATATATATATATATATATATATATATATATATATATATATATATCAATATATGTGAATTATGTTTATTAATATTAATTTGTTAATACAGTTTGATTACTTTTGGATAAATGTAAAATTGCCTATATCAAAGTGTTAATTCAGAATCCAAAAAGCTTGTAGTGCAAACCACCAAAGTGTACTCCGGAACCACCAATAAGCGACACTGTCCAGATAGACACCACGATAATCAATTCAAATATTTAATCCACAAAACGCCAAACAGATGTACTCCAAACAACAAAACTTGTAAAAAAACGAATTATATACAGAAAATAGCACCCAGGAAACACATACTAATGTTGATAGCAGTTAAGCGCTTTCAACCATAACCAGCTGGTCTTCCTCAGAACTGGTTAAAGTGTTAATTCAGTAAAGGTGTGTTTAAAAAATACCTGGGTTATGTGTAAAAGCATTCAGAATACGCTTGACTAACAGTACTTCCTTTCGGTAGCATACCTAGGATGGGGCAAAGGAGAAAACTGCTTGGGCACAAGGTGTTAAGGGGCGCAATCAGTGATTAACTATCCTTAACCATTATGCCAAACCCTCCATCATCCTGACTCCTTATCACTCTTTAGTGCAATATTGGCTTTTAAAAGCTAGTATTGCATTTGGAGTCAAACCTGAGCACTGTAGAATTCTGTGTAAGATATAAACCGTAGCAAACTACTTGCTACATTTCTAGCAAGCTGTCTTCCACAGTTTAAAAGAGAGAAAGTTTATTTTTTTTCATTTTTTTTAAACTAAAACCTGATTGCTATAGTTCTCCAAGCATTGCACAACCTGTAAGATCAATTTGTTTACTAAAATGAGAGGAAGGAGGGCTGGGGCAGGTTGCAGAAGCAGAACCTGATTTACTAGGGAAAGAGGGGTTATGGGTCAGATATCTGGCCAGATAGAAGGACCAGACTTTTTTTTGCTCTTTACTTGAAGAGCTGTGGAGGATTGATGCCACTTCATGGAACTGGCACAGGGTTCTGGTTTAGCCAGCTACACTTCTACTTCATTTCCTTGAGGCACTCTTGCAATTTGAAAATCAAAAAAGCCAGATCAGCATATATTCACTCCAAATTAAATTACTCTATAATCCATCTAAAATGGTTCAAGAAAGTAATATGAATAATAGCTTACTTTAAAAATAGCATACACAGCAGCAGTGGCTATTTGGCTATAGTAAATTCAAAACCTAATTAGCACTCACTCATAATTCCAGTCTCTAAAATTCCATCAACTCTTTCCCTACATGGATTCCTTACTCTGTCAGTCTTTTGATCATGTAACTTGACATATGAAAGCTGATAAACAGTGATATGAATATCTTAATAAATGTAGTTTCCTAATAAACAATGGAAACCTAACACAAACCATGCCTCTCAACTGTACTGATTTTCGCATAATGCCCAGATTTTTGTCTCATATTTTTTGTCCATTTTTCATAAAATTGTGGTTTTCTGGCAAATTAGTGGCAAGTAATTAAAGACTGAAATTAGAAAATAATGGCAGACATTTGAGTTTCAGATTTCATAACCTTTAGAAAATTCATGCTAATGCAAAACCTTGTATTTTATCAACTTTTTAAGTTTATAAGAGCAATATTTAAACATTGTCCCTATTTTTGGGCCTCTGTCCCACTTTTATTTATGGCTTTGTCCATATTTCTTGCTCTAAGAGGTTGAGAGGTATGGCACAAACTATTGTAAAACAAAAAGAATAGATTTTGAAGAAGTCCTTAGTAGCTGGACGAACGCACTTAATTTAGTAATAAAGAGAGCATTCAGCTTTTTGATCTTCATTCTTTTGGTTTTACTAATGTAGTTTCCTGATAGAACCACAATAAACACAGTAGATTAAGTACCATTTGCACAGTGACTGATAAAATGTTCACCTCTGTGGAGAGTGGGTAGCTGTGTGGAGCTGTCTTTATTTTTCCGTGTAGGGCAGTCAGAAGTATATCTCATGCTGTACTTCTACAAAATAAATAAATAAATAAATAAAATAAAATTATTTAGGATTTGGTACCAACATTTTTTTTTTGTTGTTTCAAAACTACATATGCTATAAAACATTTCAAAAAGGTAACATCTCTACCAGCCCTGGCAAGTTTTCTGCAAGAGTGTCCAGCTCTCAGTTTTGGAGCATATCTTATAATCGGTTTACCTTCATATGTGCGTTCTGCACATGGGCGAACAACAGATGTTTGAAAGGATGTTTGCACAGTGACATTCGCTCATTGCAGATTCGGCATTTTGGGGCATATTGCGCTATAGTGGGGATTGGAAAATGGACCCTTTCCCCACTGTAGTGCGATCTTGGAGTTAGTATATTAAAGTAGGGGGGTGTGGGGGCACAGCCCCCCACATGGGGGGGTGCAGGGGGGGGCTTGCCCCCTGCATTACACTTCATTACACTATGTATACGACTTTTGTGTTCAAAAATCAGTGAATCTACTTTTCGATTTGCTGATTTTCAAACAGTGGAAACTGTCGTGGTTTTGAGTTTTGTGCTTATGATTCACTCATATGAGCAATCGCACGAGTGATTTTCGTCCATGTAAAGGTAAACCCTTATAATCCCTATTTACAAAATAATATTACTGCTATCATTGCACCAGCCAACATGACACTGTACGCAGATTATATCATTATACATAGATGCAGACCCTCTATAGAAGCCATCTAATCTGAAGTTCAAGAGGACTTTTTCACTCTGTTCAATAGACCTAATAGAAACCTAATTGCCTTAAATTTCTCCAAAACTGCTGTTATAATCTTTGGCACTCAGAAGAAACTTTAAAAAACTTACCCATATCTAACTTATCTCCCAGTTTGGAACCAATATCCATGCTAAAGAATTGCAAACAACTTGTTGTAGCCTTATTGTCAGCCTTTTCACTCAAAAGACATCCTGTCCTAATCATTTCAAAAGTAACTACACAAATAAATGCTACCTATTCAGTATCAAACCACCTTAGAAAGGAAGTAACCATTTAAAATGGCAGGACCCACTAGATCAAGTCCTGAAACATGGAGACTGAATAGCAAAAAAGCAGAGTTACATATATTAAGCCCAGGATGGCAATTTCCCACAATATTCTCTTTTCTCCAAGGCATGGCAGTCTCACAGTTGGTATATAAAAGTTCAGGGGAGTGGCAGGCTTGCTCCCTGCAAAAAAAAAAAGTTTAAAGTAGAAGAGTGGTCTTTGAGATTCACTGTTTCCTGAGTTTTCATAACATCAAAAATTCTGTCCCTCAATAAGAAATAAAAATTAAAACTTCGTCTTATTCCATCCGGGCACATGAGAACAACTCAGTGGCTCTAATAAGACCACCCTTTAGCCATGCTTCAGGAGCAAAGAGCTTCAGAGAAAAAAAACATTCCTGAAACCATCTTCCTACTGAACTGAGACAGTTGGCAGAATATTCATAGTTTAGGAAACAACTGATAGAGTAACTTAGAGATTCCATTAAATGTGTCTGTTCCTGAGGCAAAGGCTAATTTCCCATCTAAAATCCTACCACACAAACAATAATTACTCAATATCTGAAATATGCATCCTTCCCATTCACAATAATGGTTAGCCTTTCATAACACTTATTCAGTGTTACTATAACATTGTTTTACCTAGTACAGAGTACAAGGGATATCCTTGGAATTTAATTGTAGCTTTGTTCATCACAGCTACACTCCCTGAAGTCAGCAAAGCTGTTCACCATATTAGCTATAACAATGTAACCTTCACTATGTTATGTAACTCATTTTAAACTAAGGGTTACACAATCCCTGATTAGTGGAGTATACAATGTCACTTTTGTATATTATTATACACCACATTAACTGTAATTGTCCAGCCTCTCTTTTACATTGTAAGTTGTGACTCAGTCTTTTGTGTCATGCCTGAATATTTGTACCTTTTTTAATTTCTCCAAATCTTTTGGGTTTCTAATACAATAACAGGAATGGACCCCATTCCTAAGCCAAAGTACGATTAACGTTCATGAAATTAGTATTGTTTCAGTCTTTGATGTCAGCAAAATGTGCTCTTTGCAGTACCCACAATGTACCCAGTAATGACTCCTCCTGCAATTTGTACAGGGTTACATGTATTGGTAGCCTATCTAAATACGATTGTATGTTCTTTTTTATAAGACCTATTGGTCCTAATTCTATTGGAACTATCTGGGTATCTTTTTTCCACATTGCTCTCATTTCTGCCTGCAAATATTGATATTTTATGACTTTGTGTCTCTCTGTATGCAAGACACTGTAGTCAATGTGTGTAGCAATTTCAATAATCAATGCTACTTTTGTCTTCCTTTCATGGACCACTATATCTAGTTTTCTCACATCTATCTTCTGAACTGTTGGTAATGGGTGATCCCATGTGATGCAGACTTCATTATTTTCTATGATGCTTTGTGGCTCATGTTTCCAGTGTTTTTCAGCCACTTCAGTATCATAATGTTTATACAATCCCCAGTGCAACAGTCTTGCCACATTATTATGCCTTTCAGTATACAATCCTTCTGCCATTAGTATGTCACAACCATCAACAAGGTGTGCAACTGCTTCCAATTCTGTTTTACAAAACATACATTTATCTGTATCTTCCACATGTTCAATGGACTTTGTAAACCAATGTGTATTTAGCCCACTGTCTTGGGCCACCAATGTTATCTTTTCATTTTTTTTTTGGTTTGAATTTGCCTCTCCTTAACCATTCCTGTGTTCATTCCTGATCAACAAGAGGTTCTTCCAGAGGTTTTCAATCCTTGCAACTATATTTATGTATTTTTCACATTTCTTGCCTTCTCATCTGATCCTTCACCTTGCATTCTTTCTCTTTTTTTGGCACATTCAGTTGCTGCCTGATTTTTATCTACTTCTGGTTTTATTTCCATTCCTGCTTGACACCAATATGCTTCTTCTAGCCTAAACAGGGAAGTCCTCTTAGATTTATTTTCCTAATGTTTCAAAACTTTCCCTACATTTGGGTTTTGTGAGGTCAGCAGATATATGTGCAGCTACATGATTGCAGATCTATACATGTAATTAATTTCAAGGAGGCCCATACCGCCATTGGAATGGAGAATGTATAATCTTGGTATACACTGACTTTTATAAATCATTTGGTGAGCATGAAGCATCCTTCTTGTTTTCCTGTCTAATCTATCCAACATGTTTTGGGGCCAGTCAATCACTCCAAAACTGTAAGTTAGGACAGGAAGAACAAATGTGTTTATAGCTTGAATTTTGTTCCTAAATGTCAATGCTGTTTTCAGGATTAATTTAAGTATACTAAAATATTCCTTACTAAGTTTCATTTTTATTTGTTCATGTGTTATTGTTGATCCTTCATCAATTCCCAAATATTTATACACTCCTTCCTGCTCACATTCTTTTATATCACATTCTTGTCCCAAACTGATGTTATCTTTGTGCTGTAGTTTTCCTGCTTTAAAGGTTGCTTTTGCACATTTATGAAGACCAAATGACCTTTTTATATCATCTGAAAAAGTTTTGACTACTTGCAGTCATGCTTTCAGTTCTCCATCTGATGAGTTATACAATTTGAAATCATCAACAAAGAGATATGAGGTCTTTACACTTTGTTGTTTTCTAGGAGCCTAATTATAACCATAGCCTAATCTGTTAAGTAGACAGCTTAAAGGGTTAAGGGCAAGACAGAATAGCAGCAGTGACAGAGTCACCCTGGAATATCCCCCTTTGAATTGTTATCCTTGGAATAATAATTTGTCCTTTATCATGGATTAAATGCAAAGTGGTTTGCCAGTGTTCCATGGTCACTGTAGTGTAGTTGATCAGTATAGGGTGCATCTTATACATTTTAAGCACTCTTTTTATCCATGAATGTGGGATACTATCAAATGCTTTTTTGTAGTCAATCCATGCCATACTTAGACGCTTCCCCTTTTTACAGTTCTCCATTATGACAGTATTTAGAACAGATCATCCTTTGTTCCATATAACTTTCTTTTATTACCAATTTGTTCTATTGCCATGATTTAATTTTTTTCTAAATGACTATAAACTCTGTCAGCATCAATTCCAGTGTATAGTTTATACATCATCAGAAGGTAAGTTATTGGTCTATAACTTTTAGGATAACTTGCAGGTTCACTCTTAAGTATGAGCATTGTTTTACCTGTTGTTACCGGGTTGGTGTTTGTTTAGGGTGTGCATATAAATAGTTCTTTCTCATGGCTAAATCTTCATGCAGAAATCAAATTAAAGATGAAGGTTCCAAATGTACACAGCAGGTTCACACCAGCTGATAAAACCTCTTTTATTCTCAAAATAGATTAAGAGCTTTTGTCAGCTTATAGCTAAAGACTTCATCATGCAGAAATGTTAATAATTTCAGCCAGAAGTTAGATACTGCATTTGGGCCAGGGGGTTTCCAAATGGAGGCTTTTCTTAACTTTATCTCAATCTCCTTGGCTGTTACCTCATCCCATTTCATATCCTGTACCTTTGAACTTCTTATTCTTTCTTTAACTTCTTCTATCCATTTAGCATCTTTGTTATGTTCTACAGGATCTTCATAAATATTTCTCCATAATGTTTATATTTCTTCTTTTTTGGATGATTTTTCTATTCATTTTGCCTTGTTTCCCAATTCTTTATAGAACTTTTTGGGGTCATCAATACATTGCTTATTTTGTACTTGTACTTTATATTTATCTGTGTATCTTCTAAGTTTTTCTGTCTGTGCTGAGATTTTTAGTTTATTATTTGCAATAGTGCTAGATAGATCCTGATCCATTATACTACTGCTCATTGCTTTTATCACTTCTATCTGAGTATTTTTATTGATCTGTTCCCTCTTCTATACTCTTCTAACAATGACACTTCTTGTCTTAATTGCTTTATAATTTTCTATATTCAACACTTCCATGATGGTATTCAATTTATTTCGTTCCTTTCCCTTACTACCCTTTGTTCTTCTGACAGATCTTATATCGCATGAATCTCTATGGACAGTCCTAATTACTACGTTCATTTGTTTTGTCATACTTCTGACTTTTTTGGTTTTATTGACCTTCTATAGTCTATTTCTTTCAGTGATCTTAATATGTCTAGTTATCTCTATTAAATCAAGCAACTCTTCTTAGCTCATTTTCTTCTAAACTAAGGGCACATTCTTTATTCTTCATTTCCTGTGGGCATTTTATAGAAAGTTCTATGGCATCTTCCTGTGGCACACTCTCTTCAATTTTATCCTGTGTCATCCGCTGCTATGTCATATGGGAATTCACTGGTCTATCACTCCTGTCATCTGGGAACTCACTGGCCTATCACTCCTCAACATTGACTATGTCAGAGTTTCCAAAGTTTCCTGTTCTTTCCCTTGCTGTCCAGCTTCAAATGAACATTTATGCTGGTTTCCTGTGCAAGGCTCCAAAATCTCTTCATCTGGCAACTGCCTGTTTCCTTCCCATTCCACTGGTTTCCCCTAATTTGGATGTCTATTGGTCTATCCTGCTGTGGTGCTTTCTGAGTTAGGTTTTCTACACTGGAATCCTTCCTGTTGCAGGTACTCCATAACCTCAGTTTCTTTTCCGTTAACTTCTCCATTACTGATCTTCTTTTTTACTTTTCCTCATTGTCTTTTTATTTTTTGTATTGTAAAGTTTTCCATGTCTGGATTCATTTGCCTGAATTTCTCTTCAAATATCTATGGTGCTGCTCTTTAATTAATTTTGCTTTCTCCTTTGCATAAATATTACACTGTATTAAATCTCTGTTTCTTTCCCATGTCCATATTTCTGCTTCAGGTGTCTCCTGATCATCCTGTTTCTTCTTACTTTGAGGACTCATTCCATCATGCTGTGATGTAACCTGTGTTCGACCTTCTACACCAAATCCTGCACTTTGCAGGCATTCCATAACTTCAGCTTCTATTTTTTTAACTTCTACTTTGCTAATCTTCTTTTCTACATTTCCTCTTTATGATATTGTTTTCTTATTGTGAAATGCTCCATGTCTGGATGCCTTTGCCTGTATTTCTCTTTGAATATCTTTGGGGCTGCCTTTTTTGTATTGATTAATTTGGCTTTCGACTTTGCATAAATATTGCAATATATCAAATCTATCTTTCTTTCTCATGTCCATATTTCTTTTTTATACTCTTCAAAAATCTCTGGGTTTTGTAGTTTACATTTTTGCACTTCCTCAGCTGTTTCTTTTTCCAAACAGATCAAAGTTTATTGGTCTATATAATGTTTTTCACAAATCTGTTGTATTAATGAACACAATTTTTTTCATTTGAGGCTTCTGACAGTTTTTGTGCACTTAAGACTGACTATATGATTGTCTATATGTAGATGAAGGCTTGTTTAGATATAGGTACACAGGTCTACTTTTAATAATCAAAAGATCACTTGCCCAAAGATGACTTTACCGAGACAACAACACCAAACTTTTAATTTACCAAATGATCATAGTACTAATTTTTTTTAGCAGGGTAAGTATACACTTGGACAACATGGGGAAATTTGCCATTTTCCCCAATGTAGTGCAATCCCAGAGTTGAGGATGTGGGGATGGGATTGATATACTGTGGTGTGTTTCTTTGTTCAGTGTTGGCCAAGTACATACTTACCCTGTTAAAAAATTTGGTAGTGTGATCATTCGGTAAATTAGCAGTTTGGTGTTGTAGTCTCGGTAAAGTCATCTTCAGGTAAGCGGTCTTTCAATTATTAGAAGTAGACCCAGGTGCACATGCTGTTATACTACTTTATGCTCCACATATGCTTCTATTTTTGTTCAGAAAAATGTAGAAATTCTACATTAATACTTACTCATTGTGTGTAAATATATTTTTTTATTATTTCATGGCATTGATGTATAATGTGTGGTAATTCTCATTGTTTTGCATATCTTGTCTTGTCTTTGTGTAATACTTTGTGCTTCTGCACCCAGGCCATGACTGAAGAGGGTCAGAAGATCAGTTCACTTGCAAAGTTATCCAAGAATAAATAACTGTAACATATGCATACATATAAATACATAGGAGACTTCCCTGTACTCTAAAACAAGTATACTCATCACTGTTTTCAAGGTCTGATTTATGAAGTCCTTTGTAAACATAAAACTAGGGCAGTAAGGTGGAATCTACAAGCTGACATGGTTTTGTGAAACATAACAGTGAAATGATCAGCATGATATATACAGAGCTGGAGTTATGAAGTGTTTACAAAAAATTATGAAACAATAGGACCTATTTCATGTTTACATTAATAATGCAAAGTTAGAGTATTATGCTGCCATGTTTGGGTGGTATATGACATTAAAACACAGTTGGGTATAAGAAGACATTCTGAGATATAAATGCTCATTTAGTAAAGCATGTATGACTGTTAGCTATATTTTAATTCATTAATTTCATAAAGCATTTGTGTCTTATTTATTTATTTAACATTTGCTTACCAGGCTAGTCTAACTGGGTCAGAGTCCATTTTCAGAAGAGGCCCAGGGAGAAAAGCTCCAGAGGTAATTAACAAATTACATAGATTACAAAAATTACATTATAAAAAATGACATTGAATTACATAAGATACAAATTGGTAGTTAAGCCAGATATGTACACAAACAATAGTTTAAGCAGTATAGCAAACGTGAGCAGAGATCAGATTAGTGTATATCATCATTTCACAACTGTACAAAGCCTAATTTAAAGCAGTACTACAGATTGAAATGGTTGAAGGTGTAAAGAGAAGATAAATATACACAAGAAAGGTGGACTTAGCAAGGAGGCCATGAGCTAGAGGATGAATAAGAGGGTAATATTATTGTAATGAGATTATCTAGTAAATCAAAACAGAGATGAGAGGTGAGAGGAGAGGAGAATACAGATGAAGGAGAAAGGAGGATGGGAGTAGAGGGAGAGAAGTTAAGTTAAAGATATGGTAATAGCTGAGAGGAAAAAGAAAGAGTTAATGTGTACTAGTAGGAGGGCAGTAAGGGAAGAGAAGTTGAAAAATTTATTAATTGTGAAAAGGGGTGGGGGGTGGGATAAGAGGTTAAGTAATAAATAAGTTCAGTTACCTATGATGGACATAGATTGGTAAGAATGTAGGTTGGTAAGCTACTGGACAAGAGGAATATGATTTAGCATGTACAAAGCCAGTTGTTACTTTGGAAAATCCTAAGAAGCTTTTTAAAGTGAGTAGGGTCAGCAATAGTTATAACAGGCTGAAGGATAATATTCCATAGTTTGGAGACGTAGTTAGACTAGAGTGTTCCCAACACTGTTGTTGGATTTTGAGACCTGTAGTAGAGATTTATTTGAGGAATGGAGGACTTGAGTGTTGGTGTAAAGTTGGAGCAATAGTTGAAGAGCATGAGATTTATCAGGTTGGTGAATTAGTCTGTGGGCAGTAATGATTTGGGTGTAGGTTAAGTAGTGGGGTAATTCTAGCCTGTTTAGTAATAATGTAGAGTAGTGGTGATACCTATGTGGGGAGTTTGTTGCAAGTTTAGCTATTTTATTGTAACAGGTTTCAGGTTTGGCTAAATCAGTTTATTTAGCTTGATAAAGATAGGAGAAGCATATAGCATGGTGGAGGGTAAGTAGGTTCTGGCAATTGCCTGTCTGGTAGTGTTAATGAGGTATGGCTTGATTCTAAACAGTGTACCTAGTTTTATATGTGTCTTTTTGATAGACTGAGATAGGTGTTTGTCAAATTTCAAATTATTGTCAATTATAACACCTAGAAATTTTTTTTTGGATACTGTAGTTATTATGGTATTGTTAGAGGAATACATGTGGAATGGAGTTGGGGGTCTAGTGATTTGCAGGGGTGAAAGAGCATACGTTCAGTTTTGGATGGATTCTGAATCAGTTGTGAGTCTGATAGCCAGGATTTAACAGCTAAGAAGGATTGATCTAAGGAGTGTTCTACGACAGAGTGGTTAATCAGAATAGAGACAGGATAGGATATGGCATCTGCTGCTAGTTTTAGGAATTCTGTAAGTAGGCTGTCAGCTGTGGAGGTTGTGAGTTTAAGTTTAGTAATTATTTTATGGTATATGTATGGACAGGTTTAAAGGAGAATGTGTCACTGGCTTCCTTGGGTATAATTGGAATAGGTGGAGGCATATTGCAGTAGTTCTTAAAAAACAAAATTATAGAATTTGTAAAGAATGAGTTGAATTATGTGGCTATGCTGTTGTTATTACTAGTGGTTGATGGGGTTGGTGTTGATGATTGGCTGGGCTGAAGGAGTTTTTTATGGTGGACCAAACTTTTTTGTGATTGTTGTGATGCTTTTGCTGTATTATACTATAGTATGTTTTTTTTGTCTAGTTTGACCTGTGTTTTGGGTTTATTTCTAAGTTGTCTGTAGTGATCTAGGATAACTTGATTTTTTTGGTATGCCAAAGTACCCTGGCTTTACCTCTTTGTTTGAGTAGATTTTTATTGTCTTTTGTTAGCTAAGGAGCATAGTTAGATTTTACACTAGTAGTTCTACACTGGGCTAGTTTATTTAGAATGTCAAGGAAGGTGATAATAACAAAGTGCACAGCAGTATCTAGGGGTGATGTTTTGAGTGAGGACCAGTTGCAGCTTTGTAAGATGGAGATAAATGTCTGAGCTTAAGCTCATTTTTTTCTGCAAATATGATGGTAGAAAGTATTTCTGGGGGGTGAAGATGCTGTCTAAGTAGGTATGCTGTGAGATGATCACTAAACTGCCAGGGGGACGACCTGATTGGAAGGCCTGAGAAGGTTTGTTGGTTAGGATCCAGTCTAGAATTGATTGCCTTTTGGTGGCTTTGTCTGTTCTGGTCACAATTTATATAACCTGGGTAAAGCCACATAGGTTAATGAAATAAGTGTGATTATCAGAGTTGCAAGAGAACCAGTCAGTGTTAAAGTCACCCATTATGATGGTTTATTGTGGGAAGGTTAAAGATGTCCAGTGGAGAATTTCCTTGATTATGTTGGGGTTATTGCCAGGAGGAATATAAGTACGTATAAGGTTAGGTATTTGTTGCAGTTTATTTTGAGTTTGCTAAATAATATGTCAACATTATTAAACTCAGGGATGTTTGGTTCTATAAGGTCTAATTTTTTTTTTTTTTTGCATATTATGGCTATTCCACCTCCACGGTTGGTTTTTTTTTCTGTCATGTCTATGTATATTATAACCTGGTGGAAAAATTTCATTGTTAATTTCAGATTTCACCCAGGTTTTAGTTACGTCTGCAGTGTCAGGGGACTATTGAGATAGACTGGAATGGAGTTCATTTATCTTATTGACTATGCTCCTGAGATTCACGTTAAGAAGCAGGAGGTTAGAGCCTTTAGGAGATGTTAGTATTCCTGTTAAGGGTAGTGGTATAGGGGAGTTGGTGAATTGTTGTTGATTACTTTTGGGACAAAGATTTGGGTGTATAGCACCACTGAGTTTTAGATGTGTACTGAAGTACAAAATACATTTTGAGAGCTTAGTTAAGAGTTTGGTACAGTTGAGAAAAGTTTGAGATTTAGAAAAAAGTTGAACATATTTATTTGGAAAGTATCTTATGTGATTCATGTTATAGAGGTTAGAAGCTATCTCAAAGTTAATGAGTAATGGATGGTAGACTGAGGATGTATAAAGGTAAGAGAGGAGAAAGTGTTGTATAGCTCATTGTGATAGGACATTAGGTGGTTGGCTAGTATAAGGAAAGTGAAGATGATTGTGTGTAAGGATAACATTGTAGGTGTCTGGTACAGAGAAAAGTAGCCATTGTATAGGTAAGGAAGGAGGTGATTTAGAATAGGTAGAATTAAGATGATATGTATTTGTAGGATAGGTGTGTGGAAAGGTTTGAATGGCAGTAGCAGAATGCACAGGATTTAGAACACTGGGGAAGTGAAAGAAGTATTTGTATAAGTAAAAAGATGTGAGTTTGGTATTTTGTATAAGTAAAAAGATGCGGGCTTGGTATTAGATGGGTGTGGATAATTGGAGGTGGTTGTGATTGGGTAGTAGTAATTGGTGGGTGTGGTTAGACTGAAATAAGTTTACTTGTACTGGGGTGGGTGGGAATTGGGGGTAGGGAAGGGGACTGGAATGAGCCTGAGCATAGCGGGCTGAACTTGGCCACCGAAAACCCTGCAGAAACTATCAGCAAAATAAGCCATGGATGGTAAGAAGCAAAGTTCCTTTTTAGCACATAAATTGTGGTGCTAGTCAGATTAGAAAAAAACTGTGTTTTATTTTGATATCTTATATATTTTTTTTTAATTTTGCAGTCAATGATCAGGTGTTACAAACATTCAGCATGTACCATAGGACTGCATGGGAATATCTGACCTAACTGTAGGGCAAAAATCTTTAGAAGAAAGACCAAAGTGTAGAGGTGGAGAGGGAGGGGAACCATCAGTACTGTCTCAGTTAGTGTGCATACCACTTACAGTTAAACTCAAAATAAGCCTAATGACAACTTAACAGGTGAATCTCAGGGACAGGATAAACTTAGTACACTGGGAGCAATATCCTAAAACAGTGTCACATACTGCACATAAATGTATATGTTGAACATACACAACAGGGCACAGGTGGAGGGAGCACTTGCAATTTTCAGAAGATAGAGCTAGACTGAATGAATCCTACAGTGGCGAGCCCACTGTGCAATGAATGTGATTGGGACTGCTGCAACTAACACATTAATTAACTTACAGGTGAATAAATGGTGTCATCTTATTCAAAACATTAAGGTACACAGTGCTGCCACTGATACTTTCCATCTAACATGAATAGATTTGTAGATTAATGTTCTGAAATATTTGATTTGGCAATATTGCAAAACAGCAGTATGCTATTCCATGTTGTCATACATCATTGGAAAGCTCCTTCATAGTTAAAAATTCATCACTGATAAATATTGTGAGTTGTTTAGCAACTGTTTTTTGACAATAAATCCAGAACACAAAAGCATTTAGCACAACAAATTAGGCAACAGAAAGTTGAAAGGATTGTTGCCAAACTTGTGGAGCCTATAACAAAAAAATAAATGGAGATCCTATGGAGGTATTATTTTGGTAATTTCATGTAAATTTGTATAAAGCAGAAAGCAAAGAAATGTGGAAATCAAGAAAAAATGCCAATGGAAATACGTATGGAAGATTTAAGTATGCCACTGTTTAAGGTAGATGAGACTCAACAATTAACACTTAAGACAGAAGGAGATGAGATAAAAATGGTGCTGCATAATCAATCTGCAGGAAAGTCTCCAGGTATAGATGGTATTTTACCTGAAGTTTGAAAACTAGGAGGGAATAAGTGATAAAAATCTGGAAGGATTTGTTTAACAGTATTTAGAATGAAGGGGGATTACCAACATCCTAGAAGAAAGCTTTGGTGGCTTTAGTACTCAAAGATGGTAAAGATCCATTAGACACAGCTTCATATAGTCCCATGTCAATTTTAAACTATGATTATAAATTATTTATGTCTATAACATCTAAAAGAGTGGCAAAGATGTTGCAAAAATTGATATATATAGATCAGTATGTTTTTTTTTTTTTGGCGGGGGCAAATATTTAGCAACAATAATAAAACAATGATGATCCAGAGGGAAGCAGCATGTAAAAGAATATTGTTGGTCTTGATGCAGAGGAAGCATTTGACAGAGTAAGGTGGGATTTTATGTGTAGGACAAAAGAAGCATTTGCATTCTCTGATGCAATAATATAATTAATTAGGAGGAAATATGAGGGGTCAGAGGCAAAACTTAAAGTGGGAGAGTTCTTCTGTGATAAGTTGTATCTGAGCAGATGAACTTAGCAGAGTGATCCTGTTTCTCCTTTGTTACTTGCCTTATATTTAGAGCTACTGGCACGAGAAGTAAGTAACCTAGAAATTAAAGGATACAATGGGTATGGTAATCAAGAAAAGTTGGCTTTATTCACATATGATATTATTTTGTACCTGATAAAACCAGAAAAGGACAGCTCAGTGTTGTGGAGCATTTTGAGACAGATTCAAGCACTTTCAGGACATACAATTAATAAAGACAAAACAAAGCCTGTACTGTAAACTATGCACCCAGACATAAATTCATCAGTACCATATATAAATATATAAATGAAATATTTAGGAGTATGGGTTAAAAAGGATCCTGTTATGGGAGCTAAGGATATGTGGGAAGAGACCAAATAAATTGTAATACAAAAACTGGAAGCTCCTGTTTATGGATATAGATAGAAAAATTCAAGCAGTGAAAATGTTTTTAGTCTGTTTAGTTTTATATACAGGTCAGGCATATTTTTTATCAGAGGAAAAGTTGCAGGTAGTAATAAAGAGTTGAAGGATTTTATCTGAGAGGTGAGGAGAGCAAGAGTCAAGTGAGATAACTTAATCCTTATAATGGAGCAAGGTGGTTTAGGATTATTTGACTTGAAAGGATATTTTAGAGTTACACAATTAAGGCACATTGACATAAGTAGAAAGCTATAATTCAAAGTATAAATGGATGATGATGAAGTATGGGGGGAATTAAAGAAATAGGAGAGAATGGGATTTTAGATGCAAGACCTTAAGGAGAATGACAACAGACAAACAGAATATTAATTCATAAAGTAGCAGAAAGTATTTGAAGAACTAAGCCAACCCAAGAATGGAGAAAGGAGATTTTGTTCATAGGCATGACTACAATTGGGGTTACAGAAAATAGGTAAGAGGAGGCTAGAATTTACAGGAGAAAATGGCAAAGGAACCAAGGTTTTGGAAGCAAATAAGAGAGGGAAAGGTAAATGAATAGGAAGATCCAAGAAGACATTTAGACTGCAGGCTAGAGACTGCCTTCCCTATCACAGATTGATATCCAGAGAAATGGATAGGGGAATAGTAAATGACAGACCTGCACTTATAGAGTTTTTAGTTGAATCTAGAACAGAAGCTACTGTTAAAAAAGGGATAATTTGTAGGACATATAAAATATTGTACAATAAATACAGAAATTGATTGGAGGAGGTTAGAATAGACTAGGAAGACAGATAAGCAATTCACAAGGAGACAATGGGAGGACTTATGTCTGGCTCCCAAATAGGAAGTGTTTGCATAGGTATGTTTATACCCCAAGCAGACTCCAAAGAACTTTTCCTTAGGTAGATGGCACATTTTGGAGGTGTAATAGAGAAGAAAGCAGTAAATGGGAACATATGTTGTGGGAGGGAAATGAGTTGGTAGACTTTAAAAATTCCCTACAGTGTACTCTCAGAAATATTGGGTGAGCAAGTAGATGTAACTAAGGAAATTATTTTTTGAACTGATACACTGGATCTGATTTGCCTAGACACAGTAAGACCTTGTTAATTATAATTATTGTGGCTGCCTAAAAAAGCAATTACTAGAAAATGGAAATCAAAGTCTAAACCAGTTGTATTTGAGGTAACAACCATTGTAACACAGACAAATGGAAATTGTGGGAGAACATGCAGAATAATGTTTTGGAGGATATGTGAGGTTTAAGGGAAGGCAGGAATTGAGCAATTTATGTAATGCTGGATTGACGATAATTGTACAAAAGAATATGTGATGTATTATGTTTTAACTGTGTACATGTAAATGTGTTTTTTTATATAAATATATGTCTATTTATGTCTTAAGTGATAATTGAATAAAGGTGTTAAAAAAGAGTAGTGGCATTTCCTAACTTTTTTACATTTTTTGCACATCAACATATATTTGTAATGGGCTTACTCCACTTATAACAAGGTTTGGTAGTTTCTTCTTTGGAATTGTTTAGAAAAGAGGACATTAAACCAAGGTGTTTGTTTCTAAGAAACTATCTCAAGGGACTCAGCTGCATATAATGATTATGATTTGATTGAATCATAAGCAGACAATAGATAACTAAGGGTTACAGTCAAGACAGTGGAACTAATTTATGATCATCCTTGAAGGGAACATAATGAATACCCCATGTTTAGGAAGTTAGAAAGGAGAAGTGATGTGAGATGTTGGGAACAATTAACAGGTAATGAAAGTCTTTCTTCCTGAAACTCATTCTAAGTTCATCTTGGAGAGACAAAAAATTGACTTTTTGGTTTAAAAAACCTTGAGAGGTAAGTGAAGCAAGCTTTGACAATTCATGTTAGGAGATGCAAATAATATGAATAGGTCATTTTAACTAGCCTTTGTTCCGGGCATGTAGCTTGGAAGTCTCAGTCTGCAAAAAATACTTATGATGTATATAGAGGGATTAATCTGGGGTGATCCTGCACAAGCCATCAGGTCTGCTGCATCTATTCTTTCAAAGACTTACAGTGAACTCAGTGCTCTCGCCAGCTTTGTCCCCTCAGATCTCACTTGTTAGCAGGCTCCTGGACTGAATTGTTGAAAGATGTATAAATCTGGGAAAGATGACTTAAAAGAAGGACTGCTACTATTGTCTTTCACTTTCTAATATCATAGGCCACACAAAAATTACTATGACATGTCTACACAATGCATACGATACAACTGAAGTAACATGAGAAATACAAACAAAACTAGTCCTTGTTTGTACAAAGGAATGTACGTAACATAATCAGGAATCATGAGGTGTTTTAATTTAGAAACTCCAGTGTTTTCTCAGTATATTGTCAATAGTTCTTCATACCCATAAAATGTAGATAAAATGTATCTACATATGGCTGCAAAAACGTTATTCAGAAATCTTACAAAAAAATAAAACTGGTACATATAGACTAAATTCATCTCACTTTACTGCTCCTCTGCAGCTATGAGTCTGAATTACTGTAATTCACTTGCAGGAAATTATAAGTTACTGCAGAAGTAAAATAATATAACAAAATAAAGGTTGATTACCTACCAAAGGAAAATGTGGGCCATGATCCTGTTTTACAAACTAATGAAGGTATAAATGGTGATAATAGCAGGATTGTTTATTAATTCAGATTTGTTTAAAAATTAACACTACCAGGTAGCTTCATTACAATGTATGATGTAATATGTACTTCTTGTCTTATACCCTTTATTCAGATGTAATTCTACAAATTGTTTTTATGTACATAAGACATGTAAGATAAAAATATACAAGTATGTATGACTTCTTGTCTATTTGATAACATCACAGTAAGTATGATAACATTAAATATGCAATTCATATGGGATCCGGTATTCTTTTCCTGCAGATAATCCATTAATAATATATCATACCAGGCCCAGCCAACCAAAAGCATACATATTAGTAAAAATATTAATAATTCATGGTTAACAAACAAGAAGAAGGCATTTAAACCAACCTCCTTACTAGTAATCTGCAACATGTTAAATCAAGTAGAAACACTAGACATTATATGCTCATGTTGTATTTTAACACTCAAGGACAGGAAAAAAGAAATGATTCTACCTCAGGTCTACAGCTATTCAATTCACTTTGCCAACAGCCATATTTATAAACATACAGAATAAGACTTGCATCTGCAACCAATAAGCAACATACAAATATGGTCTAACAGATAAATTCCTTGGGTGGTGACTGCAAATTTCACCTTTGCTAATATATTCTGCAAATATATTTTCAAGAATGTTGCAAGTGTAATGTCTCTTTTAAGTCTGTATCTTGTGTACAACTGTTTACAAACATAAAGACACACTAAGTGTGTGTGTGTGTGTGTGTGTGTGTGTGTGTGTGTGTGTGTGTGTGTGTGTGTGTGTGTGTGTGTGTGTGTATGTCTGTGTGTGTGGGGGGGGTGGGGGTTATATATATATGTAAATATACATCTTTCAGCATTCATGATTAAATATTAGCTCACAGATAAACATATATGGCATGTTTTCATTCTCTTTCTAAGAGACAGTCACATGAAAAATCTCATGGAGGCTGGTTATTCAAAGTTTTGAGTATTTACTAAGGTTTCTGATGTACATTACAAAGGTATATGGCATCAAAAATGAAAAAGAGCAGTCATGTTTAAGTCACTAAACCTTTTGCAGTGCAGAAATATTTGCCATAGCTTAAAATTAGATCACTTTTAAGGAAAGTTACCAGACAGTTTTTCATGCCACTTCAGAGTAGCCTTTTATTTATTTTATGGAAAGTAGATCCAGCTATAGGCACTAGGAGTTCTCCCACTGCAAGGTAGTTTAGCAGACATCTGAAAGCTCCAGAGATCCTGACATTCCACCTATTTATCACTGGAAATAGTATAGGTGAGAAGCCAGAAAAGCTACAGTGTGTCACAATTTTGATGCCAAAAAGGAAGACTTGACTTGTACAAATTTAATATCTTTACATTTCAAGAAAACCACACAAGGTGAAAGGATAGTAATGAGTGAAATGCAAGTTAGTATAAAAAACGATTTCCATTTATACACCAATTTTTCTTTGCAACATTAAAAGATCAATGTAAATGTTATATGCTAATGTTACTGAATTAAATAATAGGGCCAAATACGATGAATTTGAAGAAATGTGTAATCCTTTAAGAACAGACAGAATAGTCTGTGATATAAGAAAAAATAGGCAAGAAACAGGCTTTAAAGAGCTTTGGATGTATACAGAGCAAGCAAAATTACAAATCATCATTCAGCATCATCAACCCATTTTTCAAATTTTCTGCATGGGGTCAGGGTGCCGTGTCAAATGTCGCCGTCTCTCTTGATTTGATGCATTCTTGTGCAGTTGTGCTTGACTGCTACAGGTCTTCTCACATGCAATCCAGCCACATCTTTGCTGAACATCCTCGTTTCCTCTTGCCTTCTTTCAGTCTGTCCCATATTTCTTTCCTGCATTGTTTTTTTCTTTTTTCACTTTTCTGCATACATGCCCGAATAATGGTAATCTGTTCTATTAGACCTTCTCTCCATTTGGAGCTACATTGGCCTCGGCTCTGATGTACTCTTATTTTTCTGTTCCACGGTATGCATCTGACCTCCCATGTCTGGCACTTCATCTCTGTCACATCTAACTTACTCAACTGCTCAGCCTTTACTGTCCAGGTTTCTATACTGTACAGTAGTACTGGTTGTGCCACTATTTTATCCTACTTACGTTTAAGCTTCTTTTGCATTCTTCTGTCATATACTACTGTTGACACTCTGTTTCAGCTTTGACCTCCTCATTCGGACTCCCCTTCATCTCAACCACCTCTCCAAGATTCTTGAAGCTGTTAACCTGTTTGTACTATTTTATTTTCTATCTCAATGTTCATCTTCTGATTTTCCCTATTTGCTGCCATTACAACATTCTTATCTATACTCAGTTTCATCCCACATTTTGCATTCCATTCCCATATCCTTTGCTGAAGGTTTTGTTCAGATTCTGCCTGTAATGCCACATTGTCTGCATACAGCAACTTTATTGCTGTCCCTCCAACCTGTTTGCTAATGTAGTCTATCATCCATATGTAAACCAGTGGGATCAAAGATGAACCCTGATGCACACCCACTCCCACTGAGAACAACTCTGTGAAACTGAACACTATTTGTATTTGAGTCATTGCATTCTACATAGAGTGCCCTAATTCTACCAATGTTTCTGTGACTTCAAACCACTGCAGAACTTCCCAAACCAGGTTTCTTGGGACTTTATCATATGCTTTCTCTCAGTCTAGGAATGCCCAGTTGTACTTTTTGCTCATCTCTAGCATCCTTACTCTGTGGTCTGATTACCATATGTTTGTCACTATTTCTGATGGCATTCCCCACTGTCTTTTGAAGCCCTTCCTTTGCCACAATTCCCACACCATTTCTAGTCCACCTAACCCCTGAGTAGATGACTTTGGATCCCAAGCTAATTGGTGTTGCTGTACTACCCTTCCATCCTGTCTCCTGGAAACATAGGGTGTCAAGTTTCCTCCTTATCATCATGTCATCCACTTCCAAGCTGTGCCCTGTCAGTGAACCTACACTGAGTGTAGCAATCCTTAGTTCATGTTTGGCAGGTTGATTGGTTTTATGTACAGCTTTCTGTCAACAGAGCTATCTGAAGTAAATGATGGGCAACTGGATACTAGCTGGCCAAGTAGCTTAATGACCTAGGGCTGTTGGGCTTTATGGTGGGCACACACACTGGCAAATAGGGACACATACATCCCTCCCACCATTAGCATGGGTCCCTAGCATAGGTCAGAGTAGAATGGGTACACATACCTCTGGGAAATACCCATGCCCATTTGGTGACATTAGTCAACACAACTGAATCACCTAGAGCACTTTTTTACACTATCAAATGGCTAGTTCTGACATGGCACACAGTCTGTGATCCATATTCTATATTGAGGGTACTATGTGCCACAGTTGATGCCCAAAGCAGTTGGTCTGTACAACTTTTCCCCCCATAGGCAGCAACTAGAGTCTGTGCTACAGCCCACAACTTCTTTCTTGGATTAGTTTGAGGTAAAAACACTCAGCATATTTTTTGGGAGGTGGAATGAATGCACCAGAGACACAGGGAGAACATGCAAACTGCATAAAGGTATTGGCCAGAAGTCAGGATTGAAACCTGTACCTTGTACCTTGTATATGGTAGGCAAAGACCTTAACAAGTATGCCAACTGGTTTAAACAAAAATTACAAATACCCAGATTTAACTGAAGAAGTGGAAGTGTAGAAATCAGACAATCCCCGGGATTCATGAAGCTTGCGCCATGCGCCGGAGTAGCGTCGGCGATCTAGTGCCAAATATGGTCGTCGAGCAATTCAGGTAAGAGCTGTTTCCACGTGCACTACCAGCGTACGTTAGAGCTGTGCAGCTCCCGGTGCATGTATGCTAATTACCCCATGCGCAGCAGTGTAGCATGCAAATGAAGGTATATAGCGATTCATGAAGTTGTGCAGGCGTAGCTTTAGCATGTAGAAATGTAAACCAAAAAAAAGGTTTACATGTTGTCAAACATAAAATCGGAGCCATGAAAGTGGACCAGACTTACGTTTTATAATGTTAATATATGCCAGTGGCTAAATATATAGCCAATGGCATAAAACAACATGCACAACATATAAAAAATAACATTTAATTTCATGGCCACACCAACGCAAAGTAAAACTGCAGTGCATCAGTGCGCAAACGAGATCATAATGAAAATATATTTAGATGTCATAAAACTGTAATGTAACGCAATTCATGATATCCCCATAATAGTCAATGGCACGCATGCTACACCACAACCATGGTGCAAGGGTTGCTAAGGGTCTGTGACAGTGTTCCTTGCGGTAACTAGGAATTATCAGTCAATGCCATGCAAATGAGTCAAGTAATACTGAATCGCAAATGTCCCGCCAGCGTAAGAATGTACCATATGGTATAGCATTACAACATCGAGGAGTGGCCTGGAGGTAAACATGACATCAAGAGAGGGGCGCGCCACCATATCTGTAAGCACATTGGATCATTGCTAATCCATGTTGGGTGTTGCTAAGCAAAGCCACAGGATAGGGGTGTGGAAGTAGCCATAGCTTTGCTTAGCTGAGAGCACACAAGGTAACTGAAAGTTCATGTGAACGTTGATGAAAACGCACATGAAACCTGGTAAATGGATGTGCACGGCACGCACCACAGCTGAAACAGGAAGAATACGGGAAGACAATAAGGAAATGCTGCAGCATGGTAATTGGAGTACAAATGAGTAATTAAGACCTAGAAACTTACAGTGGGCCATAGACAACAGCTAACAAGGCTGCTAGCAACTACCTGCAGAACAGGAAAGGGGAGGTGCATACAGTTTAGAAAAGAGAACAGTCACAGCAGAACAAAGCAAACTTGCTGTAGATCAGCTACATAACACATTTCCCAACACAATCCTGGGTTGTGGAAGCACAAAACAAGAAAGGCGGCAGCTGGATGCATGCCTGACAATGGGAGGTGAATTGGGTTGAAAATAGAAGTAAAGGGCAATAGATGAATCATGGCAGACAAGCGTAAGTCAACACCAAAGGCCCCACAATAGCAGTACCTGCTGTAAAACCAATAATTAAGATACACTGCAGCTGGAATAGCACAAACACACCGAATTACACCAGCATCATCCATTGCACAATAGTATAAGGTGTGAAAGCCCCACACACACACTTATGTATTCCCAGACACTCTGCACCATTGGTGTATACAGACAGGGAACTTTTAATATGTATATGTTAGGGGCTGCCATAGCTTTGATTCACCAGCATGTGTTGGAGATTGACGGTGGTGTGGAGGATGATGCTGACAACCATCTCAGGCACTGGAGGAGGAGACGAGTGTTCAGACCCAGGGTAACCTACCAGGGTTAACATGATCTGGAGATAGTAGAGCATTACAGGGTGGACAGGGACATCATACAGCAACTTGTTGAGCTGTGCCAGCCACGCCTCAAAGCCAAAAGTAACAGAGGGGAACCCATCCCAGTGGACATGAAGGTATGTGTAAGCTTGAAAATACTAGCCACAGGTACCTTCCAAAGGCCAACTGGGGATATCATGGGGAACTCATAGGCATCAGCATCCAGGGTACTCCACCAGTTCCTGGATGCAATGTTACCACATGCCAATGAGCACAAATACTTCCCCCAAATGCAGGAGGAGTTGGCCAGCAATATGCGTCTCTTCCACCATGTGGCGGACTACCTGGAGGTACTGGGTGCAATAGACTGCATGCATTTACACATCAAGTCACCATCCAGTGAGCAGGGTAGGCACTACATAAACCAACTGCCAGGTTGTGTGCAATGTCCAGGGCATTATCATGGATGTGTGTGCTGGTAGTCCTGGAAGCTATCATGACTCCCACATCTGGCATGCCTCACAGCTGTATTAGGTATTTGCCAGGGGAGACATCCTATATGGCCACCTGGTGGGGGATGCTGGCTATGCACTGGAATGGTGGATGATGACACCCATCAGAAATGCACACACAGCCACGCAAGAACGCCATAATGAGGCACACGCAGAAACCAGAATCATCATAGAGCACGTGTTTGGGATGCTGAAATCACGGTTCTGTTGTTTGGACATATCTGGTGGAGCCTTGCAGTACTCTCCAGAAACATGTGCCCACATCTTCATAGTATGTGCCATGCTACACAATATGATCCTGTGGAAACAGCTGCAGCAGGGACAGAATGGTGAAGGCCCTCACAGCCCACCACCATTGTCAAGGGACCCACAGCACAGGGGGGCTCAGACCACAAACACCCTGTGCTAGCCCCAGTAGGCAGATGGAGGCGTGCCCAGTATGCCCATGCCTTGGCAAAGAGGGAACGTATAGCATACACACTGACAGTGTAGACACTCATGGACTGACACCCTTCTCCACCTGCACACACAGCAAACATGGATGGCACACACACACGACCACATGTAAATTGTCATGTATAGGTGGTTTACTGTGTGCATCCTACATAGGTAGTCCTCAAGTATTGTACACACAACTGCCATTGGCACAAGGTAAGTCAATACCTGAACAGTATATTAAGCTATCAGCATGTGTCCATACTGTATGTACAGGTTCATAGATACATAGGTAGGTACATGCCCAACCGCCGAGGCCACTGATAAGCATAGGCAAAACGTGTCTGCTGTTGCCACCCCATCAATCAACTAACTGTCCCTCTGTGGAGCAGAGCCACTTGCGGGATCCCTGGGGTGTAGCTACTGTTCACCACCCACTCTGCAAGGATTCCCCAGAGTGTTAGTGAGGGGTTTTGTATAATGTAATCAGGGATGTGTTTCCAAACAATGGGGAGTATCCCTGACAGGAATCTACACAGATGTGTACATGTTACATAGTATACCTTAAACACAGCTTGCATATATAGGTAGTTCTCCATAGAATAATAAATATGTGGAACACACAACCGCTGAAATGTGTGTTCATCACCCTTGCACTAAAAGTGCATGCTCTGAGAGGTAAGATATCACTGCCAGGATTAGAATACTTAACCATGTACACATTCATCACAATAACATACCACTAAGCTACCTGAGATGTACCAATGGCAGTCATGTATACTGACAGGATAAAACACAAAAGGTAGGAATGTGTTGAAATAGGACAAACTGGCATGTACACAATGAAAGGTGTATGTTTTTATATATATATATATATATATATATATATATATATAGAGAGAGAGAGGGAGAGAGAGAGATATGTCGATATATGAGGATATACATATATATGTAGATATATAGATAGGTTAACAACATCTACATAACCATGGAGGTACATATAAATGGGATACCTACCATATATCGACTGCTTTACATACCGACACACATAATCCTGAAGCTTAAGGTCCGAAAGAACACAGTAACGAAACACCAGATGCGCGAGATGTAATCTCACGATGTTAATGGACAGTTAGTCAGTGCTTCTGGTGTTGCAGTTTGGGTAGGTTACTGTGTATACGTGTGTTTCTTAGGGCTGTAGTGTGTGTAAGTGTGTGTTCTGTGTGTGGTGTGTGTTGTTGGATGACTGTAATGTGTGGTTGTGGGTTAGCTTTGTGCGTCTGTTTGCGCAACCTGGGATGTAGAATATTAAAGTTGGGGGTGGTGTGTGGGGCGCAGACACCTACATGGGGTGTGTAGGGAGGCTTGGCCACCTGCTCATACGTAGTGTAGGATGGTTTGTTTGGATGTGTGGGTAGCAGTGTGTCTGTGTGTGCATGTGTGTGTTCCATGTTCGTGTTACCTTCGCGAGTTACTGTCGATGTCGGTAATGTGGGGTATGGGAGTGTGTTCCCGGGACTGTGTGCGTCGGAACACTGTGGTTTCAGGATTCCATAGGTCTCCTGTATACAGCAGTTGAAGTGTTCTCATATGTGTACAACATAGACCATAGCAATCACATATTCCGCCACTACCAACCTTTATGAACAAAGGATATGGAGAGTATATGCCTATACACCATTACAAATAGGTGCTATGGACATGAGCCAATGATAGTGTTACCACCTGTTCCACTTTACGAGGGACACTCCCTCTTTGGGCGGTTGTGTCCTGACCAAATATATTAAACGTGGCAAATGATCTGGGATTGTAGGACATAATTATGTCCCATATGTACTGTAATAGTTGCATACAGTAGTTATTTCTGTATCTAAAGTATCTACATGGTACAGGAAATAGGATAAGTTACTAAACTGCTACAAGAATAAGCTTATAATTAGGCAAGAAAGGAAAGTTCTATCCCTTGTACTGACCGTGGGTTTGTGTGGGCCTGTAAAATCAGATGTGTGTCCCAAAAAGGACCCACTATGGACATATGAAAAGGTGGCAACCCTAGCCAAAGAGGGTCAGTCACCAACACAACTATGATGACTGCAAATACCTATGACAGAAATACACAGCTATCATGTAGCAACACGTTATTACATTCAGATGTATTACCGAAGGGATTCAAGGACTAACATCACCTGCATGCTATACAGGAACCACATAGCAGTGCCTTAATGAATCAGCCTGCAAATACAATTGTATTAGTCCACAAAAGGATAGGTGTTCAAATAGGGAAGGAACCCTCATGCACATAGCGATTATGTATAAAAGCAGTTCATACACACCTGCATTTTCTAAGAACACCCACCAACATCATCCCCACACCCAAACATATTACAATGCAAACTGTAATAACATCACAAATCATTCACACACTGTATGACATCTGCAGAAGCCTTAACATACCTTGTCAGAGACACACTAACATGGCCCAAAATGAAATAGCGGCTGTTATACAATGGAACAGCTGCTGATGTAATAGGGTTTGTTTGCACTAATCCCATTTCAGAGGGCTATGCGTATACCGGGATGTGTTAGCAATTAGTGAGTAACAGCACAGTATGCTACACTTGTACACCAAATCAAGGATGGCTGGTGAGCACACTGTAAACCACATAACAGTTCATGCATAGCCATATGGCCTTGAGCTGGCCAAACATCCTTGCCAGACTTAAACATCTGCAGAAGTATCAGGTACAAACAAACCCTGCATAAGTAGCACTGTTCTGAAATATAACAGCTGTACTCATGTAGAACTAAATCGTCTAGCCATTCCGCACAGTCCACGGGAGTCATGAAGCTAATATATCTCTGTGTGTCACCATATAGCTGTTGAAATATATCGCAATAACACATCTAGGCCATCTCTCTCGAAAGTAAGGCAAACGGATAACGCCTAAAAGGAGTACTCATTTAGACACCACTGTTGCCATGGTATCGCCTAATGGAGTAGCTGCACAGCTGATGTGCATCCAATTAACTACTTTGGAACAGCAATTGGTGGACAGGATACCACATGTTACCGATATGTAACTAGAAAAGGATGTGTTATCACACATTCAAACCATCCGTATATACCAGTGGAACATTGCAAATAACATTGAAACCCAAACCAAAAAGGACTGAATCAACTATTAACGATACGTCGGGTTACTAATAAGATATGTAGAACAGTCAGTATGTCTGTGTATGTAGTATTTAAAGTGCACACAATCCATATAGTGGAAACAGTTATCTTGTAGTGATGTATTGTTGAGCATAGTAACGATTGTAGTATTTGTGTGTACTGCTGTAGGTCACAAGGCAAACACTGCATATACCACAAGGGATGCTATATAAGGGCTTTGAACAGAAATACTCCTCACCAGCTGACATCAGTGGCAGGGTTGGTCCAACAAGTATGTGCTATAACAGGGGATAGTATATATTGATATATTGTAACTGTAGCCATATGTATGGGTGTAATACAGAGAATAACGTGGAAAGTTGGGCCACTGTGTAAGTATGTTTTGCATTGTGGGATATTGTGCCAATAACTGTGTAATGTACAGTATTGTAGGCAGATATGTATTACAAGCTACATAGCATTACTGTAATGGTAGGCAAACATTAGTTATGTCAATTTGCATTTACAATACACAATAACAGGATACATATGTCTTTTAGTGAGCCGACAGTTTATCAGCATGATAGCAAAGTAAAATGGAAGAGCTATTTAACTATCCATGCACAAAAGACATGTAATATGTGCAAAGGTAGGTACTAGGCTGTCTTATCAAGGGTATCTGTAAGCCTAGCTAGCATGTTTTGTCTTTTGCCACCCCCATAGGTTGGTTCCCTGTGCCTCTGAATGGCAGAGCCAATAGTTCCCTGTGCCTCTGTCCAGCAGAGCCACTGCAGTGATCCCCGGGTACATGTCTGTCTCCCATCCACACGTCAAGGTTTCCCTTGAAGAGTGTTCATGAGGGACCCTGCCTGATGTACATTGGAATCACGTTTCAAAGCAGAGGGAGTGTCTGGGTCAGGAATCTATCCGTTCAGCACATCCTACTCATCGTTGTGGTTAAGTGTATATCCCGATAGCATGTGGCTCTCAGGGGCTTCTGTTTAGGTGGAGCATATCCAGCAATACAGGGTTGGACATGGGCCTTGTATGTCAAGCAGAGATCACCTGTGAGTATGCGGTATGCAACTGAGTACAGCTGGAGTTTCGTAGGTTGGGCTGCATAGGTCATCTGTTTGAGGTCAGTAATCCTTTTGGTGTGGTACTGGTGTGGTCTTCCAAGCTGTTGCAGTTGTCTTGTAAGGTATATCCCAAATGGGGTGTTGTATCCTTTAATGGGTCTGATATGACATGTGTAGAGTCACAATGGCCCCTCTGATCAGGATGCGAACCCATTAGAGATTAGGGGGGCCATGTAGAAGGATATTCTAACCACCTTGTCATTATGGGTATTGAAGGAGAGATTGCTATCTAGTGGTGTTTCCGGATCCCATATTACCTTTTTTGTAAGTAGGGGACTAGCACCTATGTGGTAGTCCATGGGTAATTAGTTATATCCAAAGAGGATGACTATGCACTTTTAGGCATTCAGCTTGATGCCATGATATTAACACCAGGTATCCGTCTCAGTGCGACCCTTCCAGAGGATGTCTGTAACAGCTGGGGAAACAATTATGTCCCCTAGTTTGCAGTCGTCTGCAAACCTTTTCAGCCAAAGCCCTCCTGCGCTTGTCTGTATGTCAGAGAAGTATCTACTGAACATGAAGGGTCCTAGGACTGAGCCCTGGGGGACAGCAGTTGTAACTGGTATACAGCCAGACCTAGGGTATGCAACTCCCACTGTGTGTGTTCTGTCCGTGAGCCACTTTGCAAACCATCACATGACGTAGGGGTTAATGTTCAGGCAGATGGGTATGTTGATAATACCAGAAGGAGGAATGGTGTTGAAAGCCTATGAGAGATCTAGGTAGGCTGTGTGGACCTCCTTACCCTCATCTAATGCCTTGGTAACTGTCTCTAAGAAGCCCACCAGGTTTAGGAGGCATGGTCTGGCCTTAACAATGCCAAACAGGGAGGGGTCAAAGGTTGGGAGGTACCCAATGTCTCTGTGACAGTGATCCATGATGTGCACCATAGCCTTGCAGACCAGGCTAGTCAGGCCTATAGGGAAATAGGTCCTGTGGTCCATTGTGGTGCCACCTTTGTGGAGTGGGATAACTGTTGCTGTGCGCCATTCAGGGGGCACTATGCCCAATATGAGGCTATTATTGAGCATGGTGCTTAGGTGAGGAACATTACGATCCGAAGTTCATGTAAAACACAGCCTGGGATGTTGTCCGGTCCCATGGATGCTGTGATATTTCCTTTAGAGTGTGCAGCTTTGAGAGGGATCTGCCAGGATGTTGGCAATATCAACTGTTTCTGTAATATTCGCGCCTTTGTGCTGTAACTCAGAGCAGATCTGGTTGTTGACATTGAGGCTTTGTGGTTGTTGTTGGTATTAGTTGCGTTATAGTTTTCGTAGCTAGCTTTGGAGGATCTTATAAGGGATCTCAACTTTTTACTGAGGCTGGCCAGGGATCTTCTCCATGCATGGTATTGTACTCTCATTTGCAGCAGTGTCTTCCTCCTGTAGTTCAATATGTTTATGGCAGGGACCACCAGATTGGTTTACTTAATTATGAGTATAGCATCCTGGTTCTGTTTGGGATAGCACAAGCCATGCACTTCTGTAAGTGCTTATAGAGTGCATTTGTGTAGGATTCAGCAGTTTTAACAGTACTGTCCATCTGCATGGGTGTCATGATGTCCACCACATCTGCCTTAAGAAGCATGTAGTTGGCCTTGTAGACATATTATACTGTGGTTCCCTTAATGGGGGGTAGGTGCGGGATGTGGATATCAATGGTGTTCAGCACATGGTCTGATCGGACCAACGAGGAGTTGGCTTCACGTGTGGAGCACCAGTCACTCATGTTGGTAATGACTAGGTCTAGGATATTGTTGCCCCTGGTGGGGGTGTGTGGATATGTTGAGTCAGGGCATTGGTGTTTATGAATTCCAGAAACTGTTGAGCTAATGTGTTGGTACACTAGTAGTTTTCCCAGTTAATGGTGGGGTAGATACAGTGAGGCTTATGTGATGAGTGTGGTGTTGTGCAACTGTGTACCTTCTCCACATGACAGTCAGGGTCAGGCTTGGTTGTAGAGACCTTTACCTCCCGTTTGGCTAGATGAGTGCATCTCTCACAGGTTGTAGTGTTGGGTGGTAGGCAGAAAGGCTTGTCTGTGTACATGAGGCAATGTGTACATTGCCTCAAGATGTCCAGATTCATCAGATAGACAGGTGAGAACACTGGCAGTTGATAAGTGAGGAAAGTGAGTACAACCGCTACATTACTCTATGCAAGTGGGAAAAGTATGTACAAAACCTGTTCACCCTTACCTGTAGGTGATGTGGAAGATTGAGTGCTATAGTAATCATTAGCTTACATACTATTTACAAGTCCTGAACAAGTGCTTAGCATGAATAAGCAATCCAGATAGGGTCTTGGATAATATAAAAACATGGCCCCCTCCCCCCAACAGGTTCACAAGCATGTATCCATGTACACTACAGGGCCCCTGTACCCACAACTATGCAGGTACAAACTGCACTCAGTCTGCATGGGACCTGCCCACATCACAGGTTGTATCATACACATATGGCAAAACAAGATGCTCTCCACATATACATCATGTAAAACATAGCTCCATGTCAGGTTGTGTACACACTGAATGGTGCACACCAACAGGTATCACAACCCACAAAGGGGGAGACACCACTAATAATGGGAAGTACTGCACTACTACCCTGCTGAGTCTGGTCTGGAAGGCCATGGACCTTGATCACTTAAGTGATGTCAGCAGTACAGATGTAGATGACAGTATGGTTGATGTCACACTGCATATCATAACCTTGCCAGGTCATAGGACATCATCACCCATACTGTGTGCCACCTACACTCGGTATACTAGATGTACATTCCTATGTCACAGAAGTGTTTTGCAACAGGACTGCTGGCAGAAACAACACTACAGAAGGTGTCTGAATAATAGGTGATCATCACAACAGTGGCAGCTACAGTATGTCAGGGTTAATGAATTCTATTCCCCCTCATTGTAGTCCATACCTCACAGACAAACAGAAGGCATCTGCCTATTGAATTATGCGAATGACTATGACCTAGGAGCAATAGCTGACTCGCATTGTTACCCCTATGTTAATAACCCTGTGCCCATGAACTACCACCTAGGCAGCGGTCATCATAATGGACACTTGTATGTGAGAGATGCAGCTGGGCAGTTGTCTTTCCTGTGATAGCTACGTCACCACACCTGTCAGGGAGTCATATGTGGCAGCCCTAATAATAATAGGGTGCCATTCGTGAATATAGAGATCATTGTCCAGCCATACAGACCACTCAAGTGACCCATGTCAGATCACATATTTCCTTTAAGGGGTATTGGCTATGTGCAGATGGCCTACACTAGCCTTCCCATTCCTTATCTCCACTATGTAGCATGATGCATAGCCTGAATAAATCCATGTCCAATCCAGTGATGTTGGACATGCTACACGTACTCATCCTGATCTCGAACACGTACTTCATGGACATCCACCTACCACATGCTGGACAGATCCTTGTCACATACACTTGACATAGTCCTGCCATACTATGCATTCCTGTCCGTCAAAGCTGTACATCGCTCCCCTCTCAGACATGGTGTGATGACCGCATGGTAACACGTTATATGTATCATTAACCCTGTGGATCAGTAATGTGGCACTGCTCTACCTGGCCACACAGACCCGCTTGTCAGCTACTGCCAGGTAACCTTTCACCCTCGATAAATACATGGCCCATGGCATATAGCCCACTAGATGACTTTGACTGTACATGCCATAGTTGATATCCATCCCTGCAAATACCATCTGGCTAGCCAGTGCCCTGTGTGTATCACATGTGCAACACAGGTGATACATGGCAGGATGTTGAATCACTGTACAGTGCCATGTAGATGTATATGGCAGAACACATACATGTAAAACCTTATGTGAGCATGTCTGCAGGGTCACAGGTCATGTCTGTTAAGGCAGTGTAAGTCCTTATATGTGACATATACACTACATAAAGGTCAACTGCAATAATGTGGACACATCCAGCCATGTGCTGATAGGTAGGAACACCAGTACAGGCAAACAGACATGCCCACATCAAGACAGCAACCACATGGAGTATGAGCAATGTAATCAGGTGACACACACACATATATGGTATTACTATCCACTCAACATTGAGTGTCACATGTGTGTGACACAAACACGTCAGTGTCATGTAGGTTTGCAAATACAACTATTTAAACTGAATTAATGTGATACATAGGTATGTTCAGCTGTAGCTCTGTATGTCTCTGAGGTACTGTGACCTATCTCCATCATTATGTCTTCCAGATATGCTGCGTGCAAGGTTTCCCCCTTTTACACGCTTGGAGGATGAGGCCCTCATCCCATACCTACTCGATAATCACGGCATCCTGTTCAGCCATGTGCCACAGGATGCACAGCAGTGGGATGCCCTGTGGATGGAACTTTGCAGGAGGGTTAATGATATGGGTGGCCACAACAGCACATACCAGCAGGTGCGCAGACACTGTACAGACCTCATTAGATGGGTGAAACAGCTTGCAAATGCAATCGCCAGGGAACAAGGTGCAACAGGTGGTGAACCACCAACCCAGACCCCACTCACACGTACTGAGGAGCTACTGGTCAACCTGGGGACACCTGCAGAACCACATCCACAAGCCTTAGCTGATATTGTGGAGGTGGGTGCCTCTCAACCACTGAGCCTGGAGTTGCCTGGTAAGTCAGTACTGCACCTATAACAACTATGTTCCATATAGCTGCATGTGTCACTGTACAATATGTAATGTAACATCATATGCAAGGCATGTATACACACATGCCACATACTATAGTATGCTACTCTGTGTATGCACACATGTGCACACACCATAATATAGTCTAATGTACTGGTGTATGTGTTATGCACATTGCTCCCTGTAGCCTTTATACAGGGGTGAATTATGCTCATACTGCTCTGTTACTCCTATTTAGGTACTTCTGGCATTCCACGGTGACAGCAGCCCATTGCAGGTGAGAGTGTTATTATTTATCAGGAACCATAATGCACAAATCTGTCTGCCATGTGGCCATTCACAATATACAGATGGGACTTGCAATGCATCACAATGACTGCCATGTGCCACACTTGCAAACTACGTGAATCATCTCACCGACATGAATCTTCACAAACTTTATTGCCAGATGTGTTGACAGTTGTCCATACAATGGTGGAGGTGCTGTTCACTTTAGGACTGTACAACAGATCTGATCTACACATGTGGTGAATACAAACAGTACTACACAGTGGGCTGGTGTATGGCCAGCACACAGGTATCACCGGTGTGGATCATAGCCCTGCTATGAATGTCACACAATGTGATGTGCTATCTTGACATGTCCATGACATCTATTGGTATGACTGCTACACTGCCTACCTAACCTGAAAACATATCGCACATACCACCCTTTATCTGCATAACCCTGTTGTCAGTGGAGCATATATGTCATATGGGACAACACAGACATGTGAAATAGATGGACATCACTATAATTTGGACAACACATGTACACACATGGCCATGGAGGATGGCCAGAGACATGGAGTAACACACACAGTAGAAGTGTTGTGCTTGTGTGTACACCCTGTCGTACAATAGCTACACAAGTTTCAGCCATGGCCTTTGTATAATGGTCATAATGTAGATGTGGAACACTAGATATCCTACAGGCCTGTGCACATCTTGTGTAGGTGTAACATCAATCCACCACATAGGATGTGTTGAACATCTTGAGGGTGTTGCAACATGGCAGCAGTCACCTGTACAGTATCCACATCAGGCCACAGATACAGTACATTCCCGTTGCTGGTGATGGACATAAATGCCATACTGGCTCCTCGTGTGTGTGGTACATAGATGTTATGTGGGACATGGTGTACCAACGTGTTTGCCATGTCTGCCCATAGTTGCCAGGCTGCAGCAATATGGTTGTAGATGTGCAGGGGTGACATCCATATACCCATCAGTGACCTGTGTCACAACTTCCACATCATGGTTTAGTGTGTATACACTTCAGTGACATGGGTCACATTCCACAGTATATATGTATTGTATCTGAACACAGTCATGGCTATGAACCCTGTCTGTAACTCACACTGTATAACACTAGAAACTCCTCATGATTCCCTGTAATGGCCATGTACATCAGCTAAATTTGCAGTATATCTGTAGGGTGGACAGTCAACACTGAATTGGTACACCATTGCCCCACTGTATATTCGACAGGACACCATTGTGTTAAACATGTATGCATGTCATTGCACACGTCAGCAGATCACATGTCATACTACATGTGATTATCAAGGTCATATGCCACACATCAGGCAGGTGTACTGTTAACCTGTGCTGGTCCACATGGTGTAACACAGGGATGTATGCTAACCACTACTATGATTGTGTAATTTGCATGCCATCTGCTATCACACATGCATGCTGTTGTGTGCAGCCTATGGATGTATGATAACTACCACTATTATTGTCTGTGCTGCATGCCGTCTGCCATATCACATGCATGTTGCATGCCTTCTGTCATATCACATGCATGTGTGTGTGTGTCTATTGTATAGATTGTAATGTACAGTTCTTGTCTGCCCTCACAAGTGATGTAGGTGCATTGCCCTCCTGCGGTACATCAGATGTTAATGTCCCCACAGACTCTAGCAGTGATGATGAACGTATGATTGGGTCACAGGCAGAGTTGTCAGGGGCTGAAACTGTGCCATTGGTTGCCAATCCATCTATATCCACCTCATCCCCGCACACAGATCTCATAACTGCACATACCCCATCACCAGTAGCCATAGAGGAAGGACAGTTGGCGCTTGGTAGCTTGGAACAGGAAAGTGTGGGGGCTATGGAAGGTGTGCCTGCACACCATGGTGTCAGCCAAACTATTGGTGGTGCCCCACACAGGCACGTGGCCAGTGCTGCTCATAGGAGGACCTCTGGCCAACATGCTCCTGCATGACAGAGCACAGCAGCTGGTGTCACAAGACGCATGTTTCAAGCTGTAATGGAGGCAGAGGCACATGCTGAATAGTGCAACAGAGAAGATCAGAGGCTACAGAGAGCTGCTGTCTGTTCTTTAAACAACAGTACCCAGGCAATGGTAAATGCTCAACAGCACATTGCTGATGCTTTGGATAGATGGTTGGGTGACATGGTTGGAGTCCTTGACTGTGGCATGACAATCCTTGAGCATGAGCTGTCTGTGTTGGAACATCTGGTAGAAGTGAGGCGTCAGGCACATGGACGTAGGCCTGCTACATCACCTGTGTCAGGTCTACGTGTACGAGCTATCTCACATGCCTGCTCCCATAGTAGCGGTAGCAGCAGCAGTGCATCTGGTGCTGTGCTGTCCACACCACGACACAGCAGACCACGTGCATGTGGCCCAGGATGGTCCCAACAGGGACACGGTTCCAGTGGACTAGTGACATCAGACAGTACCCAATCTGCACCTCTGTCTGGTAGTGCCCATGCAACCCCTGGTAGGCACAGGTCACATGTCCGTGGCCAGACACCGTGAACTGTAAAACCTTGCCTGTACAGTCTGCAGCTGTCAGTAATACCCCTTTGTAAGCCAGACACATGGGAGAACTGTGTGCAGACATACACGCACACACTGGACACATATGTAAGGCACCGCAACACACATATGCATAACATCCACACATGTCCAATTAGATCAAAGGCCCAAACTTACACACATGATGTCATCCAATGGTGCAGCCTAGGCCTCTGGCAACCATTGGCACCCTGTGCATATGATGATGCCTGTGCCACATCCCTGACATCCACACCATTAGTGCAGGGACATGCTCATATGGTCTGATGCACAAGGTGAACAGACTAGGATGATATGTGTAGTTTACAAATGTTGACGACTGTTGACAGTGAGCAGACATACCATGTAGTACAGGTGTACAATACTGTTAACAGTTATGTGTCTTGTGTAACAACAGTGCAGCCTAGGCCTCCGGCAAACATTAACACCCTGTGCATATGATGATGCCTGTGCCGCATCCCTGACATCCACACCATCGGTGCAGGGACATGCTCATATGGTCTGATGCACAGGGTGAACAGACTAGGATGATATGTGTAGTTTACAAATGTTGAGGACTGTTGACAGCCAGCAGGTATACCATGTAGTACAGGTGTACAATACTGTTAACAGCATGTGTCTTGTGTAACAACAGCGCAGCCTAGGCCACCGGCAAACATTAACACCCTGTGCATATGATGATGCCTGTGCCATATCCCTGACATCCACACCATCGGTGCAGGGACATGCACATATGGTCTGATGCACAGGGTGAACAGACTAGGATGATATGCGTAGTTTACAAATGTTGAGGACTGTTGACAGTCAGCAGATATACCATGTAGTACAGGTGTACAATATTGTTAACAGTATGTGTCTTGTGTAACAACAGTAAATGCATGTTGGTCATGTTGTTCTGCTGTCCTTCTTCAGGTCTAATTGCACGTACCGGTGGATATCAGTGTTTGCAGTTAAGTGTCCCATATGTCAATTTGGACTACTCACAGGTATGTATGAATATACCAGCATGCACCGTGTAGCTGCCACATACCAGTGAGAATGTCCCACGTTACAAACACGTCTACCATTCCAAGAGGATGATAGCTGTGTATTAAGCTACTGTGGCCACAGACGTGACATCCATAAAGGGTGACATCACAGGTACAGTTACATGGAGTGGTGAGGTAAGAGAGTGGTCTAGCTGATTACAAGGGTAGAGGCCAGTGGGAAGTGTGATGCCTCAATGGGTAACAGTTATGTGTCTTGTGTAACAACACTCAGGTATTGACACACATGTATTCAGTGACACTGTAACACACACACACACACACACACACACACACACACACACACACACACACACAGCTTCACCGACACAGTAACACACACTCGCACACAGTTGCTACTGGTGGAATGAGGACCCCTGCCTATGTGCAAATGATCATTACAGTACTGTGCACCTATATGATGCACCACAGAGAATACACATGTACAGGTAGTCAGTACGGCCTAAGATCGGGGCATCAACATGGATAGTTGAATGCATTGCCTGGATGGTGGGAGGGGTCCTATCAGTTCAGTATGGTAACATATATCCTCACCCCAGGGACCAGTCAGCCCTACATATACCCACTGTGGCGTTCAGTAATTAATACACCTATGTCATGCACATACAGATACCTCACATGTGTGAGATACACGCCCCTGCCTATATCCTGCTTTATACACGGCAGTCTGTACAGATGTGTACACTAGTGTACAGGAGAGTGAGTAACAATTGAGATGTATTCCCCACAATACGTGACAAATATGGACACACATGCAACCACACATGCCAGTACTGTGAATCTCAGACCTGCCTAGCTCATGTTATATATGTCAGATGTACAGCAGTATTGTATGCATTGCAAACTGTACTGATGTTTCCTGTGCCAATAGTGCTGATATATGCACTAGGGACATCATATCTATTAACAGGTGTCAAGTGATTTACCTTCGCTATCACCCTGACTGCTGTCTAAGTTGTGTGTTATGTCCTTCAATTAACTAAACCATTGCTTACCAGTTACACAGGGTATTGTAGGACCGCTTGTGACACACCTGTGAGCTGTCCACAGCAAACATCCATCTGCAAAGATGACCCGCAACATAGTTATTTCAACACATCTGTCCATACCTGTGGTACATCTTTCTGTACATTCAGCATATCACCATATACAGTTGGCAATGTTGAGGCTGCATTGCAGCTGCATGATGTACTAGGATACACGCCACCTGCATACATCAGCAATTGCACACGCATGTTATCTGAATGCACAACACTACGTGTACAGGTATGTAGGTCCTACAATCCTGACATTTGACCATGTTTGTAGGCATTGCAATTGGCGGATATGTGTAATAACATACATGACACATGGACTGTTGTATGATATGATGGGTGACCAGTACAGAGGGGATGTTACCTCTGTCAACATTGATATCACACCTTATGTACTGTTAACATTCAGCAGCCATGGACCTACATTCCATGTGCATGTGTGTAATGGCTGTCGCCACCTGTTTGCACAAAGGACTACAAAAGCTATGCTATTTACAGGTATGTTGTGTGTGTGGTATGTACATACCCAGGGCAGGTACATGTATGTCATATCCATACATGAGGGTGTGTACTGGTGTACAGCAACAGACATCTGCTAATGGTGGACAGTACTGAGGGCCCTTGGTATGTGTACAGCTGACCTGGTCACAGACAGTGGTATCATTGCATTGCATAACACAGGATGCAAATGTGTCAGTACATGTGTACTGTCTACAGTTGATGTAGAGCTTAGTACAGTACACAGGTCAAGGGTCACATGATAGCGTACTCGTCTGTCATACAACATGTATGGCTGCGTGGTGGTGGTCTGAGGGAATGGTGGTGTCTGTAGTTTACATCCTAGAATGCAGCATGTGACACTGTGTCCTGCACATGGCTCATCTGTGATGCCTTTCATGGGTGGACCGGTCAGTACATGTGAGTGACCTTTATGTATGTGGGTACACCATCTGGAGTGGTCCGTACCTGTGTTATGGCCCACATGTCTGGTTCTTAGGTATATGGTGGTAGTGCTATTGTGCACTACAGAGACATCTGCCAGGTGTTCCTCACTGCACAGATGTCAGTACTCCCCATTGTTGGATCTACAGTGGCCAGCTGTGAATATGGACGCTATACATCTACACTGGTTAGCATAAGAAAACAATGCAGTTGTCCTGTAGGTGTATGGGAGTTAACCTGTGTTTAGGACATTTGCCTTGGAATGGCACTGTGTGGGCGGATGCAACTTGGGTAATATCCACACTCCTTTGTATCATGGATGCATGTGATATGCGAAAAAGGCCTGCCTACTGTCAGCCATGTCATCCCAGAATGACAGCTGATTTGTAAAAGACCAGTGTCAAATATATGTAGAGCAGCATTCCCGCTAACAATGACAACTACCAACACCAGAGCCTAGTACAATGTATTCTTTACATCTACCTGTAACAGCATGGCCACTGTGGCCCTCCGTGTTTAGCATCAGAGTGCATCCCAGTCAGCCCTGTGCTACTAGGAGTATGAGCATGCACAGTATATCCTTGTGTAGATGGAAACGTAGTAGTGCATTCCGACCAGCCCTGTGCTCCTAAGTGTGTGAGCATGCCCCCCTGTGCTACTAAGTGTATGAGCATGCCCAGTATATCCTTGTGTAGATGGACACAGTGCATTCCGAAAAGCCCTGTGCTACTGTGTGAGCATGCCCAGTGATACCTTGTATTGGTTATGTGCCTCTGTGTATGGACATGGCCATTGTAACCCTGTATAGTGGTAGTAGTCATCCATTCCACAGATGGGCATACTCCAGGTCAAGATGGATTCATACTTTAAACACACAGGTTCCCAGGTATGTACATCTTAACTGCCAGCATCCCTGTTGATGTCCGCATTCCCAGACGGTCATTATGACAGCCTTGACATGTGTAGTCTGTGTGGCGCAATTCGTATATATGTAGTATTGTAATAGTAATCTGTAAATAGGCAGGTGTTCCATACCCAACACTGGTGTGTGTGTGTGTGTATGTCTGTCCCCGTTTGCCGGTGGACTCTAAATTGCTTTTAGACTGGCCACACTCCATACATTTCTTATACCCACTGTTAGCAAGGCCGATGATGTCACCCATCTACAAATACACCTCTGGGAGGGCTGTGTCCCAGTAATCTCGGTAGTGCGTTCTGTAACTGCGTAATGCTGTAGTGTAATAAAGTAGTTAGGTTGGTGTTCTAGTCCCACACTTGCTGTGCGTGTGTGTATGTGTGTCTCCCTGAGGACTGAGTAATAGCTTTATACTGCTCACACTCTATACATTTCTTATACCCAACATTAACAAGGCCGATGATGTCACCCATCCACAAATACACCTCTTTGTGTGCTGTGTCTCAATAATCTCGGTAGTGCATTCTGTAACTGTGTAATGCTGTAGTGTAATAAAGTAGTTAGGTCGGTGTTCTAGTCCCACACTTGCCATGTGTGTGTGTGTGTGTGTGTGTGTGTGTGTGTGTGTGTGTGTGTGTGTGTGTGTGTGTGTGTGTCTGTTTGTCTGCCCATTTGCCTGAGGACTGAGTAATACCTTTATACTGCTCACACTCCATACATTTCTTATACCCCCTGTTAGCAAGGCCGATGATGTCACCCATCCACAAATACACCTCTGGGAGTGCTGTGTCCCAGTAATCTTGGTAGCGCATTCTGTAACTGCATAATGCTGTATTGTAATAAAGTAGTTAGGTTGGTGTTCTAGTCCCACACTTGCTGTGTGTGTGTATGTGTGTGTGTGTGTGTGTGTGTGTGTGTGTGTGTGTGTGTGTGTGTGTGTGTGTGTGTGTGTGTGTGTGTGTGTGTGTGTGTGTCTGTGTGTGTGTGTGTGTATGTGTGTCTCCCCATTTGCCCGAGGACTGAGTAATACCTTTATACTGCTCACACTCCATACATTTCTTATATCCACCGTTAGCAAGGTCGATGATGTTGCCCATCCACAAATACACCTCTGGGAGTGCTGTGTCTCAGTAAACCCGGTGGCTCATTCTGTAACTGTGTAATGCTGTAGTGTAGTAAAGTAGTTAGGTCAGTGTTCTAATCCCAGACATGCCAAGTGTGTGTGTATTTGTGTGTCTGCCTGCATGAGACAAGTACAGTGCTTTGTAGTATTCGCTGTAGCGCGTGCCCTAAACGTGTGTTGCTGCAGTGTGATACAGTAGGGGTTTGTATACCGGACATGGCAAGTGTGTGTTTGTCTGTCAGAGCCTGTGTAGAGGTGGTCGTGATTGTCTTACCATTGGACATGTTTGGGAGCGGGTTTTGTAGTTTTCCTATATAGTATCCATCTTATGACACATTGGCCACCTCACGAGGAGTACAGCTGTCAGTCAGCCACGGCACTGTGTTGACAAGCCATACCCATACATCTTGCAAAAGGGCTGGTGAACTAAGTTTGCAGCCCTACTAGTATCCGGTATATGCCCTGCACCCATGTGCCATGCACATACAACCTTGCCTAGGATATCCCACTATGTTGCTAGTAACATGCACATTGAGGACAGATAGTAGGCATGGTGTGACCGCAGTGGCCTGCAGAGGACATGGCTCCCTGTACAGTGGTAAAATTGGCACATATATGTGGACATTGTGCCTTCACTATATTCCAAACAGAATGGCTGCAACATATGTGGTGCCATCATATGTGATCCACTAAAGCCAGACAATGCTGTACACATGTGCCCTGTATGGACCCGTGCCACTGACACCACAGAATACCTGTCCATTCTATACATGTAGGTGCAGGGCCAACCTGCTCACTGTAAGCAGGTTTAGCCACACCAGGCCAGTATTGGCATATTGGGGTATAACAGGCTGTGTACACTACATGTGTCTGCAAAACCAGGTACACCTGTACATGTCACTGTACAGTATTGTGGGACATGCACATCCCAGGCAATGTCCATGTGAAAGACTATCAAACACAGACATGGCATGCATTGCAAACTATGGCCCTACACATTGGTAACCAGGATGTCAGGCCAGATACTGCAGTACCCATCTGTGTGGGACATTGCAGACACTACACCCCTGCACTGTACACCATTGTCGGGTGATGCAATGGCAAGGATTACCCCTCACCTAGCCTTGTACAGCCATCTTGCACAGCCAAACACTACACACCCGTGAAGCAATGCATACCTGCATGACAGTACTGGCACCCTGTGCCTGCATGCGGGTTCTGATGCTCCCAACCACAGTCACTCCCAGTATAAACCTTGTTGGCATACCAACAGTTGTCAAGCACTTTCACATGGCCTAGCCCATTGAACCACCAGATATCCCCTGTGGTGCACGTGGTCCTGTGCATTACTGCAGTGTGGCAAACTAAGTAGTTACATAGTGTATTTGCCACCCTGGCAAAGGTGTCAATGCGTGCCCATTAAAGTGACAATGGCATCCGTTCACATGGACTGACATGTGTGCCACACCTAATGTATGTCTACTATATCTGTTGCAGATGGCATTCACTCACCTACACACATGTTCTTACAGCACTGCAACATGCCGCCTCTGTGGCACATGTAGTAACGTCATGCACATGTAATAGTAATGAGTAGTCAGGGGTTTGACTCTGTACTATTCAGTGTGTGGCAGATTATGGTGAAGTCTCCATGCTGTTCCCTGGTATACATTGCCTGTCCCGCACACACACTCTCTGGTGGATGTGAAGATGTACACCTGCACAGCAGCAGCATGTGTATTGTAAAATATGGAAATGGTCTGGTGATGGCCTCTGCACCTATTGCAGTCCTCCTCTAGCTGATTGCATGTGGTACAGCTGTGATGGTGTTCCCATAGCCATCCGCATGATAAACACAGTACACTATCTAGGGAAAGATGTTATTATCTGGCTATGACATTCGCTGTGAGTAGTACCTGGATGTGGTGTTCTGACACGGCATCGCAGATGATATCTGGATGTATCTCAATAATTTTCAACAGTGGGAAATAGCCTAATGACATGAGGGTGATGTGCCACACAACTACAGCATGTAAGTGTAGCTATGCTGCATTGAGACTACTGCCTGTTTAACATGTGTGTGGTAATGGCTATTCTGCATGTTAAAATACAGACATGACAGTACTCTGTTCATGAGGGAACCCCATCTGTAGGGCCATCTGTGAACAGGTCAGTGTGTACAACCATTTGTTTCCTGTGTTACACACTGAACACACTTCTGTGCACAGCAGAAGCATGATGTGGGGATTGCAGACAGTACATGATAGGGATGTGTTACTGCCATTGCATCCCTGACTGGACATGTGTGACATGAGACAGTGGTATGACTGACACTGTGTGGGATTCCCAGTGATAAGCCAACAATGGGCAACTGTTCATAGCTGTGGTCACACATCTATTACACATTGTACAGTTGCCATGTGGTATATATGCATGTGTTGTGCTCCCTCTGCAAATGTATACAATCTGTTGGGTTGCTGGTGATATCTATGCATACTGTCATAGGTAATCCTGTATGCTGTTGTCTATCACTAAGCCATATGTGGGTTTAAAATGCAACACCATAGGCCGAATGGGTTGGTAGGTCCCGGCAGATCCTCCTGTCCCACTTCAGCTGACCATGGCACCAGGCACTAGCACATCTGGGTCCCAGCCATTAACATCAACCTCTGTTGGCTATGCATTACCTTCTCGTGGCTCCACCACTGAGGATGGAGCATGTCTCCCTTGGGAGCGGGACCAGACAGGTACATATCTGCTGTCGTGCGGTCTCGGACATGTTTCGTAGGTGGCTTCCTAAGGGGTTATGAAGCCAGATATGCCAGTTCAAGGGCGGAGTGTCACATTTACAGGGTGATGCTGCCTGTCTTGGACAGCCCCCAGCACTGCCTTCTTTGCAGCTGTGTAGGTGCAGTGGCAGTTGCCCATGGCTGGAGACCTCCGTTCCACTGTTACCATGGGCTTTTGAATGCCGAAGACCCATCTCCATCCAGGGTGTATCCCCCCTGCTACATGTGTCATATACCAACCCTATATGATGTCATTTCTGTGCTCCTACCTATCTTCCATGGCCATACCTACACTCCTTCCCCAACATCTAACCCTCACCTATGGACACATAAGGCCATTTGGCTCCTAGGACACCCTCTGCCCTATACATAGCTGTCCATTACATACACGTGCCCACTGGACACATGAAACCCTTGTAATATGCATAATAACATACTACTGTTATCCTCACCACTGTCCCTCAGGTGCACGGTCCTGGTATGCACATCACTCCTACATGGTTCAGGTACACGTGAGGAGGATGACCCCATTGTACACAAAACACTACCGGTCCCTCTATGGTTACCCCATTTACCTTTATCATGATGATGATGTTGCACATTGCAGGAGTACTGTTCACACATAATGATTGGACAGGTACTGTTGTGTTAATGTACGTTACAGTTAGAGTGATGTATACGGCCAATGTACAACTATTGTCTGTCTGAGGGAGTCTTGTGATCACCACTACATAATACAGGCATCGCTGGTGTTTCCCATTTCATTCATTTGTAATGCTTTGTTGCCATATGGCATGTCCCTGATACATCTGTATATATGTATGTACCTATATGCTGGACAAAAACACTCACATGAACTTCTACATGATGGGATACATTACTATACTGTTGAATGACCGCGCTGTATGATATCCTCTGGTTACAGCCTCTTATGCTCGATTAGCCTCTACATTGCTTAACCAATGCAATACTCACATACTGGTAGCCAAACACGCTTACACCTGCTCGTTCCTGCACTTGCTAATGCACCGGCATTGGTGCTTGCATCTGTCACTTACACCCCTGGGTGTGAGCGAGGAACACAATATTACCTTGTGATGCCTATTACATCATACTACATGACTCCAGTATCGGGATTGGCCACCCATTAGGCGACGGCATCGCGTTCGGCTGTACGGAATCTGCGGCCTGTCCAGTGACACAATCATATTTGTGTATACCTCCCACCTTGTGATGCCTATTACATCAGAATACATGAATACAGTATTGGAAATGGCTGCCTA
>NC_056725.1:82495175-82530175 GCF_019279795.1 Protopterus annectens | reverse complement strand
CTATATCCGACTGCCACTATGCGAATGTGTAAGGTATATATTCCCGATAGTGCATGTGGGGAGACATGCATCACTGTCAGGTGTTTAATCCCGGGTCTTAGGTTCTGCAGGACCAGCTGGAGGATGAGCAGTCTTGTGGACAGCTGCTGCTCATACAACTTGTGTCCAGATGTATACAGGACTAGTCATCGTGTCGTGACACCAAGTCTAATGTTTAGAACAGATGCATATCCCATGAGGGATATCCAAATATTGTGGGGAATGATGACCATCTTTGCTTTATGGCTGTAAGGTAGGGTTATACATGCAAGGGATACATAGTTTGCAATCCTGAGAATGCCTAGGGTGAGACTGCCTACTAGATATGGGTAGGGATCACTATGTGCAGATATGGCCGTGCCTATCTTGCAGCCCGAGTATGGCTGGTTTTGGTGGATGTTTAGGAAGGGGGAGGTGGTGTGCTGTGAAGGGGATGATGGGTATTCAATTATGTATCCTGGTGTGTTGGGGTTGGATGGCTCAGTTCAGGCCAGACCATTATGTGGGTATGTGCTGGTAACGTTTCTGTACATGTGTATTGCACATTTTAATGTTCACATGTTTGTGGGATTGTATTGCGGATGTGTATATTTGTTCTTTGGTTATCTTCCTGATTCACACACAGCTTACTCGTAGACCTCCAGTTCACCTACTGTGCATCCAACCCAGTCTCCCATTGGCAATATATTACATTACCCGTCACCCCACCCCCCTATTCCACAATCAACATTCATCCCTTCTATAGTTGATGGTCCATGGCACAGGCAACAGAACACATTGTGTACACTACATATCTCTGGGACCAATATGGTTGTGATGTCTACACTAACATTTAAGATCAACCACATGCTGTACGTCACGCACATAGGTACTCGCAAATACTTATCTTTCATGACATGGTAGGTAGACTTGGGTAATACCCATTCATCTATGGGCTGTCCTGGCAAGGACGTCTTGGACCGTGATTGGGCAGATATTGGGCGAATGCTCCGACCAATGGTAGGGTTGCCACCTTTTCATATGACCTGGATGGGACATTTTCATGGCACACATCTGAGTTTACAGGCCAACACTTACCCACAGGCATTACAAAGGATAGTACTTTAGTTTCATGCCTACATATAAGCTTTTATTGTTGTGGCAGTGTAGTTGCTTATTCTGTTTCGTTTACTTGCTTATTCTGTTTCTTGTAACATATAGGTATTTTATATATGGACATACGTACTGTATGGGACTATTTCATAACATATGGGACATAATTATGTCCTACTATCGCAGGACATTTCACATTTATTATGAATTTGGTATGGACACACTTGCCTAGAGGGGGACTGTCCCTCACAATGTGGGACAGGTGGTAACCCATACCATTGGGCTAGGCTTGGCAATTGGCGGTGCACTAACACAATGCGTTTCGCTTCCACTTGGTATAACTAGCGACACTACAATGGAATATGGGCACGGGGTTCTAAATATCTTTGTTCGAGGGACAGGGACTCAATATTCAGTATGTGCCTTTGTGTTTACTTCTTATTGTGGTGTTTGCAAGTTGTCTTGTATGCTTTGCATACATTTCAATATCCATGGACACTGACAGGAGTGATTACTATTGGAGGCAGGCTGTACTAGTCAGCATTTTAGGTTGTGCATATGCAGATGACATGATCACGCCTCCGTGCAGCACTTGGACGCACCCCTGCACTCGTACACATTTCCTATGCACGTGGCCATTACGACAGCATGCCTTCATTAATATGCATGTGGTGCTGCTGCTCCATCTCTATGCCGCACGATCGGTGCAAGGCTAACACCGTCCTTGCGCCAAGCTTCATGAATGCTGGGGAATAACTTTAAAATGAATAATCGCAAAAGGGTGCAAAAGTGGAAAAAGACCACAAATGAAGAAAAAAATGTCCACTTCTGGAGCCGATATGCTACAACCCAAACTAATTTTTATTTATAAAATTCACGAGGGAAATAACATCCACAAAGGGAAATAACATCCACAATAGTCAAGCGCTTTCGTCAAATGACTTCTTCAGAACACAATTACATGGTCTCATCTCATTTTATACTTGTTGGTAATGAATCTAATTAACCAATAATTAACATTTAAAATGGCAATGTAAAATAGTCATGAATATATACAAAATGCTGTATAAAAAACAATGTTTCTGAAATCAAACAAAAATAGTATTTAAAAGACAAAACAACTGTAATATTAAAACTGACATATCACAACTTTGTAGCCCTGAACCTAAGTTCAGGTTTAATACTGATGGCATTGTTAATACCTGGAACTTCTGTGGCATTTAACTTAAGTTGCTACCTAGCTTCTGCCCTTAATAGTTTATTAGTCCAGTCCCCCCCTCTAAAATCCACGTTAACTACTTCTAAAATAGCAAACCTGAAGGAATGGGAAGGATTACAGTTAATATGTTGTAATGCTATAACAATGTTCATAAAACCTACGGTTTAACCTCCTTTCCGTCTTCCCTATATAAAAACATTCACAGACCTTGCATAAAGCTAAATAGACAACACCTATTGTTGTACATGAACCTGGGGACAAAAATACTTCAATTTTAGCAATGGTGTATGGATGTCACAAATTCTGCAACTATATTATCTTGACAAAGATGTAGGAAACCATATTCAAAATTCTTTATTTAAGGGACATTGAAATTATAGAGGATGTTTAATTTACAAAATTATGTCTTGAAAGTTAAATATAGGCTAGGCAAAGTGCTGTATATAATAACTATATTAAGCAAGGCATATTAAATAGAGCAGAGCAGAATTAAATGTTACTAGAGAAAGAATCTGTGATTATTTTGGGTAACACCTCGTTTGCCAATAATGGAAAATAAAATGAAAGAATTGCTGAGATGTATTGACACTGATTTGGAAATGTAGTTATTGCAAGAAGTAACACTGTAATGATAGCCAGAGCAAAAAAAAATCATTCAGGAAGGAAAGAAGCTAAGTGTTCAGACATTTTACTTGAAAATAATACATAAATTATATCTTGGTAGAGAAAAGTGGAAGGAAACAGAAACAACACTTGCCATGGGATTTACTAAAATGCTCATCACTTATGCTAACAGCCCAGTGTGGATTGGTGAATAAGGGAATTGGTGAGAAAATGTGATTCAGAGACAGGTCTGGCCAAACCTGTTAGTCTAGCAAGGGTCTCCATTTATAAAAGAAATTTTTAAATAAAAAAAAAAAAAATAATAATTTTTAAATAGTCCCTATTTTTGGGCATTTGCTCGCAATTATTTTTTTAACTTTTCACTGATTCTTGTTCTAAGAGGTTGAGAGGTATGAACAACCACTCACCCACACATAATGGAGCTGGATGTATAAAATCCAGATGTTCTTCATCTCACATTGCTGCAGTCCTTACACTAGGGTATAGCGCTGTCCTTGGTCGGCCCGAATACCAAAGTATATGGCTGACGCCGGTCATGGCGCATTAAACTGACGCCAGGACGTCAGGGTATAAATGCGCATGACCGACGTCATATCCTCAGTCTTTTTTGCCGCGTGGTCCGATGCAGAAGCAAATTTGCGAGTGCAGGTTGGCGTCCTGAGATTTTCCGAAACCGGAGTTTCAGACCGAATCCAAGTTGGCTAAGTACCCCGTTGGGGAATATTTTGGTTTTTTCTTGCCTCAGTATTTTACCGGATGTCAGAAAAAGTAAATAACTGTATTTCTTGCGGGAAACAGATACCACATAGGGACTACCACAGCTTGTGTATACCGTGTTTAGGGCCTGAGCACGACGTTGTTGGGTGTTCCTCTTGCGCTAGATTTAACAAACGTACCATAAAGAGGAGATTTGACTGCGCTAGGTTAGTCTTCGGGAAGCGGTGCAATTACAAAATGCCGTCGGATGTTCCGGCACCCGCTACCTCGAAGAAGCGCAAGGACAAAACACCTAGGCCTAGGTTAGAGGCACCACCGACCTGGACGTCGGTTCTTTAGAGAACGGTTGTGCCAGAGGCCCAAACAGAAGTTTCCCTAGAGTCCCAGGGGGAGACTTTGTTGTTACAGGATGTGTCTTCACAGGAGGTAGGCCAGGCTGAAGGGGCTTCTCAGGTAGCTGTTCTCCCCTCTCTGCCTAAGGTGGTTAGGCCTTCCCCTACTGTTACAAAGGCTTCTTCCAAGAGTAGGCCAGGTTCAGCTGTAGCAGGTGCTCCTCCTAGTACTTCAGGCCCTGTGCCCAAGAGACATATGCTTAAGATGGCTGAAGATTTAATTACTATGATTAGGGGTTCTATGCCCCCTCCTGACAAAAGGCCTAGGGTGGATCCTGAATTTGGGAATTTTGAACAGGATTCTGATATTTCTGAGTCTTCGGCTGAGGATTTACAGGAGTTTTCTCATTATTCTGATTCTGATGTGGATGACTCCACCCCTTCTGCTTCTCCTCCTGAGGATTTTTCATTCTCAGAGACTCTCCATGCCATGAGGGAGCATTTTAAATGGGAAGGTCAGGATTTCTCTGATTCCAGGAAAAGACTTAGGGAATTTTTGTTTTTACCTCAGCATAGGCCTTTAGCTATACCCCCTATTCTTTCTGTGGTGGAAGATGTTTTTGCAGAGGCTTCCCTTAACCCTGATTCTTTACCTCCCGCTCCTGTTAAACCGGACAGATACTATAGGGTGCCTGAAGCTCACAAGTATCTTTTTAAAAGCCCTAGGGCAGATCCAGAGACAGTTACTCAGGGGCCTAAAGGGGTTAAGGCTTCTGTGGCTAAAAATCCAGTTCCATGGGACAAAGAAGCAAGAGCTTTAGACAGATGGGGTAAGAAAGTGTATACTTCTTCAGCTTTAGCCATGAGGGCTTTAAATTGTCAATTCCACATGCTGAGATATCAAATCTATCTCCTTTCACAGTTAAAGTCTAAGGTAGATGCTCTGGCAGAAGGTATTGAATGTAAGGAGTTACAAGATCTGGTACATGTGTCTGAACAGGTGGGTAAGCATTCCTTACAATGTGGTTTTGATGCTGTACAGGCCTCTTCCAGGGTGGCTGCCACTGGTACTGTCCTTCGCAGGCACGCCTGGTTACGGGATCAGAATTTAGCTGAGCATGTTAAGTCAAAGATCTTGGATGCCCTTTACAATCTGATGTGTTGTTTGGTTCGCCTGTTGAAGCAGTTTTAAAGAAAATGGAGGACAAAGCTAAATCTATGCACACTGTTAAAGATTTTTTACAGGTTCAACCACCAAAGATTAGCAGAAACTGGCCAAGCAAGGCGTGGACATACCCTTCTTATGATTCCCAGTCTAGGGGTAGGTCTAGGCGTGCTAGGGGCAGAGCTCAGGGTTCCTTTAGATCCAGGACAGGGGGCTCACCTGCACAGTCTTCAGGGGAGGGCAGGGGTCAGCCCTTTCGTAGACAGACCCAATGACCTACCTTTTCAACTGCCAGAACCTTCACGTCTAGCAGCACCTTTAGGAGGAAGACTGACACTTTTCAAAGAGAACTGGAGTTTAATTACCCAAGACAGATGGGTCTTGGATATCATTCACCACGGTTACAGGTTTTATTTCCATACCTTACCACCGTTCAAGGGCATGCCGGATATTCCGCCCCAACACAAATTGGAAGCTCTCAGACAAATATCCATATTGACACAGATAGGGGCCATACAACCGGTGCCTATGGCAGAAAGGGGCCTAGGATTTTACTCTCGCCTATTCTTAGTACCAAAAAAGGGGAACACGTGGAGACCAATTCTGGATTTGTCTATCCTCAACACCTTTCTGGACATCCCCAAGTTCAAGATGCTGACATTGCAACAGCTTTTACCCCTCCTGAGCAAGGATCACTGGATGGTAACTTTGGATCTCCAAGAGGCTTACCTTCATGTCCCAATCACTCTAGGCTGCAGGAAGTATCTGCGTTTTCGAGCTGGAGATTCACACTATCAATTCTCTGCATTGCCCTTTGGCTTATCCACTGCACCCAGAGTATTCACAAAGGTCCTGGCTCCAGTGATAGCTTTCTTCAGACGGAAAGGAATACAGATCTACCCTTATTTGGACAATTGCCTGATTCTGGCTCAGGGCAAGGACGAACTTCTACAGCATTTAAAGTATGTGATAACAGTGCTAAGATGCCTAGGGTATTCTGTGAACGAAACAAAGTCCAGTCTAGTACCCTCTCAGGACATGTGCTTTCTGGGTGTGAGACTGAATACAGCAGCCCAGATGGCCTTCTTAACCCCGGACAAACAAGAGAATCTTTCCCTTTACTTCCAACAACTATCACATCAGTCCGGGCTGACTGCAAGGACAGTCCTTCAAGCCTTAGGGTTCATGGCATCTTGTATTCTGGTGCTTCCCAATGCCAAACTGCATATGAGGAAGCTACAATGGTATCTCAAGAATCTATGGACACAGCACTGCCACGATCTGGACACTGTCATTCCAATAATACCTTGCATCCAAAAGGAATTCTTGTGGTGGGCTCAGCAATGTCACCTAAACAAGGGACTTTCTGTGACCCGGCCGGAGGCAAGTCAGATTCTAACAACAGATGCCTCAGACAACGCTTGGGGGCTCATCTCAATGGAAAATGGATACAGGACAAGTGGCCTGCCAGACTACAGCATCTACATATCAACCTAAAGGAGATGTTAGCAGTCCAGTTTGCATTAACAGCTTTCAAGGAATTACTTCTTCCGGGACAGGTGTTGATTCTAACAGACAACACAACTGTCATGTGGTACATCAACAAGCAAGGGGGTACGCATTCTTACCCTCTATGCAGACAAGCAATGATTCTATGGGAAACGGCTCTCAGTCTACAACTGGATCTTCAGGCAAGGTTTCTGCGGGGTGCAGAACTCCTTAGCAGATGTGTTAAGCAGGCAAATCATGGATCCCCACGAGTGGAAACTGGATCCTCAGGTATTTCAGCAATTAACAGTGTCATGGGGAACACCAGACATAGATCTGTTCGCTTCTCCTCTAAACCACCAGCTGCCAAAGTTTTGCACAAAAAGGATACACCAGGCAGCTTGGGAAACGGATGCTCTTTCTTTCAGTTGGAAAAACCTTCATGTATATGCCTTTCCACCACTTCCTCTACTTCTAAAGGTTCTGCTAAAGGTAAGCCAGGACAAACCAAGAATGATCCTGATAGCTCCAGATTGGCCCCGACAGCATTGGTACCCACTACTGAGAAATTTAATAAGGAAACCACCGTGGCCCCTGCCTTTGATTCCTCAACTGTTGTCTCAAAAGGACGGTCATTTACTCAATGTCAAGCTTCACTCTCTTCATCTCACAGCATGGCATATCCTGTTTTAGCTCATAGCAGGGCTCAACTTCCTCAACAAGTTTTGAATGTGATTATGGAAGCTAGGAGACCTAGTACAAGGAAAGTGTATGCGGACAAGTGGAAGAGATTTTTGCTTTGGAGTGCAGCAAGGGGTGTGGATGTTTCTGAGCCTGATTTAAGTGTGGCTCTTCTATATCTTACTGAACTATTGGACAAGGGTTTGTCCTTCTCTTCCATTAAAATTCATGCTGCAGCAATTTCAGCTCACTATGACTGTGATCCACCTTTGTTTTCTCATTCCTTGTTCAAGCAATTCCTCAGAGGGGCAAAGAACATAAGACCTCCACGAAGAGCTCCTACTCCAGCTTGGGACCTCAATTATGTGTTGGAAAAGCTCACTCTGCCACCTTTTGAGCCTGCAGCTATGGCTGAGTTAAAATATTTGTCATGGAAGACTGCTTTTTTGTTGGCCATTACCTCTGCAAGAAGGGTTTCTGAATTGCAGGCCCTTATGGCTGTTGAGCCTTTCTTGATCTTCCATAAGGATAGGGTATCTTTACGCACTAACCCTTCCTTTATGCCTAAGGTGGTCTCAAGTGTGTCTTTAAACCAGTCTATTCATTTACCTACCTTTTATGCAGACCCGCAAAACAAGGGGGAAAAGATCTTGCATACTTTGGACGTGCACAGACAGTTACGCTACTACTTAGATAGGACTAAGGGTTTCAGGCAGTCGCAACAGTTGTTTGTTTCTTTTGCTTTAGGTACTCAGGGCAAGCCTGTGTCAAAGCAAACTCTTTCTAAATGGATTGGATTTTGCATTTCTTTTTGTTATTCTCAGCATGGCAAGCAGATCCCAACAGGGATCAGACCTCATTCCACTAGGGCTACTGCCACCTCTACAGCCTTTCTAAGGGGAGTGTCAACGAAGGACATTTTGGAAGCAGCTACTTGGAGTTCAGTACATACTTTCTCTAAGCACTACCACCTTCCTCTCTACTCTAAATCTAGGGCTGGGTTTGCCACTGCTATTCTACAGGGCATTTTGACAGCTCCTGCTTCTATTTGATTTGCCATCCTCCCTTACCTCTGCTTTGGGAATCTACCCAAGTGTAAGGACTGCAGCAATGTGAGATGAAGAACATAGTACAGTTTTGTACCTACCATAAATGTAGATGTTCAAGATCCACATTGCTGCAGTCCAATTACCCCTCCGTCCCCTCTGTGTTTAGGGGTGGTTGTGTGGTTAGGTTAGTACTTTATTAGACAATTGTTAGAAGTTGTACATAGTTTGGGTGTGGGGGTGTTTAGTGTTTGGTAATTTTTTGATTTTACCCTGTTTAGGGTCTTCTGACATCTGGGGCAAGAAAAGACTGAGGATATGACGTCGGTCATGCGCATTTATACCCTGACGTCCTGGCGTCAGTTTAATGCGCCATGACCGGCGTCAGCCATATACTTTGGTATTCGGGCCGACCAAGGACAGCGCTATACCCTAGTGTAAGGACTGCAGCAATGTGGATCTTCGAACATCTACATTTATGGTAGGTACAAAACTGTACTTTTACTTTATCCACTGGAAATACTGCCTACCTAGTTTTGTAGCTCAGACAATTTTTGAAAATAGCAAGCAGCCGCCATTATGACATAATAGAAGACAAATTAAATTATTAGCTTTAAGTAGAGTTCATTTGCAAACTATAGCAAATGTTATGTAGCTAGCAGATAATTTAGTTTCAGAAGACATTATCTAGTTGCCACAGTATTAAAATAGGCATATTCAGACATCAATTTAGTTTGATTTTTACAAAGCAATTTCCTTACAACAGTATTTCACATACATGGTCTGGTGCCACTTCTACTAAACCCACCATTTAACATTTGTATACATTATTTCCTGCAATGGCACTATTAGGTGCATTTGGTAGTGTTGTTGCTTCACAGCAAGAGGTTCTCCCATTAGATGCTCAGCTAGTGTGTGGGGAGTGCCTTCTGTGTGGAGTCTGCATGTCCTCCCCACAGGTCGAGTGGCATTCCGAAAGACATGCGTGAATGGGTGTGCCTTCGTTGAAGGTTGGGCGTCAAGCTGGCAACTCAGCACCGTGAAAATCTACTGCCAATCATTAGCGGACCGGAGTTCTGCTGTGGTGACCCTTAACCAGGAAAAGCCGAAAGACAACAACAGCATTCTTAAAGTTTTATTACCTTGAACTTAACATCTATACCATCTACTTTACCTCACATTTCTGTAACAAAGCATTATTTTGTAAGAGCTTGCATGTACAAGGGTTTTAGGAAACTTTTCCACTTAATTGCCTTTACTTAGATTACCCTATAAAAGAGCTACTTATGAAAACAGTGAAAAAAATCTGATAAGTTAATATGTTTAATTTCATGTCACACAAAATAAATTCAGGGTTAACAGATTATGATGTTTGTGTAATAATTATTTCAGCAAGACATACAGCATTGTTGAAGACAGGCCTTAGACATAGAAGAACTAGAGCAGTCAACAATAAATAAGTAAATAAAATGCATCCTACAGCAAGATAAACATCAGTCTGAGATAATCAGCTGCATTTCCCATTTTTTCACTTTTGTTGCAGAAAAGATGTCTATAAAATCTGTTAAAACACACACTCTTTCCCAGCTGGACCGAGCTTGATCTTTGTGTCTTGTATCTGACAATATCTGAACTATAAATGCAGTAGATTACTATTTAATTAGACTACATCGGAAATAATAGTACTACTTGAATGCAGTGACGTATCACAAGCTTGGGACTCAGTGCAAGGCTAGAAAGTAAGTTAGATTCAGAAGCAACAGCAAACTACAAAATTTGTAGTTACACATTAAAAAGCACTTTTCCAGATCTAATCCTCTCTGCACATCCAGTGTGTGTGTGTGTGTGTGTGTGTGTGTGTGTGTGTGTGTGTGTGTGTGTGTGTGTGTGTGTGTGTGTGTGTGTGTGTGTGTGTGTGTATGTGTGTGTGTGTGTGGGGGGGTGTACTTTGGACTTGGTATATATTTTCACATTTCTGAAGTTTGTACTTTATCATCCTCTAACTTGCATGATGTATGAATTTAAGGAATTCCTGGTATAAGAATACATGAGGAACTTTGCAGGTTATCACATTTCATCAAATGTTTTTTATTTTATGTCATATTGCCACATTTACAAAGCTTCTGCATTGTGCATGAATGGTACACCGGTTTTACATCAGTGTTTAGCCAAATCAGAAATTTAAAACATATATATATATATATATATATATATATATATATATATATATATATATATATAGTACTCCTCCCCTCTTGTTCTTCCTGCCTGTTTTCCTGACCTTGACCATTATAATTTCCTACTGTGTCCTTCATCCCATTCCCCTCTGTTTTATTTATTCTATAGCTGTCCAACACCTCTTTTGACCCATCTGTCTTCTTGTAGATGCCTCTTGCTTCTATAACTTTAGCATCCTTACTTTAACAATCAAAAAATTGTTATTAAGATCTTATTTGATAATCACTTACTGATATTGCCAATTCCATATGAGACATTAAAAAGAGGCCTCATCTGCTGGAAGCTAAGATCCCATGGTACCTATCAAAAAGAATAGGGGAAGTTCACAGATAATTTAGCTGAATTTCCTCTTGTAATATAAATACCACCTTGGATCTCCCCTGAAAAGAGGCATTTAGCCTAGTGGGACAAGCATTGTCAACAAGGGATAAATAAAATAAATAAAAAATAAAATTAAGTTCTGGATGTGGTGTTTCTGATTGCTGATGGTACCATGGTTTGTGCATTTGATGCTCTCTCTTCCAACCCTCCTTTTAGTGGATCTAGTCTACACATGATGAATTTCCATCTGTTTTTATCTCTTTTCTTTAAAATCTCCTAGTATATTTTCAAAGCCATCCTCCAAACATTTTGGGCCCATTTACACTCCCAATACATAAGTTTTATTGACTTATTTATTCTTTAAAATGTCACTGCCTATTTATTTAAATGCATCTCTAGCACACTGTGAGATTTGGCTATATCCCACTGGACTGCCACCAATTAAATGACGTCCCTTACTTTCCTGGGTCAGTAACTAAGCAGCTTCAATCCTCACTATTGACTCCAATATGAGATGTCACTTAAACAAAAGTAATATTTCTCAGTTGTCCCCTAAGCACAAAAGGAACATGCTCTCCTTTTTTTGGGACTGGACTATAAACCTCTGCCTACCAAAATGTATTTTCTTATTACACACTTCAAATCAAAGTGTCCCAGTTTAAGACCTTGATACATTCACACTCAAAATCTCACACATCCAAATACTTCTGAAAAAGCTTGACACAGATTTTCAGCTGTGTCTCTTTCCCAAGATAAATACAGAAATGCTGCCACCAATCAGAGGGTCTCCATGCCCTTCAAAAGGGGTGTCTAATTATGAAAATTAAGTATCAAAATAAATTATAGCTATGGCCAGAACAGCCAGGCCTTGGAGTGACCTGAGAGTATTAAACAGGTAGAAGCACTCAGTAAAGAAAAATACTGGTTTTCAGCCACAATGTAAAATAATGAAAAACATTTAATAATAAGTAAAAATGATTACAAAACTGAAAATCAATAACTCTCAATAAACATTAGAATTCTATCGCCAGAAATGTAAATCAAACTGCAGGACAGGAATCCATTATTCAAGAAAAACTCTGTCTTAATAACCAAACTTTCCTGATCTATTTAAAGAGTACTGTCCCTGATCCTCTCTAAGATATAATAACAAGACGAAGGCAAGCTTACAGTTTTCTTGGTGAGTTCTCTTTTTTTGGCATTCACTGACTGCTCAGTACTTGACAAACTGCACAGCTTCACAGTGTCAACTGTCTTCAGCAGTCTCAACTGTCTCACCTGACTAATTTCAAAATATAACAGTTAGCTGTAAAAAAGATTATTTTTCTGTCAGTCAACTGTTTAAATCATCTCCTATCAACAAGGAGCATTCCAATGACATCAGTCACTGCTCAGCTGATTCTTCACAGTTGGTACTTTAGAATGTCCCTCTCAAACATTCACAGTTAGAACTGTATCAAAGCAGTGACAGATTCTTTAAGCATTCTGTTTAAACAGAAAAATACTCAACATTTTCAAACTTATTTACATTTTCACAAATAGGCATGCTGGCATGCAATACACATTGATCTAAGAATATGCACAAATCTCCTGCCAGATATGCTAACAGAGATGACAGTGTTTTCAGTTTCTTTACACCCCCCATGACTCAAGCACGTTTTTTCAAGTGACCCTTTGAAAACCAATGCTTGATAAAAATGGGCCTTCCTGGGAATATCAACCCACTCCTCTCCTGGACAATTCATTTGCATGTGCATTATTAACCCTACCGCGATGCTGTATGGTCATATCATATGCTTGCAATCCTAGATTCCACCTCATATCATCCTTCTATGGCACTAGCACTACTGGGGAAGCCCAAGGACTGTTAGACTCATGAATTACCCCCAGTTCTAGCATTTCCCTTAATTCTTCTTTCACAATCTGCTTCACTCATTCAGGTACTCTATAAGGAACCTGCTTAATAGGTTTTTGGAGTCCTGTGTCCACATGGTGCTGCACCAAGTCAGTGCACCCAGGTTTCACTGTGAACATATCTCTAAATTCCTGTCTCCCAGACTTGATTAGGAGTTAACTGTGGAGATACGGAGATCTCTTCCACAGAGGTGTCAATCCTAGCCTCACCCAAAAGATCAGTTACCATATTCCTGTCAGACTCTTCCTGCCATCCACTATGAATGCTCAATACTAGAGTCTCCCTGTCATGATAAGGTTTCATCATATTCACATGGTATCCACCAAAAGTGTTCGAAATCCTTGGCAATTAACTGCTCGGTGCAAAATAAAAATATGTATACAGTCAACCAAATCACCAAAGCAGAAACTCGGCTGCAAAACAATTGCATTTTAAGCCTCCAAGTTTAAAAATGAGAACTTTTTAATAACTGGATAACCACTTTCATAATAACAATTGCTTTATCAGATCACATTGAATTAAAAAATGCACAATGAATATATACTAATGTTAGCCAATGGCTATAAATGCATTTCAGTTGCTAAGTAACTTGGATAATTATCACCAAATTTTAAAGCAGTACGGTATCTAATAGCTAAATAGCCTAAATCACTAAAAAAATTCATAATAAGATAAATACAAAAAAATACCTTTACTAAAAATGCTAAGGCTTAACGTTGTGTTATTTTGCAGCTGTGTTTCTGCTTTGGTGATTTGGTTGACTATATTCACATCGTACATTTTGTGCCCTTGTCTCCTACCTACCAAATTTATCATGTAGTTCACATCACTGATTTTCCTCACCACCTCAAAGGGTCCCTCCCAAGCTGCTTGCAACTGGTTATGTCTAACAAGAACAAGTATCATCATCTTCTGTCTCTCAACAAGGGTAAGGGTTAAGGGTAATACTGCTCAATGCCAGAAGTCTAAACCTCAAGATGCACGCCCTCGAAGCCCTCCTCAGTATGGAGAACATCGATGTTTGTGCTGTGACTGAAACCTGGTTCAAGGCTCCTGAGAGCACCCCAGCACTATCAGGTTATACCTCATATCATGCGTTCCGGCCCCAAAATCCGGACCGAACTACAAAAGGAGGGGGAGTACCCATATTCATAAAGGATACCCACACCTCCAGGTTAGTGGCAACGCACGAAGCATTGGAGACCATCCAGGTGCAATTAACCATAGGTAAAACTGCCCTACAGTTTGTAACATGCTACAGACCACCTTCTCAAACTCAGGAAACCCACACAGCCTTCCTGAAGACACTGGAGAGTATAAATGTCTCTCCAAACACCATCATATTGGGTGACTTCAACTACCCAAACATAGACTGGGAACATTACTCAAGCCCCAACACCCTAGCCCAAAGGTTCCTTGAGTTCATAAACTCAAATGCTATGGAACAACTAGTCACCATTCCCACAAGAGGAGAAAATATACTAGACCTGATCATCACAAACATGGGGACAAAATGCTCCACACCGGAAGTATATCCCTCATTGGTGAGATCAGACCATAAATTAATCTCACTGGAGATCCACATCCCGCCCCCCCCCCCAGCAAAAAAGACCACAGTGAAGAACTTCTCAAAAGCAAACTTCACACTTCTTAAGACTGGAGTGGTATCCTTCAAGCCCCCCGAGCCAGTGGAAACCACAACCCACGCTGCTGAAACCCTTACAAATGCCTTCTACGAGCACCTCCAGGAATGTATGGATCAAGCAATCCCTAATAAAATCAAGACCTTTTCCACCAAAGGCAGGCGCCTGGTCTGGTGGACTCCAGCCATAAACAAACTCTACAACAAGAGGAGAAAGCTACTACATGACAGAGCAAAATCCCTAAATGGGAAGGCATCTCTGATCAATACTAGCAAAAACTACGATCACTCATAAAATCATCCAAGGCCAACTTTGAGAGAAAAATCGCTAATGACACAAAAGACAATCATAAAGCCTTCTTTAGCTATGTTAGAAACCTGGGTGGAAACTCCCAGATATGCTCAGAATTAGTCCAAAATGATAAAAAAATCACTGAACCCACAGACATTGCCAACATACTGGCAGACAGGTTCAGTGCAAATTTCTCCCCTCCCTCCCCCCCAAAAGGAGAAATATCTATCCCACCAGAGTCTAGCCTCCCAAACATCTCAGATGCCCAGGTGAGAGCTGCTCTCTCTAAAGCAAAAAACACAGCATCAATGGGACCGGACGGTGTCCCCGGCTGTGTGCTACACGAACTCAATGAGGAACTAAACACACACACATAAGGCTGCTGTTTAATCTTAGCCTTACTACAGGATACGTACCCAAAGAATGGCGTACGGCAACTGTGGTCCCACTCCACAAAGGCGGTGCTTCTACGGACCCTGGAAATTACCACCCCATAAGCTTGACGAGCCTTGTCTGCAAAGCTATGGAGAGGATCATAATGGAACTCATAAATAAAGACATTGGGGACCTACGGACACTGGATCCTACCCCATTTGGCTTTGTCAAGGGCAGATCCTGCCTCTTGAACTTGGTTGACTTTTTTGAAACAGTCACTAAGGCCATTGATGAGGGTAAGGCAGTTCACACAGCCTACCTTGACCTAGCAAAAGCATTCAACACAATACCCCACTCGGGCATCATAGAAAAGCTCACCAGCTTAGATGTAAACCCATATGTGACAAGATGGGTTGCAAACTGGCTCAAGGACAGAACACACAGGGTTAGAGTTGCTGGTGCCATGTCAGACTCTAAGCCGGTCACGAGCGGTGTCCCACAGGGCTCAGTCCTGGGCCCCCTCTTGTTCGGCATTTATTTTTCTGAAGTGCAGGCAAACATAGGGGGATTGTGACTGACAAAATTTGCAGATGACTGCAAACTGGGCACCATAATTGACACTCCATCAGACACAGACATCCTCCAGAAAGGTCTCATAGAAATGGATAACTGGTGCCAGAGCCATGGCCTTAAGCTAAATGCCAAAAATGTATAGTCATACCCTTTGGGAAAAACAAGGTAACCCCTAATTACCACATAGGTGGTAATCCATTAAACACGGAAGAAGTTATCAGGGACCTGGGGACCCAAGTTGACAGTAACCTCTCTTTTGACACTCACATTGCCAAAGTGGTTAGGAAGACCTTCTACATTGCCCACCTGATCATGAAGGGATTCACATCCAGATCAGGAGAGGTCATTGTACCCCTGTACTCTTCACTTATCAGACCAATGATTGAGTACAACGCCCCATTCGGAATGTACCTTACCCGACACCTGCAGCAGTTGGAAAGACCCCAGAAGTTCCTCACCAAAAGGATAAAGGGGCTCAAACATGTCATACAATGCCCGACTGAAGAAACCCAAGCTCTATTCAGTCGCATACTGTCTGCTCAGAGGTGATATGTGCCTGACATACAAGGCCATGTCCAACCCGGAATTAATGGACATGTTCCACCTCAAAAAATCCAAATCCACCAGAGCCACGAGAGCAAGAGACTTAAACCTCAACACGGATATAAATAGGATGTGCTGGAGGGACAGATTCATCACCCAGAGACTCCCTACACTATGGAACAGAATCCCAGTCCATGTGAGGCAGAGCCCCTCACTGACTCTGTTCAAGAGAAATCTTAACGAGTGGATGGGAGATCGTAGGTTTACCCCGGGAATCATCTCTGTATCTCTGCTGGACAGAGGCACAGCAAACTAATGGGTATAGTATTCTCATCCTAAGGGGTGGTGAAAGCCACACACACTCTGGCTAGGCTTATAAATGCCCTAGGGCAGATAGCCTAGTATGAACCTATGAACTTATGAACCTATGAACATGCTCTTGAACCCAAGAATTCCTGTCATACCATACCTTCTTTTGTTGTTGAGCCACTGCTAGCTTCTCTTGAGCTAAACCCATGAGCTCCTTAAGTCTTCTCTGAAAGTTTAGAACATAGGCCACAACAGACTCTTTGTAAGATTCACCCTCACCTTCCACTCCTCTCAAATTAAATCTAAAGGCTCCCTCACCCTATGCCCATATAACAGCTCAGAGGGTGAAAAACCTGTAGATTCCTGTGGTACTTCTCTGTACTTAAATAACAGATGGGGCAAATACTTGTCCCACTCCCTTTTGAACTGGTCTTCAAATGCCCATAGCATAGTCTTCAATGTAGAGTTTAATGTCTCCACAAGACCATTAGTCTGGGGATGGTATGGGGTGATCTTTAGATGTTTCACCCCACAATGCTTCCACTGACAAGACAGCTGGCCTGACATGAAGTTGGCACCTCAGTCAGTCAGTATTTCCTGTGGATAACATACTCTGCTGAAGACTACTATCAAAGCATTTGCCACCTTCTTTGCCTCAGTAGATGACAGAGCCACCACCTCAGGATATCTGGTAGCATAGTACACTACCACTAAGATGCATTTCCTTCCTGTAGAACTTGGAGTACTCAGGGGTCCCACAATATTCAAGGCCATTCTCTGAAATGGCTCTTCGTTAACATGCAAAGGCATTAACAGAACCTTAGCCTTGTCCCCCTGCTTTACCAAACTTTTGGCACTGTTTACAAGTCTTACAATATCCTACCACATCCCTCGCAATCCTGGGGCAATAAAATTTTGCACAATACATCTCTTAGTACATGTTATGCCCATATGTCCTGAGAAAGGAATGTCATGCGTTATGGCTAAGAGTGGCAGTCAGTAAGCTCTAGGCACTACCAGCTGCCATATCACTTCAATTTCTAGCCCACCTCCAGGAGTCCATTCTCTATTCAACAAACCTTTGTTCCAGTATACAGACTCCACTCTTCCTTGAGCCTCAGGTGCCACCATAGCCATCTCCCTCAAGCTTTGTCATGTAGAATCGATACATTTTAGCTGTTGCAACTCTACCTTCATGACCCTCCCCAGCTCCCCTTCCACAGGAAGCCTAGTAACTTCTGACAGCTGTGCCTCACTATCACTCTGGGTATGACCACTCACCATGTTCAAGGGAACATCAGTACCTGTACCCACTAGCAGCTGTGGCTCACATTCAAACTTAGTGCTACCAGATAGCACCTTCTCTGAAACAGCCACCAAGCCAGTTCCAGCTTCAGGTATGAGATCATTATTGGTCTCTATCAGACTACTGGATCTACATGCCTTTCTCCAAGCCTGACAGCATGTCACTACATGTACACAAGGTACTGCATTATCATCAGAGTCATTCCCTATCAGGACATCTGCTGTAATATCCTCAAACATACTTACTCTCTTGCTTCCTCTTCCACCCTACCAGTCAAGATGAACCCTAGCCAAAGGTATTTGGAACGGGGTCCCTCCCAATGATTCGACTGGAGTGGACAGCCTAAGCAAGTGCTGCTCTTCTCTAACCACTGCACGCCTCAGAATGGTTATATCAGAAGCTATGTCCCTCCTAGCAGTTACCTGTTTACCATCTACTAAGATTGGATATACATTTTGGTGATAATTTGGCACCGCAGTTGTTTCTAAACAACTTACTACTGGAAGTTTGTCATCACCACTTGCTGGCTCCCTCAACTTTTGTTTCTCACTTGCCTTGATGGACATTTAACTGTTATGTGTTCTGTCTGGTTATACCTGAAACAGCTAATCCCTAACCATGCACTTGGATTAGTAGTTTCTCCCATTACTGGTGTACTCTGTTGGAGTGGTTTAGACCACCCCCATGGGTTCCCCTTATGTCCATTTATAGCACTGGGTATCCCTCTCCCATGCAGTAGTGCTCTGATTGCCAAGTAGAGATAACCTTTACTATCCAACCCCTCTGTAGACTTGCACTCACAGTTTGCTAATAAGACTCTCATGTCATAAGGCAAAGTACTGAGGGTTTGTTCCCTTAGCAAAAGGTCATCCAGTCCCTCTGAAGTAGTGACTTGATGCCCACTCACCCATCTGTGAAAGTAAGTGCTTAAGTCAGCAGTATAATAATGTGCACTTTCATCTGCCTTGTGTCTGTGTTCACAATTTTTTTTCTATAAGCTTCAGGTGTAGGTTTGAAACAGTCAATCAGGAAGCATTTCACTTTCTCATAATTTAGACAATCTACATCATTTAACTTTGCTACAGCCTGAACAGATTTACCATAAAGGAGTCAGGAGCTGAACCCAGAGCTCATGTTCAACATCATATTGTCTACATACCCTCTCAAAAATATGAATAAAACTTTCAAAGGTATCTCCATCCCTGTAGTGAGGAAAATTTTACTGACCTTTTCAGCTTCTGGAGTCCACTTATTCCCTTCCCCATTATCTCAATGACCCTCTCAAAGGGTAAGGAGCTCCATTTCATGCTGGCACTTTCTCTCGTTCTCCTTGGTTTCTAAACGTCTGACCTCCAGTTCATGTTGTTGGGCCTCCAGTTCATGTTGATGCTGTTTCTTCGCTGCCTCCAGTTCATATCATTGCTGCTTCTCCCTTTCGTCAGCCTCCAGATATTGAATTCTGTCCTAGGCCTCCAGTTCCAGTCTGCTTAACTCTAGACAGATTCTCAGATCCTCTGAAGAAAATGCAGACTGTCCCGTGTCAGCACACTGCACATGAGATCATTTTCTACACACGTTTCCTTGATGACATCTTCATCAACATCAAGGGTGACAGAAATAAAGCTGAGTCCCTGGTTGGTTATTTTAAAAATACCACAAGCTTTCTAAAATTTATATCTAGCTTTAGTAAAGATGAAATTAGTTACTTAGACATCAACGTAAAGAAGGACATCCATAACCAGGGTTATACAGCAAGAGTTTACAGAAAGAGTACATATTCGAACTCCCTCTTGCACTTCACAAGCAACTACCCCTATCACCAGAAGTGCTCTGTAGTTAAAGGGCAATTGGTAAGAACTGCGAGGATAGTAACTTTGGAGGAAGACTTCATAAATGAATGTCTGACCTTAAAAAGGATGTTCCTTAGTAGAGGCTACCCTGGGAAGTTGATTGAATCCTTGACCCTGGAAATGAAGCTCAAGCAATATAAAGGGTTTTATGTACCTATTTTGAGTATCACTAACTGTAAAAGCCCTAATGATGAAACTGAATGGAGGAACACCATAGGGGAGGTGAGCTTGAATTCTACTAACACGTTCCCCATGAGCCTGATCACCACCTTTAGCATGGATAGCCAGATGATTAAATACATCTTAAATAAAAACTGGGATTTAATCAAAAGTAATGCAGACTTGTCATGTAGAATAGGGGACCACCTAAGATTACATATAGGAGAGGTCCAAATTTGAAGAACTTGTTGGAGGTTAAAATATTAAGAAAGTCTAACTTGGCTGGCATGTCTAGATGTGAGAACTGCAATTTTTGCAGACCTATCGGGATAATCAAATCATTTGACATCAATGGCATGAATTATAAAATCAGGCATAAATTCAATTGCAATTCAAAGGTGGTCATATATTTGGCCAAGTGCCAGCAATGCCCTGACTATTATATAGGCAAAATGGACCGTAAGGTCCACGAACATATCTACAAGCACCAATATGCAATTGGCAAGGGCAAGCTAGAGAATGTCTTGGCGAAACATGTGTCATGCTTCACAGGCCATTCTTTTAAATAGTCAGCTATTGATCAAGTTGCACATAACATAAGGGGAGGCCCAAAGAGTTTAAAACTGGAAGAACTCTAATTGCTCTGGCAAATTAAGCTAGATGCATATAAATATCCAGGGCTGAATGATACCTGTAAGATCAAATGCATCCTAAAATTGAAAAGCTTGGAAAGATAATTGCAGATGTAGAGTGCATATTGACGTGACCTTTGAAATTGCAGTTTAATATGAATCCAATCAGGTTATACCTATAATGTTTAAGCTTATATAGCTATATATACTTTTTAGCATTTGGATGATGTACACATTTAGATGACATTAACATTTGGATGATGTACACATTTAGATGACATTTGTTATTGTGTCAACCCATGGCACCTTGAAGGGTTCCATGATCTTTTAGGGAGTTAGACTTTTTATTGAAATGCAATATGAAATTGATCAGTTTATTATGCATAGTATCCCCTAATTATATACTCCTAACTTTTTGATGATTTATACTCATAGATATCATCATGTGTGTTTGTAGAACTTTGTAGTGGTTAGAGTTGTTTAGGTATTGGTGTTCACTGGGGGTAACTACACGAAGTTTGTATGAAGTTTTTTGAAATTAATTATATATTTTTAATGCTTCTAGATCTACCTCCCCCACCCTACATAGGACATGTCTAAAAGTAGTTTATTCCCCTCCCGGTTCTTTGACTAACTGAGTCACTTTGGATAGTCTTTCCCCTTCCTGCCAAATTAACCCACATTGGTTCATTAAAATGCCAGAGGGATGGATAGAATATAATATAACTTTATAATAATCTGATATGCCCAGGATAAATAACTTCATAAATTCAGACTTGTACTTCCCTGGCTCAATGGGAAGGTCCATTATGCTTAATATTGTACATTATAAACTTTCAGAAGATATCCCACAATAGCAGAGACTTTATAATAACTGGATGGTTCATTTACCATCATTAGTCCTTTTCTTATTAATTGATAATTTATTTTCAGAATAAAGATGAGCATGCCTTAATTTGTTAAGTGGGATGGGTTTGCTGCTGATAACAGGGTAGCCAGTCACCAATACAGCCCACCCACTAGATGATGTATCAGGCTATGGGGTGGAGACTTGCTTTGGTGAATCCGAGTATGTATACCATCAGAGGCAGAGTTTCTTGATATCCAAAGACCTTGGTTTGAATTAAGTTCTCTTGTAAAGAAGCCTTATTAAGGTAAATGTTTTCTACCTAGCTTATTTATGTAAGAATAAGGTTTACTGTATGACGTTGAAAAAGTAAATGGCCAACAAAAATAAACTTTACGCTTCTGACAGTAAATGGCTGTTGTTGACTGCCCGTACATTCCGCTACCATGGTACGCCTTATAATGACATGCCCTTAGATTTTGTACATTGATTCAAACTGTTTTTGATATATTTTGGATACATCTAACCAGATGACCAATGCAGCTTTATGTTTTATGCGTTAGATGGTTGTGTTATTATGTCTTGTAAGTATGTGATCGATTTGCCTGTTGTACCCATATTTGTATTGTGGTTAAACCATTTAACTAAGTTTCTTTATATATGATTCTTTATATAGGATTTTTTATATATGACTATCTTACTTTGATTTTTAGCCAGAAGTGAGGATTTATGCATCCGCCCATCAATTGCTGCTGGTTATGGGTGGACAAGTGTTAATTATACTTTTAATTACTGAAACATTTTGATAGGTGTTTCTGAAACATGTGTTCTTTAATTATGTGTTTTCAATGAAATGTTTTGAGAGAACTGTTTTTATTTGAAGAAGTTTAACCAGGGAGTTGAATGAAATTGCACATTGGATTAAAAAGCAATAATACTCTGTGGCTTTACCTGAGCAACTGTTCTTCTTTTTAAAATCTTCTGCTGACATCCTTGCTTGCTATCCCTGACTATCTAACTAAAAAATAAATAAAAGTGTAGTGGATTGAAATTCTGAATGTTTACCTTGTGGCTGTAAATAGTGCACACCTTAATGATAACTACCCACAGGCTACTGAAATTCAATTAAAAATCCCACTGCTGTCACCAATTAATGTGATGTTCAGCTATATCCCACCGGACTGCCACCAGCTAATGTGATGTTCCGTTATATCCTACTGGACTGCCACCAATTAAATGACATCCCTTACTATCCTTGGTCAGTAACTAAGGAGCTTCAATCCTCACTACTGACTCCAATATGAAACTGTCACTTAAACAAAGGTAATATTTCACAATTTTCCCATATGAGCACAAAAGGAACACGCTCTATTTTGCTTAGACTGGACTATATACCTCTGTCCACCCAAATGTATTTTCTCATTACACACTTCAGATCAAAGTGTCCCAGTTTAAAACCTCTGATATACTCACCCTCAAAGTCTCACATATCCAAACACTTGAGAAAGTCTGACACAGATTTTCAGCTGTGTCTCTTTCCCAAGATAAATACAGAAATGCAGCCACCAATCAGAGGGACTTCATGCTCTTCAAAAGGGGTGTAAAATTATGAAAATTAATTATCAAAATAATTGATAGCTATGACCAAAACAGCCAGGGCTTGGCGTGACCTGGGAGTATCAAACAGGTAGGAGTACTCCCTAAAAAAAAAAAAAAAAAAAAACACTGGTTTCCAGCAACAATGTAAAATAATGAAAAATATTTACTAGTAAGTAAAAATGATTACAAAATTGAAAACCAATAACTCTCAATAAACATTAGAATTCATTCACCAAAACTGTAAATCAAACTGCAAGACATGAATCCATTATTCAAGAAAAACGCTACCTTAATAATTAAACTTTACTGATCTAACTAAAGAGTACTGTCTCTGATCTAGTCTAAGATATAAAAGCATGGCCAAGGCAAGCTTACAGTTTTCTTGGTCTTGATGAGTTCTCAGTACTTGACAAACTATACAGCTTCACATACTCAACTGTCTTCAGCAGTTTCAACTGTCTCAACTGTCTAATTTCAAAATATAGCAGTCAGCTGTAAAAAAGATTCTTTTTCTGTCAGTCAGCTGTTTAAATCATCTCCTAGCAACAAGGAACATTCCAATGACATCGCTCACTGCTCAGCTGATACTCCACAGTTTGTTCTTTAGAATGTCCCTCTCAAACATGTGTAGTTAGAACTTTATCAAAACATTGACAGATTCTTTAAACATTCTGCTTAAACAGAAAAATAATCACAATTTTAAAACTTATTTACATTTTCACAAATAGGCATGCTGGCATACTTAATCTAAGAATATGCCGAAATCTCCTGCCAGACATGCTAACACAGATGACAGTGTTTTCAGTCTCTTCACACACACTATCCTTTTTTTCTGATCACCTTCTGTAATCTCTTTTCTGCATATAACAACATGTACTGTAGCCTCAATTGTTAATATTCTGCTCTGTCTGTACTTTTCACTTTTTCACCATACTCACAAATATTTTCAATTTTTTAAGTTATCCATCCATCTCCTTCCTCTACTTGCCTCTTAAGCCCCTTAAGATTGTTCTATCATCCTTGCTCCTTGATTCTTTATAGATTATTCAACATGTCTGCTTCTCTAAACTCTCCCACTTTTCCCATGGTGGCATCCACATTTTCAATATTTTCATGTTGATTCCCATTCCTTTTCTAACTCTTTTTTCTTTCAGCCAGTTGTATCTCAAAAATCACGCAGTACAAATATTCACTTCTTGGTAGTCAATTTACTTGCAATTCTTTCAATAACTAAAGTACCAGATTTGTATCTTGTATCTCCTTTACCAAATTGTCCCCTGCTGTATTCTATTTCACACTGCTCCCAAGTGATTTCAAGCTGTATACCCTTTTCCCTTCTCTATCCATTCACATCCCACTAAATTCTCATGTTCCCTTATATTATATTCCCCATCTGCACATCCCTCTCTCATCCCTTTCCACAGAAGTCTTCCTTCATCTTCCACTGGCCTCCTTCTTACCTCATTTTATCTGTCCTTCCCTTCTTCCATAAAATGTATAATTTGAAATTCCGTCAATACATGATGATATATTGAATACTTCCTCTTATTCCCTTACCAGATACAGTCAGTTTCTATCTATCCCTTTACCTTTGTAGTTCTCCATCCGGTCCTCTAGTTCAGTATATAATTCTTATAGTACTCCTCCTCTTTCTCTCTCTCTATCTCTCTCTCTGTCTCTCTGTTTGTCTCTCTTGCCAGTAAAGATATTTCAGCATATGACATATCAGCTGGTTTACATCAATTGAATCCAATTAATCCACTCTAGAATTGTGAAGCTGGATTTTCCATTTTCCTTACCATGTTCCCTATTTTCCTTCTTATCTCTGTAAGATTTTTCTTTATCTTGTTCTCTGATAAAATATCCCCACTTGAAGCCCTAGATAATTTAGTTATTTTTCCCCCTGGCATCCCCTATATCACTTGCCTCCTACTTCTCTATATTCTTACTATTGCCGTCTTCTTTTTGTTGTGGTTTACCCTACATCAAGCCTCATAAACTGGTATAATTTTTCTCACAGCTTCTTTTTTATCTACTGTCTGTAAAATCAGGTCATCTGCATCTAATATAAATTGCAATGTGATTCCTGTTCCTCTTTTTAGAAATGCCAGCTCCTTTCTGACTAAGGTCGTTATCTCCTTTATTACTAATGTTAACAGCCTTGAGGATTATACTGGCACCCTTGTCTAACACCACTTTCTACTTTTGATGACTTACCATTCACACAAGACCCCTGTTTAAAATAAATTCCAGTTATGGGCTTTTGTACATTGTCTTTATCACTAATGTGTACTTTTCTCCAATCCCCTGTTTTGCAACATCTCTTAAAGAATTCCATTTTCCTTATTAAAATGTTTTGGTAAGTCAAAAAGGATCACTCTCCCTTTGCATCCTTCCCTTCTTTTCTACCTTTGCATAAAATTCCTCAAAATCCACAAAGAATTTTCTGCCTTCCATTTTTTAGGGAGCCACAATGTCCTCCTGAATGACATATGGCATCACTCTTTCTAGCATCTCCATTAAATCTTTGCTAAAATTTGTTGTCAGTATTGAACTGTTGTACTTGAATGTAATTGTACATCTCTAGTGGTTCTTCCCTTGAGGGATCTCCACCATTCATATGCTTTCCCTGTTTGTCATTTCCCTCCAAAGTCTGCGGTTAAAACTTTCTAAATGTATCCCCACCCTCCATCCCCATTTGTCCATCTAGGACCCTTGCCTTCATTAATCTTTTTAATTGTTTTACTTACCTTCTCCTTTATAATCTCTGCATCTAGCCCTAGATTTTTCTTCTCACCCAGAATATATTTCTTCCTCTTCCCTACTTACTCATAGACTCTTATGGTCCCTCTGTTTCTGTCTCTTATCTAGAACTTGATAAACATTCTTAAAATTTTCCCTATTCTGCCATTCTCCTCCTTTTACTTTTATTTCACATATCAAATCTTAGCTACCTGTCCATTGCCTTTTCCGGGTCTATATTTTCTAGTAATGTGCCTACCTACCTACTTAGCTATCCTCCCTTTGTCTTTCCTTGGTCTATATTTTCTAGTAATGTGCCTACCTGTCCTTTGCCTTTCCTTGGTCTATATTTTCTAATAATGTGCCTATCTACTTAGCTATCTGTCCTTTGCCTTTCCTTGGTCTATATTTTCTAATAATGTGCCTATCTACTTAGCTATCTGTCCTTTGCCTTTCCTTGGTCTATATTTTCTAATAATGTGCCTACCTACTTAGCTATCTGTCCTTTGCCTTTCATTGGTCTATATTTTCTAGTAATGTGCCTACCTAATGATTTTCCCACCACCAACCAGTGATCTGTATCTTTAATACCAGGCTTTCACCTCCATCACTGTTATAATGCTATCATGATCCTGGCTCCAGCTCTGTTTTTGTTGTCATATCTCTCTCTGAATAAACACCTACTACCCTTGCTGTTTGCCCATTTATATTTTTATAGTCCTTCCAATATTTCCATTTCTCTATTTGCCCTCTTTCTTCTCCTTCCCTCTGCCTGCATAACTTTGCCTCAAACAATGGTACTCAGTTTATCTCCACACTCTGGCATACTGGTCTCATGAAGTTTGTCTAACCCAGTACTGGTGATGATAATATGCAATGCATGTAATTTACATATTTCCATTTAGATTTTTCTTCCTCTGTATTCATGCACTCATACCCCTTGTTGTTTCATGTTTATTTATATTCTTGTATTTGAGACAAATTATACAAAATGGGATAATAAAATAGCAGCATTAATTTAAACTCCAGTTTGTTCAAAGGGAGGTGATGCGTGGCTTACTTTAGCTGTCAGTCTTATGGGAATAATTTTTAGTAATAATTTCTTCAGGTGTGTGCAATAATCTGTTCATCCTCCATGAAACCCCCTTCATTCCATAATCTCTATTTGTCTTCTTAGTCTCCCCCCTTTTCAAATCATTCCTGTCAATGAGTAGATTAACTCTCATTAACAAATAGTTATAGTCACTTTCTTTATCTTCACCTTCATTTGAAGGTCTATTACTCAAATTTCTCAATAACATATTATTTATATTCTCATCCTGTATTGCATTTGCATGTCCTTCTCTGTTTTACTGACCTTTTCTAGCCTCTTTCAGTTCAGTACAACTCATCTGAATGTCCTGAATTGTTTGAAGTCTTCTTTCCACATATGAGTTTTTGCTTCCTTCCTTTCTCCATTTTCCCTCCTTTCTCTATTTGTAGAGTAAATTCTCATTTTGAAGTTTTTCTTGGGCTTTTCCATTATCACTGGGATGTAGAACACTTGCTTCCATTGTTTTTATACACTTCAGTACAGCCAGTCTTTATAGTTTTGTGGGTCCTGCTATTTTTTTCTGATTCAGAGCAAGCCCTTCCTATCAGAATACAAATGGTATAGTCCTTTTAGACTGCACTTTTACATGCTGGTGAAACTATGTCTAAAAAAGGATATCGTTGATGCCTGTTCCTCTTCCTTATGGATCTTTTGCTGATTTTCTCTGAACCCATGTCACCCATTAAATCTGAGTTTTTAGCTTGTGGCTTACTGATTTCACTGTAATTATTACATCTCCTTTAAGCACTGTTAAATATCTTCCTTATTAGGGATTCAGACTCTTTCTCCTCTTCAGAACAATGCTAATACCACAGGTTAGCTAATCCAGGTGACTATCTCCAGTGCTTTGCTTTGGTACTAGCAACTGACTCTGTTTAAATAGTGTCAGACCAGTCCGACAGTATTTATTTGGAAAAGAAATCTTATTAGCAATTATGCCTGCAACAATATTTCCCATTTGACCCTGTAACAGTAGGTACATTCTAAGGCATATATTTTCAGACATTTTGCATCATTCTCTCTTCTGACCCAGTAGATTCTTTTTCTTTTCCATGTATTTTGTGCCTCGGAAGGTGAAATCCATCCACAAGCAAGTCCTTCACAATTGTTTTCATTTCTAAATCTAATACTCTCAAAGATGTTAATAAGCCAGTGTTGGAGAACCTAGAATGGTTTTCCAAATCATCTAGCTTATTTTTCTGCCATCTTCTAAATGTTTGCAGTGCTCCCATCTTTTTAGTACTATTGTATAGCTCTGTTCTCAATCATCCTCCAGATCTTAGATACTTTCCTTCAGGCACCCAGTTCAGTTTAATGGCAGCCTACTATATTATCTGTTCTTATGTCTCTAACAAGCTTCATCAGTTTTTGTATGTAATGCACTGTGGACAGTGCTGACAGCAGCCATATGAGGAAACATTTTGTTTTGTGTTCTTACAGTGCCTTTTTTCCTATTAATTTTGCGTCCTCTTTAAAGATTTTTTTTATCTAGTTCAGACTTGCTAATGCCATACATTTTTACGTATTTTGAGTTTCATTGTTTCTTAACTGCTTCCCTTCTCTTTTCACAATTATTTCCATCTTCATTTTGATCTAAATTTTAGGCCAGTTTAGTTGGAGCTGTAACACAGAAAAACGTATCATGTTCTTCATTCTCAAGGTTTCCTGTCTTTACAGTATTATGGATACTTGGTTTGTTTTCTCTTTAGCATCTTTTCCTTGTTATAGATTAAACTTTCTTTAAGGTATTTTCTTTGCCTGTTCCAATTCTGGAGGTACTATCCATATCAGCATGAATACATACATTCTTCCTTCCTCTTTTAGCTTGACTTCTCTAGCTTTTTTAACATTTAACATACCGGATAAGGTAACAGTTTTCCAGAGTATCCTGGTGTGTTTATACTTTTCACTTGTATTAAAAAACATAGGTGCCAAAAATATGAACTGGTTATTTGTTCCAGTGAAGAATCCTTCAGTCACAGCAGACTGTAGTCCAAACTATAATTGCCAATCAAAATGGTAAATATCAAGTCAGTGCTGCAATTTCCATTTCTACATAAAAAGACAAAGCTTCAGGCAGAAGTTATATCAATAATTGAATAGTCTTTACTGATATATGAACATGCAGAAAGAATCTCTAAAGAAGATATTTGGTTTATCTGAACCACACTGACAGTAGTAGATTTTTTACAGAGCAGAAAGGATGACATAGTTTTTAACCTTAAGAATTATATTAACAATTCATGCTGAACATGTGTTTGTGATCACACTAAAATACAGCTTGAATAATAGTGGAAAGTGGTTATGACATACATGTGCTGTGATAAGTATGACATCACTCTCTTTAGGTGCAGAAATTTTGAAAGAACATTAATATAAATACCACTTACATTACATTCAGTCTTCTTTATCCACATAAAATTGTTTGTGCATCATGAAATGGCATTTTCACAAAATACCAGACTTCTAGTCATCAGCAGCATAAATAGATTAAAGTTGGGTCAGCCAATTTGTTTGAATGTTACATAGGGAATGGATCTTCTTTAGCTGTCTCCTTAATGACCACCTCCTTCCCAGTGTTCAGATATTCATGCAGGGCATTATAGACTTTCTTGTCACCTCTGTGCTGAAATATCCACACTGGCTCATCCTTGGAGATTTTATTATAAGTATCAATGATCCATCAGTAGCCTTTGTTAAGAAACTCATGTGTATTATGAGGTGTTTTGTGTTTACTCAGCAGGTTTCATCTATTACTCATTCTAATGACCATACTGTTGATCTTTTTTTTCCCAGCTTGTTGAGCTAGTGATTTGATCTGACCAATCAACCATACATTTCATGACTGATTTACCTTACAGTCAGCCTCCAGTGGTTATTCAAGTTTTTGTAGAAACTTTCATTGAGTACCGCTGAGGCATTTGCGTCAGTTCCTCAAGGAAAAAAAAAAATATATATATATATATATATATATATATATATATATATATATATATATATATTCACTTCACAATGCCAAATTTCCAAAACATTGAATTTCATATGACCAAGACCATATGATCGAAGTTTCAGAACCTTGACATTGTAAAATAAATCCACAAAAAAAAAAAAAAAAAAAACAACATTTTCACCATTATTGCAGGGGTGCAAGCCCCCCTGCACCCCCCCCACACCCCAGCTACTTAAATATACTAGCTCAGAGATCGCACTACAGCGAGGAAAAGGGAAATCTCTCATTCCGTGCTGTATGCAGATCTCCATTCACAATGCTGAGATTCTGAAACTTCGATCATATGGTCTCGGCCATATGAAACTTCATGTTTCAGAAATTCAGCATTGTGAAGTGAACCCATACATATATATATATATATATATATATATATATACATGTGTGTGTGTGTGTGTGTATAATATGGTAGTAGTTTAGACTGTTGAACGATTATAATATTGAATGTGTGCAACACCAGGAGAATTGCTCACAGAATCATTTGATCAGTTCTGTTGTCATCACTGTGTGGGAGGTCATGGAGCAGCAGGGAGTACGAATTTGCCCTAACCCTGCTGCTGTGTGATCTCGGAATTGGTGTATATAATTAGCTGAAGGAGGAGGGCTTGCCCCCTTGCAAAAACATTAGTTACTGTTTTATTTATTTATTTTGGTGTTTTTATGTTCAATCTTTTTGGACCAAAGTTTTAAATATCGACGTTTAGGTACTTCAATATTGTGAAGTACATCCATATGTATATATAAAATGTCAGTGACTTTGATGGCCTTATGAATGCCTATATCCACATGATAGCTACGGCTCTTGATTGGGTAGTACCAGGCTTTGTTTGTGCTCTTCCTTTGGAATCATAATTTTACAGTTCTCTGATGGAAGTCAGCAGAGTGGGATGTAGATTGGAGAAAGAATTGTGTTATTCTGGTTTGTTAGAGGAGAAACTTATATTAGACATTCATTCTTCTGAATAGCATTTGGAGATCAATTATAAAACAATCAGCTGATATTTCTAGAATTATATCTGAGGCAGGAAATCATCCCACTGCCCTGGTTTGAGTTGTTGGATTTCTTTATAATTCTGACTTTCTAGCCACTTGAAGAGCTTTATATTCTGATGAGCGTGAGGTATTTTGCTGCTAAGATTGCCCTTATCAGATCACCACTGCCTTGAGTTAACCACTTTAGTCTTGCTTTTTGTCATCAGGAGTTGAACTCACAATTTGATTAGAAGGAGTCTTTCACCTCTAGCATGTGTACTACCTGTTGTTCTTTGGACCCATGCCCATTTAAGTTTGTGATAGAATCATTATAGGTCATTCGTCCTTTTCTTCATGAGATTTTTACCACTACTCTTGGAAAGGGTTCTGCATAACTCCATGTTTGAAAAAAAACTCTTACAATCTTGACAACTATTGACCAGTCTCAAACATTCCCTTTGTTGCGAAGGGTTTTTGAGAAAGAGGTTTTCTATTAACTGGAGTCCTCCTTAAATGATTGCAGATGCTGTGATCCTTTCCAGCCTAGATTTAAAGTTTTTTACTAAAGTATTGAACAACCTTCTAGTAGTGAGGAGCCATTGTCACTACTCTGTTCTGACTCTTCTTGGTCTCTCATTGGCCTTTGTTCTAGATAATCACGCCATCTGACTAAACTATTTAGAAAATTACTATGGTATCTCTGATGCTGTACTTAAATGGTTATCCTTAGATCTTTCTGGATGCATTCAGAGGGTGGCAGCAGGGGTAAGTACTTCTTCATACTCCACTGACTGTAGAAATAAAGTTTTTTGTTCAAAAATGTATTACTGATATTATTAACAATAATAATAATTATAATTATAATGCCATTGTGTATAATACACTGTACTGATTCTATTTATTAATCCTTTCTTGCTATGCACTAACTTTGCTAATCTTCTGTTATATAATGTGGCAGTTTATAATATTTTTAAAAGAAATCCCTATTTAGTTACATGGAAAACTGAGTGCACAATTTATATTTAATTTGAAAGATTTTTTTTTTTTGCATTATAAAGCAAGGGCCACTTGGCCCTCTGTACTAATGCCTATTTTCAGCTCTCAAAAGGAATGAAAGGGTAGATGTATGAACAGGTCATTGTTTTTCACTGGGGAACTAAAGTTTCAAGAGGGCACAAAAAGTAATAAACTTAGAGGACGTTAGAGGAATTGTAGTGTTTCCAAATGAAACTCCTTCCTTATCTAAGAGTCATTAACCTGGACACAAAGAACACCCTTGGGTTTCCTCAAGCATAAGCACTAGAAAAAATATCCTTAAAAAGTTATATGTTGGCAACTGCAGCTGGAATCAATTCACAGCAGAGAACAAACACATGAGAAGGCTTCTGTCCTTTTCTACAAGAGACAAATACTTGGAAGGAAACTTATCGACTCATCCATCAGTCATTCATTCTTTCTGCAGTCAGGAAGAGCCAGTATTGGGTGTACAACAGATGAGTACTATACGGCCACACTCTGGTAAAGGAACCGAATATGACATTTCTGATTCCAGGACCCTGGTCTACCACAAAGACAAAAAAAATCTATTTGTAGGGAAGAAGAGTTTTATCTACGAATGAAATCAACTAAGTTATGTTTGCAGTTGAATTTTTACTTGCCTAAGGAGGCCACTGGCACCCAGAAATCTAACCCTCACTGTTGGTAGTACCTCCAATAACTGGTAACTAGATTCTTTTATCTCCTTTCAAACTCCCAAGGTAAATTATTCTTATGGTTACTATTTTGAAAGAAGTACTCATGGTAGAGGTAACAGAAAACACAGTCTCCAAAGGTAGCCCTTTCACTAGAAGTTTCTAAAGCTTCTACTGCCAGTAGTGCAGGCACTGCCTTGTTATAAAGGACAGGGCAAAACAAATTCTATTTGGGCAACTTAATCCATAAGGAGAGTGCAGACAGGTCCTACTTTGAAGTAAATGTGGAAAACGGCTTACAATATGAAGTCTTATTAGAATAAGGAGCAGAAGTAATTCTTTTTTTTTTTCAAATCTTCATTTTTATTTTTTTGTTGTTACATTAAACAAATTGTAAAATACAATACACAGTAACAGATGATAATACATTGAAAGTAAGCCATTTACAAAGTTAGATGAAGCAACTGTTCATTCTAGTAATAGACAAGTATCTTTAAAGTTTGTTTTCTCAATATGAAGAGCGACATAGATGGACAGCAGAATGAGATGAACACACATATGAGAAATATGACAATATTAACATTGTTGATGTACAATGTAGCTTTTTGCACATAGTCAGAATGTATTAGATAACTATACAGTGTTGTAGAATACAGGAAAAAACAAAAGAGAAAGAAAAAAAAAAACGCACACGAAAAAAACCAACTTCGATATGCAACTATTTACAAATAGTGCTACAATATAATGACAGGATTCTAATTACATTTAACAAGACATGAAAAATCCTAGGAGCAGAAGTATTTCTAATGTCAAAGGTCTTCTATAATAAGTGAAAAATGAAATGATGAAGATGCTGCTGCTGAAACCAAAGTCTGATGAATGCACTGAGCCTTGCAGGCTGTTACACTTTTCATCACTCAAATTCATTAACTTAATGCACAGTTACTAATAAAATGACATTTCTATAACAGACAACACCTACTATACTGTTACAGCTACAACTTTAATGTCTCAGGTTTAGTTTTTCACTGCAAGTACAGATGATAACTTTCCACTCTCCATTTACCCCAGAACAAATGTGTTCTTATATACACTTTTCTGTGAATTCATTTGATGTCATGCAGTCTGTTGATAAGGTAATTTGTGTTCTGTTTCAAGGTAAATTATGTGACAATCAAACTTAGGGAGTTGTTCCTGTTAGGAAGTTGTTCCTGTCTCTGGCCCTCCCTGCACTTGAGTTTCTTATCTGTAATTCTCCTTGAAACTTGTACCAGGCACAGAACATTTTGTATCTCACACAGAAGGATGTCAAAACATATTTTTCTACTTATTTCTAACTAAAGAAAGTTTAATCCTTTAGTGTATATATGCTAACAAGCAGAAATGTACATGCATTTAAATGTCTATAGATTTTACTACATATATTCTAACAAACAGAACTGTGATGGTGGTGCTGTGGTAACGTTGTCGCCTCACAGTAAGACGTTGTCCTGTTCGATTCTCAGCTAGACCGCTTTCTGTGTGGAAACATGCATGAATGGGCGTACCTTCGTTGAAGGTTGTGCATCAGGGCCGGCAACTCGGCACATAAAAATCTACTGCCAATCATTAGCAGACCGACGTTACTGGAGTTAGTGACTTACCAAAGTGCACATTCAGTAGGATGGACTTGCCAGCATGTACACAGGAAAACATGAGCCCAGCTGAAAATGCATTATATTTTAGATGCTACTTAGAATACATTTGTACTGTATCACCTTACTTGCATAACCTCAGTGCTATGTGGCCTTTGCTAGCTCAACAGATAGCACTCTCACATGTGGTGCAGAAGGCCATGGGTTCTATTATCACACCAGCTAGTTGGATTAATATTCTAATACTGGCATGGCAATGTAGAATAAGGGGGTGTTGCAATCCTAGTTTGCCATCCTTTAGATGAGACATTAAGCTGAGGCTGAGATGATGGTAGCTGAAGAGCATGTAAAAGATCACATGGCACTTATTAAAGTGAATAGGGGTTGCACTATGAAATACATATCTTATCTGGTCTACTTCACATCACCTAAAACCCCTGTGACTGACTTTCATTTCACAGAGATCAAATCACCTAATTTGTCAAAATACTGAAAACTCTTTTGATTGAATCTCATTTCACCAAAAACTTACAGTGCTAAATTTCAAAAGACTAAACATTAAACCATAAAAAAAAAAATAATCACAACACTAATAACTACCTCTTTCCAGAACTTAAAAACTACTTACTTACCCTTTTAGCAAAAACTGGACAATATAAAACCAAACTAAGTGGGGTCTAGGCTCCTCACACCGCCTAATGTGGGGGGCTATGCCCCCCTAATTATATATATACTAACTCCAGGATCGCACTACATTGAGGAAAAGGGCATATACCTTTTACTTGCCTTACAGTACTCTACATGCTGCCACTACTGCTGGGAACACAAAAAACATCTGCCATATTACTTTAGATACA
>NC_056725.1:82245175-82490175 GCF_019279795.1 Protopterus annectens | reverse complement strand
GGCCATTCCCTACGGTCACCTAGTAGAGGATGCTGGATATGCACTGGAGCCATGGCTGATGACACCCATCAGAAATGCATAACACACCTGAACAAGAACTCCATAATGAGGCACATGCACAAACAAGAATCATAATTGAGCGTGTGTTTGGGATGCGCAGGTCACGGTTCCAGTGCCTGGACACATTTGGTGAAGCCTTGCAGTACTCACCAACTACATTTACCCAAATTGTTATGGTATGTGCCATGCTACACAATATGATCCTGTGGAAAACGCTGCAGCAGGAACAGCATGGGCAGGGCCAAATAGCCCCCCACCATTGCCAAGGCCTGCACAGGCACAGCATGACTCAGAGGAGGAACAACCTGAGCCTGCCCCAGTAGGCAGAAGGAGGTGTGCCCATTATGCCCTGGCCTTGGCAAAGAGGCAACGCATAGCACATACACTGACTCAGTAGGAACCCTAGAAATGACACCTCTATCTTACTTGCACATACAGTAAAAGGGATGCCTAACTTGACACTACCTGTTTTCAAACATGTATAGGGAGTGTACTATGTGCATCCAACATAGGCAGCCCTGCAGCACCACCTAGGCATGAGTATCCTATTTTAAGTAATATAAAGCACTACTAAGCACATTTTTCCAGTATTGAGCATATTTAAATACAATTGCACATAGCTGCGCACCATACTAACCTGGGCAATGTCAGGCAATGTTGGGCAATGTTGGACAAAGTTGGGCAACGTTGGGCAAAGTTTGGCAAAGTCGAGCAAAGTCAGGTAAACATGCTCACACCTGCTTTACTGTTCCTTAACCAGTCAGGTCTGCCCAGCAGGAAAATAAAAAGCAGTGACATGGCTCGAACTCAGGATACTGTGCACTATAGTCACAGCACTGAACCACTAAGCCATGATAGCATTTTACTGGCACAGACACAACTTAAGTCACTCACACATACCAGTTGGGGGGGGTCACATACCTAACAGTCACAGCCAGCAGGACCATTGTAGACACATGCAAATACAAGCAAATGCTGTATCATGCCTCTGAATAGGCCTATGGGTAACCTCCCCCCAGGCCTATGCAGACAGATAACAGCAGGCCAGGCAGTGTGATGTGGGTTGGGTAGGCTATGAAGTCACAAACTAATATGCATGTAATTGGAAGCTAAGGTCTGTAATACAGTGGTATGCCTCAAGCCAGTGTGATAGGCAACAGTACAGACTGAAATGGAGTACCTGACATAGCAGTGCAGGCCTAGCAAATGTGTATAAGTGTCAGGTGTACCCCTCATCCTATGTACACCCACAGTAACAATCAGGTGTGCCCCCTCGAGTAGAAATGTACAAATAAGAGCTGCCCCCCCCGTATGTAGAAATGCTAAGTCTATGCAAATTGATTCATGGAAGCCCTGCAGGCACAGCGTGCTTCCTGTTGATGTACAACACAAAGGTGAGCCCTGAAGTAAAAACCAACTTGATTTTTCACACACATATTGTATATATGCCCATAGTGGGCATGCTCAAACACTTAAACAAATGAAGCAAATGTCAGTCAACAACATACTGAAAGGTCATACTGGGCATGTTCACACACTTAGGCCATGTCTGAGTACAGCAGTAGGCCACACATATCTGGCAATTGCAATTCTTACTCCAGACACATGTCACTATTCACCAATCCTGCCTTGCGCACACAGTGATATGAAAATAGACCCATATAATATATTGGACCCCTGCCATAATCAAACTATGTAATACAAGTACTTAAGTTGTTCAAAGAAAGTTAAAATCCAAAGAAGATCAATAAATCTCTGATCACTATCATCAAGAAACAATGAGCACTCCTTACATTATCCAAGCCAAGCTCTGCCAAAAATATTGCCAAAGATTCCATAGAGAACCATGAAGCTTTCTTTAGCTATGTCATAAATATCAATGTAAACTCATATATGTTCTGAGTTAGTGCAAAAGGTAAATGAATACATGTACATGACTGATATTACCAACATCTTGTCAGGCAGGTTCATACATATTTACCCCCCCCCCCTCTCACTGACAAAAGGGCCCATTATCATACCTGGAGATTGTGAAAACCCAGAAATCACATTTACAATGGTTAAACAGCTCTATCCAAACCTAAAAACACAGCATCTATGGGATGGCATGGTGTCACTGGCTGTGTCATATGTGAACTCCAAAACAAACAGACCCTGCACCTAAACAGTCTGTTGAGACTCACCCTCTGTACAGGATATTAAACTGTTGAATGGGTTACAGCAATGTTTGGCACAGTCCATAAGTGTTGGTGCACAACAGACCATGGGAACTATTGTCTTATAAGCCTAATAAGCCTGATCTGCAAGGCCATGGAGTCCATCATTATGGAACTCATAAACAGAGCTATTGGGAGCCTATAAACACCCAACCCTACCCATTTTGGTTTGATCAGGGGCAGATCATGGTCCCTAAACCTGCTAGACAGTTTTCAAGGCAGTTACCCAGGACATACATCAATGAAATGAGCTCCACACAGCCTACATAGACCTTGAAAAGCCCTTTTCCAACATCCCACACATGTGTCGTATCCGCAAAATCAACAACCTGTGCATAAACACGTATGTCATCTGATGGATTGTCAATTGGGGCACAGATAGATCCCACATGGTAAGAATTGTGGTCTCCCTGTTGGACTGTAAGCTGGTAACAACTGCTGTCCCCCGTGGCTCAGTCCTGGGACCCCTCCTGTCTGGTGTATACTTTTCAGAAGTACAGTCAAACACATGAGGGCTATGGTTAGCAAAGTTTGTGGATGACTGCAAAAAGGTTATCATAATCGATGTTTGGGACAACAGAGACATCCTTAGAAAGGGTCTCAGTCAGATAGAGGTGGTGTCAAAATTATGGCCTCGAGCTACAGTCATAAAAATACCACATAGGTGCCAACACCCTCAATATGGAGGTAATAATAAGGGATCGATGGACACATGTGGATAGTCATCTCTACTTTCAGAAACACATTCACAAAGTGGTTAGAAAATCATGCTATGTGTTCCCACAAATTGCCAAAGTCTTTGCATGTAGGTCAAAGGAGGTTCCCTCTACCCATCAGTCATCAGACCCATCAGAGAGTACCACGACACACTTGCGATGAATCTGACTAGGCACCTTCAGCAGCTGGAAAGACCACTGAAGTACATCAACAAGAGGATTACTGGCCTCAAACAGTTGCCCCATGCAACAAGACTGAAGTAACTCAATCTGTACTCTGTTGCATACCGTCTACTCAGGCGATCTCTGCCTAACAGACAGGCCCATGTCCAATGCAGAACTGATGTACGTGCACTATCTGAAGTAAATCCAAGCTCACTGTGCCACATGCTCTAGGGATATAATCATCACAACAATAATTAGAACATGTTGGAGGGATACATTACTAACTCACAACCTTCCCTTGCTTTGGAACAAGCTCCCAACCTACATTAAGCTGAGTCCCTCACTGACACTCTTCCAGAGGAGCCTTGATGAGTGTATGTGAAACTGAACTGTCACACCATGGATCACTTCATCAGCTGTACTACACAGAGGCATAGGGAACTAACCCCAGGTGTGGTGATAGCTGCACACTCTGGCCATACTAATATATGCCTTCAGGCAGATACCCTATTACCTACCTATGTACCTATATATGTAGGGGGAACACAGTATAATAAGCCAAAGATGGATGGGCAGAGATATTTGTAAGAGGGTGACCATGACAGGGAGCCATTCAGGACTGTCCCACCCAGCACACATCCCAATGGAACAAAAGACGTGAGTTGCACATCTCACCCACTGTACATAATAGCCACCAGTATCTGTAAGCATTACAGTGTATGTGGTGCATGTGCCTGCCGTACAACATAACTGTACAATGAAGTACACATCTACTATCTGTAGACATGTACCTGTCACATAGGTTCACAGGTATGTAGTAGACTATCTTCACAAAGGCATATATTAGCCTAGGCAAGTTGTGCAGCTTTCACCACCCCATTGGTTAATCTCCTAAGCCCTAGTTCTAATAGTTAGTACCCTAATCCCCTTTCTAGTGGGGCTGCTGATGTGATCCCTGGCGTGAATTGTCTGTTTCCCATCCACTCATCAAGGTTCCTATTGAAGAGTGTCAGTGAGGAGCTATGTCTGATGTACATTGGGACTCTGTTCCACAGTAATGCAAGTCTCTGGGATGGTACTCTATCCCACCAGCATGTTGTATTCATTGTTGTGATGAGGTTCATATCCCTGGAGTGTGTAGTGTGACTCAATTTTGTTTTCCTTAGATGGAGCATGTTCAACAATTATGTGTTGGACATGGCTCTGTATGTTACGCAGAGTTTGCCTCTGAGTAGGCGGTACACAACAGAGAGCAGATTTTGTTTTTCGAGTTGTGTTGCATAACACAACTGTTTGAGGCCAGTAATCCTCTTGGTGAGGTACCTCTGTGGTCTCTCCAGCTGCTGTATATGCCTAGTCGAGTACATTCAAAATGGTGCATTGTACTCAGTGATGGGTCTGATGACTTAAGAGTAGAGGGCCACCACTAACTCTTTTGATCTTGATGCAAACCCTTTGTTGATTAGGTGGACCACATAGGATTTCCTAAGCACTTTGGCAACATGGTTGTCAAAGGAAAGATGACTATCTACTTGTGTCCCCAGATCCCTTATTACCTCATCAGTTTTTAGGGGGTAGCACCTATGTTGTAGTTTGTGGGTACTTTGTTTTCCCCAAAGGGGATTACTCTGCATTCTTTCGCATTGAGCTTGAAGCCATGATTCTGACACCACACATCTGTCTCATAGAGTCCCTTCTGGAGAATATTTGTGTCATCCGGGGAAACTATTATGGCAAACACTTTACAGTTCCCAGCAAACTTAGTCAACCACAACCCTCCTGTGTTGGCATGTACTTCTGAGAAGTATATACCAAACAGGAGGGGCCCCAGGACTGAACCCTGGGGGACACCAGTTGTTACTGGTTTAGAGTCTGACATGTAGCCAGCAACTCTTAATTTGTGGGATCTATCTGTGAGCCAGTTTGCAATCCATCTTGTGATGTATGGATTTATGCCCAGGTTGATGAGTTCATCTATGATACCTGACTGGGGAATGGTGTCAAAGGCCTTAGCGAGGTATAGGTAGGCTGTGTGGAGCTCCTTTCAATCATCTGTAGCCTGGGTAATTGTCTCAAAGAAATCCACCCAGTTCAGGAGGCATGATCTGCATTTGATGAAGCCAAACTGGGTGTGCTCAACTGTGTGAAGGTTCCCAATGTCTTTATTGTTGAGTTCCATTATGATTGGCTCCATTGCCTTGCAGATCAGACTCATCAGGCTCATAGAGTGGGAATGCCAAGAGTCTGTTGTGGCCCCATCCCTGTGGAGTGGGAAGAACATTGCTGTGCTACATTCTATGGGTACATATCCTGTAGAGAGGATGTAGAGAGAGGTGTAGGTACCCTTGATGAATATGGATACATCCCCACCCTATGTGCTATGATCCAGGTTCTGATGCTGGAAGGTATGGAATGAGTCATATCCTGGTAGTGCTGGTGTGCTCCCTGGAGCCTTGAACTAGGTTTCTGTTACTGCACAGATATCAGTATTCTCCATACTGAGAAGTGCCTCGAGTGTGTGCATTTGGAGGCTGAGACTTCTGGCAATGAGTAGCATTTAGCTCGCTTTGTGGTTATTTGTGTTGGTTGCAGGGTTTGGTTTGTCCTGAGTGACCGGTGTTCCACACCTGAAGTAAACACCTCATTGGTCCAATCTGACCATAAGCTAATTACCCTAGATATCCACATTCTACCCCCCCCCCCCATTAAGGAAACCATGGTAAAAAATTTCTCCAAAGCCAACTTCATGCTTCTTAAGACAGAAGTGCTGAATTTCATGACACCCATGCAGATGGACAATACTACTGAATCCTACACAATTGCACATTATAAGCACTTACATGAGTGCATGGATCATGCTTTCCCAAACAGAACCAAGATGCTGTCCTCCAAAAAAAGGAAGCCAATCTGGTGGTCCCCTGCCATAAACAAACTGTACAACAAAAGAGAGTAAAATCCCATGAGTGGAGGAGCTCCCTGGTCAGCCTCAGTAAGAAGCTGCGATCCCTGATAAAATCCTCCAAAGCTAGTTACGAAAACAAAATCGCCACTGATTCTAAAGACAACAACAAAGCATTCTATAGCTACATTAAGAATCTCAATGGCAACACTCAGATCTGCTCTGAGTTATAGCACAATGGCACTAAATATACAGACCCAACTAATATTGCCAACATCCTGGCAGATAGATTCAGTGCTAACTTTACCCCCCTCTCACCCATTAAAGTGCCCATCTCTATACTGGAAGAATGCAAAGTTCCTGTAATCACAGCTGCACAGGTAAAAACCACACTCTCCAAAGGCAAGAACACAGCATCCATGGGACCAGACAACATCCCAGGCTGCGTTCTACATGAACTACAAAACTAACTGGCACCGCACCTAAGTACCATGTTCAATCATAGCCTCACCTCAGGCTTTGTACCTGCTGAATGGCGCACAGTGATGGTTATCCCACTCCACAAGGGGGGAGCCACCACGGACCCCAGGAACTACCGCCCCATTAGCCTGATGAGCCTGGTCTGCAAGGCCATGGAATCTATCATCATGGAACTTATAAACAAAGACATTGGTAATCTCCAAGCTCTGGACCCCACCCAGTTCGGGTTTGTAAAAGGCAGATCATGTCTCCTAAACCTGATAGACTTCTTTGAAGCAGTCACCAAATCCGTAGACAAGGATAAGGTGGTTCACACAGCCTATTTAGATCTTGCCAAGGCTTTTGACACCATCCTCCACTCTGGAATTATAGATAAACTCACTAAACTAGATATAAATCCCTGTCACAAGATGGGTTGCCAACTGGCTCACTGACAGAACCCACACTGTGAAAGTAGCAGACTCCAAATCCGACTTCAGACCAGTGACAAGTGGAGTACCATAGGGATCAGTCCTGGGTCCTCTCCTATTTGGGATCTACTTTTCTGAAGTACAGGTTAACACAGAAGGTCTTTGGCTAATAAAGTTCGCAGATGACTGCAAACTAGGAGCCATAATCAAAACTCCTAATGATGTGGACATCATACAAAGGGGCCTCACTTAGACAGATGCCTGGTGTCAAAGCCATGGCCTCAAGCTCAATGCCAAAAAGTGCATTGTCATCCTCTTTGGTAAAAACTCAGTACCCATGAACTACAACATAGGCGGTAGTATACTTAACACCAAAAGTATGATAAGAGACCTTGGGACACAGGTGGACAGTAGTCTCTCCTTTGATAATCACATCACCACAGTAGTCAGGAAATCCTTCTATGTGGCACACTTCATCACAAAAGGTTTTTCATCCAGAAAAAAAGAGGTCATTGTTCCCCTCTACTCATCACTCATTAGACCCATTATAGAGTACAACACCCCTTTTGGTATGTACCTCACAAGACATCTATAACAACTGGAAAGGCCGCAGAAATACTTCACAAAGAGGATTACCGGCCTCAAACATATGCCCTACACCGACCGTCTCAAAAATATCCAGCTTTATTCCATTGCATATCGCCTACTCAGAGGTGATCTCTGCCTAACATACAAAGCTATGTCAAACCCAGAGCTGTTGGACATGCTCCACTTAAAGAAATCCCAATCCTCCGAGCTACATGCTCTAGGGACCTAAACCTTGTCATCACAATAAACAGAACATGCCTGAGGGATAGATTCCTGTCTCAGAGACTTCCCATACTCTTGAATAAACTACCTATCTATATCAAGCAAAGCTCCTCATTAGCACTCTTCAAGAAAAATCTTGATGACTGGATGGGAAATAGGAAATTCACCCCGGGGATCACCTCTGTGGCTCTGCTCGACAGTGACACAGGAAAATAATTTTCTTGGGTGGCAAAAGCCAGAGTACCTTTTTGGCTGGGCTTGTATAGGCCCCAGGGCCAATAGCCTAGTACCTACCTATGAACCTATGAACCTTTGAGCCTTGCCTAAAAAAGGTAATATGGGGACAGCAAGAGCCTTGGCCAGTATTCAGAAGCATAGGGGTGACAAGTGCAAACCATCTCTAGCAAAGCAACAAGGCTTGTCTATCATGTCATCACAAGCAGACAGAGACTGGATCCCCTTTGAATGACACCAGAAGCTCAGCCAATTGTTGACGTTTATCATCTTTCTGTTATATTGCAGTATCGTGTAGGTGAAGGTAAGATGCTACTCAAGGTCAGGGTCATACTAGCCTGGGCTACATGATCATAGAGCTACTATATATCTCTTGTCATGTTGTCCTGGGAGGTATATCTCAGATCATTCACACTGACATGTGCAAAGACCGCGTCCTATATGTACCTGTTCTGGAGTGATGTAAGTGCTTGTGTTATGTGGCAGATCATAGCACCTAACAGACAACTGACAGTAACCTTCCCCTTGTCCAGCCTAGTGAGTGGAACATCTGTGTACCTGACTATGGAGTCACCTATTACTAGTGTGTTGGGTATGTTATTTTGCCTTAGGGCCTGTTGTGAGGCACACTACTTTGGTGTATTATGTGTTTACTGGCGTGTGCTTGGAGGTGCATGTTGCTTGCTTGTCTGCTTACGAGGACACTTTCTCTTTTTCAGATTAATATTTGTATTCTCCGGGTATGGTAATTTGTATTTATGTGTGTGTATTGCTGGTGCTTATATTGTAGGTCTACGTGAGACTGTTGGTGTTGTGCTTGTATGACCCTACTCCTCTTGACTGTATTTTCCAGTATTGGGTTGACAGATCTTAGCCACCAGTTTGACCCTGTGTGCCAGCATGTGGTGCATCAACCCATATATGATATGGTTATGGCCTATGCATACAATACACTCACAATACACCTAGTGTGATAAGCCTGCTGAGGTTAGCAAATGTGAAAAACCCCTTTGGGCAAACTGTTAGCGAGTAATGTCTGTATTGCATCCTGTAACTCCATATTGCTTGCTGAAGTGTAAAAAAGTACTTAGTTTGGATTAAGAACCCCACACTTGCCAACTGTGTATGTGTGTGTCTGTCTCTCCCTGGGGAGAGAGCAACCTTTTTGGAGACTACTGTCACCCCTTAAAAGTGATATACTCATCTTTGTCAAGTCTGATGATGTCACCATCCTACAAATATACCTGTGGGAAGGTGAAATCCCAGTAATGTGTATAGTGGGTTGTGTAAATGCATTCTGCTATAGTATTATAATGTAGTTAGGTAGGGGTTTGAATCCTGCACTTGCCACTGTGTATGTTTGTCTTTCCCTCTCTGGGGAGGGAGCAACATTTTTGGAGACTACTCACACCCCTTAAAAGTGATATACTCATCTTTGTCAAGTCTGATGATGTCACCATCCTACAAATATACCTGTGGGAAGATGAAATTCCAGTAAGGTGTATAGCACATCATGTAAATGCATACTGCTGTAGTATCATAATGTCGTTAAGTAGGAGTTTGTATCCTCCACTTACTGACTGTGTGTCTGTTTCTCCTTGGGGAGAGAACAACCCTTTTGGAGACTACTCACACCCTTTAAAAGTGATATACTCATCTTTGTCAAGTCTGATGATGTCACCATCCTACAAATATACCTGTGGGAAGGTGAACTCTCAGTAATGTGTGTAGCACATTGTGTAAATGCATGCTGCTGTAGTATCATAATGTAGTTAGGTAGGAGTTTGAATCCTGCACTTGCTAACTTTGTATGTGAGAGTGTGTGACACTGTTGCTCAATGTAGAGTGGGTTTTGATTTTTCTAGTGTATGACATATCACAATGACAACTGTATGTGCATAACACATGTAAGGTAGCTGTGGGGCAAAGCCATATACATACATGTGACCTCAATTTTTTCATAGGTGGGTACTATGCTTTCTCCATGAAAGCATCTCTTAGCCTTGCCAGAATGTGCTGGCGCTTTCCAGACCTTAGGTTACTTCTGTATGCTTGTGACAAGCTTAGTCACTGCAGTGATCCCTGGGCTACGTCTTCTGTTTCACATCCACTCATCACAGTTTCTATTGAAGAGTGTGAGTGAGGGTTTATGCTTCAGGTATATTTGAATCCTGTTCCAAAGCAAGTAAAGTCTGGCAAATATGACTAATCATTATAGGTGTGCAACAACCTCAGTTGATCTGCATGCAAACCCTTGATTGCTTATGTGCTTCACAGAGGGATTTCCAAAACCCTTTGGTAATGTGATTATCAAAGGAGAGATGACTAAACATATGGCTCTATGTATACATTAGTACCTGTTCCACATTTTGGGGGCTACTACCTATGTGGTACTCTGGGGATACTTTGTTTTCTAAAAGTGGATAACTATGCTTTCTTTGGCTTATAGCTTTACAGCATGATTTTGACACCAGGTATCTGTCTCTATGATACCCTTTTGGAGGATGTGTGTGTCATCTGGAGAATAAAGTATAGCCCACAGTATGCCTTTTGATCAAACGTGGGCAGACATATCCCTACTGTGTTTGCCTGTACCTAAGAAAGCTATATGCCAAACAGGAGTGGTCCCAGGACTGAGTGCAGGTGAATACCACTTGTTACTGGCATAGAATTGTACATGGAGGCTGCAAATGTTACTGTTTGTCCTACATCTGTGCGTCAGTTGTCAATCCATCATCTAACAGTCGTTTATGGTCAGTCTGTTGAGGTTATGTGTAATACCGGAATGTGGGATGGGTATGAATTGCTGGGTGAGCTATAGCTTGGCTGTGTGGACCTCCCCTCCTTCACCCATAGCCTTGTTAACTGGCTTAGAAGTCTACTAGGTGTAGGAGCCATGATCTGGCCTTTAGAGAACCTAAGTGGGTATGGTGCAGTGTTTGCAGGTTCATAATGTCTCTGTTAGTGAGTTCTATAATGCTGTGCTCCATAGCCTTCCAGATAACATTTGTCTGGCTTATAGGGTGAGAGTTTCCAGGATCTGTTGTAGCTCTACCCTTAATCAATTTATGTTAACATTTGCACTGGGTGTGATGAGGGTGGACAGGATTAGGAATATGTATATTAGAGTGTCAGCCCAGGTTTGAAGGTTAGTAGACCAAGCCAGATAGGCAGGATTACGTTGGTTTGTACATGTGCTGAGCAGGGATGCAGAGTATATTGTGAAATAAGGCAGTGTTTGGTATTTTATATTGTGAAATAGATGCTAAGGATGAAGCCGCCAGGTAAAAGGAAAAGAGGAATGCCTAAGATGAGGTTTATGGGTGTGGTGAGAGAGGACATGCAGGTGGATGGTGTGACAGCGCAAGATGCAGAGGGCAGGAAGAAATGGAAACAGATGAGTTACTGTGGCAACCCCTAATGGGAGCATCCGAAAGGAGAAGAAGAAGATGTAACTCAACCCTTGTGGACTGTGAACACCATTACCGTGCATCATTCCACAAGTATGTAACCTGTATAGAGGCTGCATCTGGATAGAGTGTTTAGGTGAGTGGTGACTTCATATGTCAGCTTGTGTATTGCACAGCCAGGGACACTGTCCAGTACCATTGCCACTGTGGTTTGGACTTTGGTAAAGAGATGTTTTAACTGGAGTGTCTGTGAATCATCAGGTTTTACATTCTTCAGGTCTGAAAATGTGGCCCTTGTGTAATGACAGGGTGGTGAAATCCGCATTCAAACTGTCTGACAAGATATTGGTACTGTCATTCAGATAAGTGTACTTTATAATCTAGAGGGGAAATCTCATATTGGGTCAGAGTTAATGTAAATGGTCACAAAGTACACTTTAGTGTTGTCTTTGGAATCCTTGCCAATTTGTATTTTGAAGCTTGCCCTGTATGATTAATGAGGGCTTGTATTTTCCTAATGATATTGACCAGAGAGGTTATCCCTTCTTGGTATGCAACTCTTTTTTGGTACAACTTAATGCCTTCTATTATATATTTAGTTTATGGCAGGGGTCCATGAGACTAATGCACTTTTACTGTATAAGTGAGTATTTCTTGTGTTTGTGATAGCACGGTCCATGCAACCCTGTAGGTGAACAGTGTGCATTACTAAATGATTATGCAGCTGGGACAGTGTTAACCTTAGTAATGCAAACCAATGACACATAGCAACAACAGCATCACCCACAGCACAGAGTCAACCCGTGTCATACATACACATGCGTACTCAAGTTCCAAAATGTGTGTAGTACAATGCATACTGGCCACCAATAGAAACTATGGAGTGTTAACACTGGCCAATACAGGGCATGTCACCCTGCCCATGTGTCCAATATGCATATACATGAAGACAGTGCACCTCCACCATGTTCACAAATGGACACCTGCAAACCTGTGTTGCACACACCCCACACTTACTGTCCACTGTATAATGCATGCTGACACAACTACACACATCAGCCAAGTTGCACATGGGCAAACTAAACACAATTGGAATAAACACTGGTGAAAACAATACAACACTGCTAATTACAGCTTTAATGCATACACCTTCAAGGCTATCATTACACTTTACTGCTGACAACATGCTGCACATCCAACCATTGCTATACTTTATTAAAGTCACCCTGTGCATCAGCACCATGTTTGCCTGTTCCTGCATCAATGTTACAGATGACAGGAGGTGGCACAGGTTTCATCATATGCACAGGGTGTGTTGTTGGTCTGCCAGAGGCCTACACTGAGCCATACAATTGACATGTGTGTGTGAGTGTGTGTGTGAGGGCCATGAGTTATGGGCCAATGTTGATGTCATGTGTGCGGGTATGTGTTTGCCCTAGGTTTCTGGTTTATGTGTGTGTGTCTCTGCATGCACACAGTTCCACCATGTGGCTGCCATATATGGGGATTTGTGAGACAGCTACAGACTGTACCTGGCAGGCTTTACATATCACCATTTCTGGCCATGGATATGGAATCTGTGCCTGGCAGGGTTGCTACAGATAGTATCAGGTACTAATCCAGATTGGGTACTATCTTCAGAGGTTGACAAATGTCCACTGGGTCCAGGTCCCGGCTGGGACTGGCCAGAGCCATGTGCATGTGGTCTGCTAGGACAGTTATGGACAGCCCTCCCCCGACATTGTTGGGGCTGGTACTGGCACTATGAGAGCAGCTGTGACTTGCTGGATGTCCACGGTGAACTCCAGCTGGTGATGTTGCTGGCATACATCCACATCGACGTCTCAACCATCTTGCACTATCCTGACACATGGACATGACATTGTGGAGGACATCCAATGTCTCACCCCAAGGTCTATCAATGACCTCAGTGTAGTTACGTATGGCACCTGCTAGGTCATGGATACTGTCATTTACAGAGGTGTAATGAGCCCTCTGTGCCCTTAGCCCCTGTCTGGTGTACCACTCTATTCGTGTCTGTGCCTCGGTGACAGTCTGGAACATGCGTGTGGTAGAAAGAGGTGTGGCACGTCTGCCAGGGGCATGATGACCAGCGTGCTCTGACGAGAACCCCTGAGCATCTGCCTATGTGATACTGTTCCAGACATCTGGCTATGGCTGCTGTGTCCTGATACATGTGCCATAGATACCACATTGTCCTGGCCAGTGCCAACCGTACACTGTCCCTCAGCTAAGGGCAATGGTGATGATGGATGTACAGGCAGTATGGCTGTGCACATGAATGGGGTGGAGACTTGTGTAGTGTCAATCGGTGGCCCAGCAACAGACCCTGACAAACCTGCCTGTGCCTCAACACACCTATCCTCATGATCATTGTCTGTGTCAGCGACATCAGGTTCCCTGCTGTACTGAACCAGCCCCATTTCACCACCTGTGGTGGCACAGACATTGCCAACAATCTGGCAGAAAGGTTCAGTACAAACTTCTCCCCCCCTTCCCCCCAAAAGAGCAAATGTCTTTCCCAACAGAGTGTAGCCTTCCTGAGATCACAGATGCACAGGTGAGAGCTGCCCTCTCCAAAGCAAAAAACACAGCATCAATGGGACCAGACGCTGTCCCAGGCTGCTTCTTACATGAGCTCCAATAAGAACTAAACCCTCACATAAAGTCACTGTTCAGTCTCAGCCTTACTACAGGATATGTACACAAGGAATGGCATACAGCAGCAGTGGTCCCACTCCACAAAGGTGGTGCCACAACAGACCCCGGAAACTATCACCCTATTAGCCTGACAAGCCTGGTCTGGAAAGCTATGGAGCGTATCATGATGGAAATCATAAACAAAGACATTGGGAACCTTCAGACACTGGATCCTACCCAATTCGGCTTTATTAAGGGCAGATCTTGCCTCTTGAACCTGGTCGACTTCTTTGAAACAGTTACCAAAGCCATAGATGAAGAGAAGGTAGTCCACACAGCCTACCTGGACCTCACAAAAACCTTTGACACAATACCCCACTTGGAAATTATAAATAAACTCACCAACTTAAATATCAACCCCTATGTCACAAGATGGGTTGCAAACTGGCTCAGGGATAGAACCCACATGGTCAGAATAGCAGGTGCCATGTCAGACTCTAAACCAGTTGCAAGTGGCATCCCACAAGGCTCAGTCCTGGGACCTCTCTTGTTCAGTATATATTTCTCCGAGGTACAGGCTAACACGGGTGGACTATGGCTGACCAAGTTCACAGATGACTGCAAACTTGGTGCCGTAATCGACTCTCCGGCTGACACAAGCATCCTCCAAAAGGGTCTCACAGAGACAGATAACTGGTGCCAGAGCCATGGCCTAAAGCTAAATGCCAAAAAGTGCATAGTCATCCCTTTTGGGAAAAACAAAGTGCCCACGAATTACCACATAGGTGGTAATCCATTAAGTACGGAAGAAGTAATTAGGGACTTAGGGACCCAAGTAGATAGCAATCTCTCCTTTGACAATCACATTGCCAAAGTGGTTAGAAAGACCTTCTATATAGCCAACCTTATCATGAAAGGGTTCACATCTAGATCAAGAGAGGTCATTGCGCCCCTCTACTCATCACTTATCAGGCCCATAATTGAATACAATGCCCCATTTGGGATATACCTTACCCGACACCCTCAGCAACTGGAAAGACCCCAAAAGTACCTCACCAAGAGGATCAAGGGGCTCAAACAGATGCCCTATGCAGTTTGGCTAAAAAAACTCCAGCTCTACTCAGTTGTGTACTGCCTACTCAGAGGCGATCTTTGTCTGATGTATAAAGCCATGTCCAACCCAGAATTAATGGACATGCTTCACCTCAGGAAATCCAAAGCCCTTAGAGCTACACACTCCAGGGACTTAAACCTCAGCACAGAAATAAATAGGATATGCTGGAGGGACAGATTCATATCCCAGAGGCTCCCCTCACTCTGGAACAAAATCTCAATCCATGTTAGGCTGAGCTCCTCACTGACCCTCTTCAAGAGAAATATTGACGAGTGGATGGGAGATTGTAAGTTTACCCCTGGGATCTCTTCTGTGTCCCTGCTTGACAGAGGTACAGTAAACTAACCTTAAAAGGGCTACCTTCTGTGACCTACTATACAGAGGCACAGTCAACTAATCTAAAAGGGTGGCGAAAGCCAAACACACTCTGGCTAGGCTTATAAATGCCCTAGGGCAGATAGCCTAGTATCGACCTATGAACCTATGAACCTATGAGGAAAACAGGAAACACACTTTAACATCTGAACATGACTTCAGACCACATGCACACATGCAGACATGCTGACATGCACACATGCACGCATGCACATACACAAAACTACACTCCTCCCGAAAGCAGACACACAACACCAGCAATCACAGAACATACACAATAGCAGGTGATGGTGGAGTACAGTATCACAAGAAAAACAGTCATATCACGCCTGTCAGCATGCAGGACATGTGTTGCTCAACAGCATGCAGTGCAAGTGTAGTCAATCCTTGTTACTAACAGTATACATGGCTTTGATGCATGTGTTTTGTTATTAGGTGATGGCCCTCCCCCTGGATCACAATGCATACATGGACACAACATTGCTGTGCAGGTATCCATAACCCTGTGATGTACTGTGCACCATAACTCACAGGTGTACATACCATTGCTGGATGTGTATCTGTGTGTCAGATAGGTATCCAATGCTGATTATAGCCTCTGTGTCTTTAGCAAATAATTGTGGACATGTGTTAATTGTGGACACATTTTAGCACGTGCATGATGAGTATTCACACAGCATAAATCAGTGGTGCATGAATAATTGATAGAATAACATTCGGCCACATACCCAATGTACGGTACTTATGGTGAGTCTAGATCATATTGTGGACATGCCAGTCTCATCCATGACATGGCATGCTAAAACACGACTGCATATTTAAGCACTACACATACCCAATATGTGTCATATGACCTAGTCACTCAGTAGCATCACAAGACATATATGTGTCAGTTTTGCAAATGGTGATTGGTATGCATACGGTTTAGAGGTGTATATGTGTGCACACACGCATCATTATGGTGTGTAGCAATGGCAGCCATGTGTAGTATTGTGGTTACAATAACTGGATGGGGTATAGTACCAGAGGCCATCATCATGACACATCAGGTGGTCACTCAAGGCTACAAATGTTTCACAAAGCAGCACAAATCATGCTGTGCCGGAACTGTACTACCTTGGCTAAATTCACCATTTCACAACCAGTTGTTACATGAGTTTGTAAGGAGGCCAATAAGGAGCATTCCCTGACATGAATGTGTAGTGCGTTGCAGAGTGTTTAAATGCCCCAGGATAGGCCTCTTCCCCTCAGGTATATCCTGTATAATGTGTGGATGAGATTTTGGATACTGGAGTGTGTCTTTACAGAGGGTTTGGGAATCCTTTATGTGTAACATGTTAAAATGCTCTGTGTAAGACATAGATGTATATGTTATGTGGATGTTGAGTATCAGCTGTGCCTATCCAATGGTCACTACATTCTAGCCACATTGTTTGAGATGGTCTGGGTATTGCATGTGTTTGAGGCTGCTAATCACATTAGTGAGATGTGCGTGCTCTTTCACCAAACATGCACAGCATGCATTATGGGTAGGTGTGTTACATGTGTACATGGCCTACACCTTAACTATGACATGCACTTTTTATTTCCATTAATAAATGTAGAACACACTCACCAGAGTCTGTCCGCTGCTTTGACGTCACCCCAGAGGTACCTACATAGAGATGAGACAGTTTGTCAGTGGCCACAACTGTAGCATTGCTACTGTGTGTTTGCAATCTTACAGTACAACAACAGTTTACATCCACAGGTCTACAGATTATTTTCCAAATGATCAGTATTGCACAACAACAGGTTCTACATCTTTGAACGATACACTCCACATCTCACATATGCATGATCTACCAATACAGATAACAGTAGTTTACAGATATGCCATGTTGCCTGCATGCTCCATGTGTGCTTGCTGGGTGGCTCCAACCTCCATCATGGTGTATGTCTGCTGCTGTTGTTGTTGGGCAGGTGCCACCAGGCTCATGAGCAGCTCCTCCACTCTGGTGAGGGGGGGATGCATGCTAACACCACCCCCTGTTGCAAGCTGTTCCATACGCACATCAGCAGCATGCTGACGAACATGTAAGAGAAGATCACTGCAGTGGTGGTGTACCTGCTCATATGTGCGGTTATGCAGGCCTAGCTCATTGACCCTACAGACAAGATCTTGCCACATTGCAGTACACTCCTGTTCATCCTGGCTGGTTCGTGAAAAGAGTACATGGTAGTGCTGAATCATGATGCTAGTGATTCAGCCCTACTGTAGCTTGGGTTCTTGTGGTGGGCCATGATCCCTTGAAGACATAAATACAAAAATATGTCTGAGCAAGTCATATGGCACATTTAACATTATACAGTACAGATATCACTAAACTGCCATATGTATATATATATATATATATATATATATATATATATATATATATATATAAAACAATAAGTTGTACCTGAACACAGATTACAATAGTTACACACATACATCTACATGTTGGAGTACAATTTCTGTAGTGTTATATGATTGTACTGGATGATATGTTTGTGAATACATAAATGATATGTATATCTGAGATGGCTTAGTGGCAAATCATGTATACTGTGATGTGAATGGTTGTGGGTTTTTTCCTAGTAAATGCTTTTTATTTTGTTACTAGCCAAAACAAAGGTCAGGGCTACAGATGGAATAAGGCACATTTCAGCATTTGCAAGTGGGTTTTCAGAAGGGTAAGCACAGGTTATGGAAGTTTAGCAACCTATAAGCTAACCGAGAGTGAAACACTGTAACTGCCACTTATCACTGCTCACCCCACAACTGCTTGAAAGTGCCTTGCTCACTCTCTATCCAATGAACCATGCTTTGCACAGCAACAAAATAAAATCACTATATAAGACTATACAAGAGTACCTGGCACACTGTATGCAACACGATGCACCACCCAGTCACAGCAGATATACATCAAGCTGATGTGTAAAGAAATATATTATCCATCTCAATCAGTGTAAGGTCCAGTAAATGTATTAATATTATACCACACAACTTGTTAATGCCAAACCCATGGCCAAAATATGTGCACAATTGGGAATGTAGGTCACATACTGCTGTAGTACACTATGAATGTTGCTAGATACACAGTTATATGTATTACCACACATATGTCAAAGAACATGTTACAGACTTTCCCACACAAAGGTATGACAACCCAGATAAGCTTTCAATGTGTACTATACAGTACTGTCTGTCAGTACTTACACAACCTTAATCTTGAGAAATGTAATCTGTGATGAATACAGGGACCACACAAAACAGTAGATACAAGCAATGTGGACATACACCATACTTTGCTGTACAGGCCCAGAGCTTCAATTAGTACTACAGTACACACAGGATTGATGCCAATCAGTGCCAATCAATAATCATAAATGTAGTGCTTTAGCCTCCAATGACACACCCTAGTTAAAACCAAGGGACTTAATCACACTGTATGCAATAGCACTTGTTCTGCCTAGCAACAGAATACACAGCTTTTGCTAGGATCAAAACAAGGACCCAGAATACCATAACATAAACAGTTTCCCAGTAAGCTATTCCACAGATATATATCTTTGACGTATTCACAAACATATTGACCATCACAGTCAGTCAACAGTACAGGGAATCTATTGCAACAAGTAGATGTAGGTGTGTATGAGTATATATATATATATATATATATATATATATATATATATATATATATATATATATATGTGTGTGTGTGTGTGTGTGAATATATATATATATATATATATATATATATATATATATATATATATATATATATGTATATATATATATATATATATGTATATATATATATATATATATATATATATATGTGTGTGTGTGTGTGTGTGTGAATATATATATATATATATATATATATATATATATATATATATATATATATATATATATATATATATATATATTTATATCTATATATAGACGCGCATATACATTTCACCTTTCATAGTGAGAATATCAATTATACAAAGGATGTAAAGTGTACAGTAATGTAATAACATCGCACAGTCTTGGGATAAATGCACAGCCCAGGTAGCTTTAGCAGGCCTTACTGGCTTCAATATTGCAAACTGAATGAACCACCCACAGTGTTTGACCACCACATGTCATATACCAGCACTGTATGCTATATTGTTTGTCGCACTCTAAAACCTAGATACAAATATGTGCATACTAACCTTCACCAACATATATATCCCACCTTCGCAAACAACTGCAATATGTCCCCTGCTCTATGCACATATACAGATGTGAATATATATGACACATATATATTTCTCTGTATGTGTGTGGCATACACACACATGATCCACACTGTTGTAAGTCCCTGGACCTCACAGCTGAACTGTTGGGCCTTGCTGCAACACAAACAGGTGTCACATATGACCACAGACTAACATTAGGGGGGTATATATGGCAACAGATGCTAGATAAGCATACTAGACTGCTACAGCACTTGCCAATGCTAAGCTACACTTTAATATGACTATCATGCATGTGTTGTTCTGTCACACCCATGTTATATAATGTCAGCGCTAATCCCCCCAACAGCCATTGGCCACACTACTGTACAGAAAACAGATAACATGGATCAGATCTTTGACATTTAATGCTGAGCTACACATTTCATAGGTATGTCCCACTGCCCACAGATACACACAGTATTGTCCATAGCAGTAGTTAAGCAGAACATCTGTGCAGAAAGAAGTACTGCTGCCACATATGAATGTTTCACATTATGTAGACTATTCTTCAATAACATCTACTACATGCCAGTAAATACATATGTGTCACATACCTTTCCTTTTCCTTTGTATAATTTGGTAATATTTCTTTTTCCTTTTCTCTCTCTCTCTCTCTCTGTCTCTCTCTCTCTCTGTCAGTCTCTGCAATAGAGTGATTGAGTTTGTTGGCATAGATTGCACCCTGCTTTTGTAGGAATTCCACATGAGCATGTGATGGCCTCTGCACCAATTAGTGCCCACCATTTGCTAATTGCATGCAGCCTGCTGTGTAGTAATTGAAGTAATCACTGTCATAGCAACCCCAGTACTATAAATTGCTGACTCATGTTGGCGTGGCCCTTTCAGCTTTCTAAGATGGAGATCATCCTTGTTTGGTGTGGACATCATTGTTTAAGACAGAAGGTTGGTATAGTTCTTATATCAGAAGCCAGTGGTGTAGCCAGAGATTTACATTTTGTACTCAGACCTAATGTTGCTGCTTCCAGTACCCATTTGTCAGTGTAGAAATGTACTCACCCCTCACAATGCTACCCCAAGATAAATGGAAAGATGTACTTTCTTTTCAACTGTTACAATTAACTGCCATACAAAGCTAGTTATAGAGATTATTCCTTTGACACAAGAATTGTTTGTGAACTGCTATACTGTGAATATTCATTTACTCAGTTCTAAACAGTTTGTGCTTTTTTAGTGTTGACATTAGCACAAGCTGCTCAGAAAACTGGACACATTTCAGTACACTGAGTATGCTTACCTACATCCTTGGTAGACCCTGAACACACAGGTATATTCTACATTTGGGTAGGGTTGCAGAAGTACAGAGAGCGTAAGTAGTATTGTGTGCATTTTATCTTGCTGGACTTACAGGGTTGCTGTGTACATGTTAGTTTATCAAGGCATGTAGTCTGTCTGCATAACTCCCAACTGTGGACCTATCCACATGATAGCCAGAGAATAGCTTGTTATTTTTTGTCTGTGCACCACACAGGTCTTTTCAGCAATAGAGCAATGGCATTCTTACAGTTGGTTGCTACCAGTACATGGCTACATCCATTTGTATTTCAGTGTTTTATTCCTACATAAGGGTATGTTTCCAAAACTCCTTCCAAAGCTATTTGCACAGTGTGTAACAGCAGAAAGGCTAATATGCCTCTGTGTTTCTGCCTCTGCCAGACCTCTCAACCAATCAGCTACATATTTGAACAGAATCAGGGAAAAGTCAAGAAAAAGGGACAATCAGGGACACCTTTAAAATATTAGTGCCATTAAGTTGAAACATTGAGAGAACCAGAGCATATGAATTAATACACCTTTTCTGAAGTAAAAGAAGTGTATAACTCTTAATTATTGTCATTATTCATTAAGTGTAATTCACCACCTTTCTGCCCAAAGTCAGTAGTTTTAGGAGGGATTCAGAGGGACAGAGCTAAAATGTGGGTCAAAATCAGGGACGTCCCTGAAAATTAGGGACAGTTGAAAGGTATGGCCTCTGCCCTAAACAAATATGCCAATGTTTGTCCTGCTGTGATACTGTGTGGTGTTGTAAGGTGATGGTGTAACATTATTTCCTGTTAGAATGGCTGCTTCTCTTATTACTGTCATGTAATATAATCCCACAACAACTGTTGGTCCACATCCACAGAACAAGTTGTGTGGTATGGTATTCCTAATTTTCCTTTACATTCACTCATTGTGATGCATGATATAATTATTTAAGTACCACCTTGATGTATATCTACCATGGCTTAGTGGTACTTCATGTTGTGTAGTGTGTGCAAGGTCCAAGGTTCGAGACATACAGAGGTGTTTTATTTTGTTCCTGAGCAGAACAAGGGCCCTCACATACAGAGTGACTAAGGCACTTTTAAACAGTTGTAAGTGGGTTTGCATGGGTTTGTGCAATGCTGAGCATTGCTTAGCCAAGCACAAACCCGCTAACTACTGCTTAATAGTGCTTACTCCAGCTCACCCCCGCGCTAATTTCTTTGAAAGAAAAGAAAAATCAGGCGATAGGAAAGTGGTGAAAAAGGGGCACAAAGAGGGAAAGACAGTATGGAAAATAGATTGGGATGTGCAGGACGGGTATAGGGAAGATCCATAGCTGCCCATTTCTTTAACAGCAACAGCTGTGCATATGCAATACATTTGGAGGTAGATATGAACCCTTCAACCCCTGAGAGAGGGGTGAGCACAACAAAGTATGTTGTAATGCCAATTAAATAACATTTCATGTGTCCTGTGGACATGTGTGCAAAATTGGCAGCTATGTATGGGGCGTAATTTTGTTTTTGGGAGCAGATTGCCCTTTTTTTTTCAGGTGAGAGTGGAATGTGGGGTAGGGGAAGTAGGTATATTTGGGGAGGTAGGTTGAGGAGGTAAACAGACAAGACAAACAAGACACATACAGGGGCGGTATATGACACATGGTGGGTGAACACCTTTGACGGGGAGGGATGTTTGAAAATCACAAGCCCATGAGCCCCCAGATGGAAACAGTGGGACTGAGGTCTCACGGCCCAGAAGGTGGCTGTGCTGGGGGCTATGTAGGAGGGGCAGGCTGACCCAGGAGTTGCACCACTCAGGCCTCAAGCTGGCATAGAAGTTCTGCAACAGAATGTTCAATCTCTCTACGCACCACAGTGTGTGAAGTCAATGCAGTGATATTGACACATACCTATCCATAGTATAGACAAGCATGGCAAATCTTAACTTTTTAATACAATTAGTACTCAGTACTGGGGCATTAGGCATTGTATGGGATTCCTGGAACCACCGGTCCAGTTCACCCCCCCTATGCCACTTCAGGTCACAATAATGGTGCCTGACATGCTCACCAGTCTAAGGAACACCAGTGGCACTAGTGAGATCATGGACAAGACTGTTACAGGCCTCCATTTTATATTGGGTACCCTGGTACTGGCCCTGCAGGAGTCTTTCCACATGTTTGAGGATGAGGAGTCATACCATAATTTTGGACTCCTGGATGTCCCAGTGTTGCACTCTAAATCAATTGCCTTCACCAACACCAGCCATGCTGACTGCAGAAGGAAGGTACAACCAGTTATAGCAAGTATTCCTGCCTGTGGAGCTTAAATATGCCTCATTTCCTGCACTTATTTGTGATTGTCCAGTTTTGGGAATGCTCAGCTGTGGGTATGCCTGCTTAGCTGATGTTGGCAATGTTTAAAATTCCTTTGATAGATATGTGTCTGTTGAAAGTTCATGTTTGTGAAATGCTGTCATGGCTTAGTGGTTAAGTACTTTGACTATAGTGCACAGTATCCTGAGTTTAAGCCCTCTCACTGATTTTTATTTTCCTGCTGGGAAGATCTGACTGGTTAAGGAACAGTAAAGCAGGCGTGAGCGTGTTTACCTGACTTTGCTTGACTTTCCCCGACTTTGCTCAACTTTGCCTGACTTTGCCCGATGTTGCCCAACATTGCCCTTTGTTGCCCAGTGTTGCGCTTGTTAGTGCGGTGCGCAGCTATGCGCAATTGTATTTAAATATGCTTAATACTGGTAAAATGTGCTTAGCAGTGCTTTATAGTGCTTAAAATAGGCTACTCATGCCTCAGAATGCATAAACATTTCACCTTCATATATATATAATTTGTGCCCTACTACATTTAACATTTCAATGCTTTTTACAAAACTTATGCATAAAAAATGTCAGGAAATATTTTTGTATACAAATTTCCCACAGAAAATGGAACGTGCAGTAGTGGGACTCGAACCGGGAATGCTTCCTTTTTGTGCAAAGGCTCTAACCACTATGCTATTGCTATGTTGTTTAATTTGCATATATTTTTCTTATTATCCTCTTCCGGCTAAGCTGCTAACTGTAGCTAAGCAAGGGGGAAACCCGCACAAACCCGCGCAACAATGGGCAGCTATATCGGAAGAAAAACAATTCTTTTTATTTTTTATTTTGTAAGTTGTTTAACATATGGGGGAGTGTAGTGTTACCTTGTACACATGTGAGCAGACTCACTCATGTAAATGGAAGTTGCGTCATTTCTTCATTGCAGGGCTATGGATATTAGGACTGCTCGGCAATCCGACATGCACCCTAAACTTGTCCACGATCCGTGTAAGCTTTAGAGTTGAGGCAGCATGCCCTCATTAATATGCATGGCACACTGCCATCATACTCTTACACTGGCGCTTCCATGCAAGACTAATCTAGTTTTACATGGAAGATTAGTGAATCCGGGGGATTGTCTTTCCTCCTTCTTAGTTTATTATTCATGCACTCTTTCTTTTTCCATTACTGGACATTCAAAAATAAAATGGCCAAACTCATTAATTTTCCTACAAAAAGATTTACAGTTCCTAGCAGTATGGACTTATTCTCAACATTACCCACATCTTTTTTTTGTACATTCCTGAATCAAAACACTTTTCATCCTCACAAAAGAAAAAAAAGCCTTTACTGGTCATAATACCTGACAGGTGCCCTTTTCTGCACTCACTAGTATATTATCTGAAATATGCCGTAATGTTTCATCATGCCTATTCAGTGTAACCCATACTTCCTGTCCTCATCCATAAAGTTCTGTTATCATAAATTTTCTTTATGACAGTTTTGTTAGGAAAAAAAATAAGTTTAAATTCCTCTATTTCTAAAGTTCTGAATCTCAGAGATATCTTTTTAAATACAAACCAAACTTTTGAAAAACAAAGTCTTTTGAGTGTGATATTATTTTTTTTTCTATTTCTCCCATAAACTTTTCTGTACCTGAAAAAAAATTCAAAATTTACTTCACAATCCTTCTTACCCCAAATGTATCAAAGCTCTTGTCTCTTAAAGTAAATTCTAATGACAGTATATTATATCCATAATGTCATACCAGTAGTAGCACTGGTTTTCTGCTTCTTCTGAAGCTGCTGCCCTTCTGCTCCTGTCAAACACCTCTCTTCACTTTATAACCTACTTCTTGTTCTTTTAATTACTTCACTTAATATCTTTTTTTTCTTTCATTCATTTCTTTCATCTGCAGTGCCCAGCTGCAAAGTCATATTCTAAAAATGGAATACTCCATCAGTCAAATATGCCTCTTTGTTTTTAGCCTCTGTAATCTGCCTTTCTACTATATTGCCAGCTATATTATATGACCGCTGCTGTAACACTCAATCCATCAATGCACTCCAGCTCACCTTCTTTACTTCATCTGGTTCTCCTTTCTTCATTACATTCTTCAACATCAGTATCCAGAGATCTGCACTCCAGCTGTTTAACTAGGATTTTATCTGTCTCTCTGATTATCTCTCCAAAGGTTCTCAAGCAACAATGCTTACTCCTTCCTCCATCTTGGAATTCTCCAAGCACTAGTAATGCCTGAAAAAAGCAGATGAAGTTTCCCAATGTCCAGGCCAAATTTCCTCTAGTCAGTTTGAATGCCATCTTACACCTGCCTGTAAAGAAGCCATTGTCCTAGTAGGTCTAGTCTAGTCAGTAAAATATAAATAAATAAATATATATATAAAAGGAAAAGCATAATAAAATACACTAACACTTGATTTAATTTCTCCAAGTGTTTTGGGTTTCTAATACTATTATGGGAAAGGACCTCATTACTAAATCAAAGTATGATTAAAGTTCATGAAATTAGTATTGTTTCAATCTCTGATGTCAGCATCATCTGCAATGTGCCCAGAACTTACCCCTTCTGCAATTCATATGGAGTTACATGTATTGGTAGCACATCTAAATACAACTGTAAATTCTTTCTTATGAGACCCATTGCTCCTGCTACTATTGGAACTGTCTGTGTATCCTTCTTCCACATTGCCCTTATTTCTGCTTGCAAATCCTGGTATTTTATGAGTTTGTGTCTTTCTGTATGTAGGACACTGTAATCACTGGGTGTAGTGATTTCAATGATCAGTGCTACTTTTGTCTTCTTTTCATTGACCACTGTATCTGATTTTCTTGCATCAATTTTTTGAACTGTTGGTAATGGGTGATCCCATTTCATATAAGCTTCATCATTTCCTATAATCCTTTGTGGATCATGTTTTCAAAACCTCTCAGCTAATCCCCAAGACAACAGTCTTACCATGTTATTATGCCCTTCAATATACAGGCCCTCTGTCATTAGTGTATCACACCCAGCAACAAGATGGAAGCAGTTTCCAATTCTATTTTACAAAACCTGCATTTATATTTTTTCTGTGATGTGTTCAACAGACTTTGTAAACAAACGTGTAGATAGTCCACTGTCCTGGGCCAATAATATTAACCTTTCATCTTTTGATTTAAATTCACTTTTCCTTAACCATTCCTGCATCAAATCCTGATCGACATGAGGTTGTTCCAGGAGGTTTCTGTACTTGCAACTATATTTATGCCTTTTCCACATTTCTTACCTTCTCATCTGATCCTTCACCTTATATTCTTTCTTTCGTTTTTTTTTTTTTTTTTTTGGCACATTCAGTTGCTTCACCTTACATTCTTTCTTTTGTTTTGTTTTGGCGCATTTAGTTACTACTTGATTTTTGTTTACTTCTGGATTGAGTTTCATTCTCACTTGACACTGATATGCTTCTGCTAAACTAAACAGAAAAGTCATCTTAGACTTGTTCTCCTCATGTTTTAAAACTTCCACTATGTTTGGATCTTGTGAAGTTAGCAGAAATGTATGCAGTCCTATCATTGCCACTCTATACATATAATCAGTTTTGAGGAGGCCCATACCTCCTTCAGAATGGGGAATATAAAATCTTGGTATACAGATTTTTATAAATCATTTGATATGTGTAAAACAATTTTCTTCTTTTCCTGTCCCACTGATCCAATACCGTTTACTGCCAGTCAGTCACCTCAAAACTGTAAGTTTGGAAAGGAAGAGCAAATTGGTTTATAGCTTGCACTTTGTTCTTATATGTTAGGGCTGTTTTCAGGATTAATTTTAGTTTTCTAAAATATTTCTTACTAAGTTTTATTCACATTGGTTCATGTTTTTGTCGATCCTTCATTATTTCACAAATATTTATACACTCACTTATAAGTTCATTTATACCACATTCCTGTCCCAGAAAGATATTTTCTTGGTGCTGCAGGTTTCCTGCTTTAAAGGTTGCTTTTGCACGTTTATCAAGACCAAATGACATTCTTATATCATCTGAGAAAGTTTTGACCACTTGCAGTTGTGCTTTCTGTAACTCATTTGATGAACTATACAGTTTTAAATCATCCATAAAAACGATGAGTAGTCTTTACACTTTGTTGTTTGCTAGGAGTCAAATTGTAACCATGACCTAATCTATTAAATTGCCAGCTTAATAGATTAAGGGCAAGACAAAAGAGCAACACTGACAAAGAGTCAGCCTGTAATAGCCCCTCTTTGAATTTTTATCACTGGGATGATAATTTGTCCTTTATCATGGCTTAGTGGCAGAATGGTTTGCAACTGTTTTACAATCACTGTAATGTAACTGATCAATGTAAAGTGTATCTTGTACATCTGTAAGCACTCCTTTATCCATGAATATGGGTGTGATGATGTGAGGTATTGCCAGCTATGCTGAGAGAAGTAGGGCAGTGGATGTGTAACATATGCCAGCATAGCTAGCTGGAATTTAATAAAGAATTATATGCTATTTGAATATCAAACTGATTTGTATGTATGTTTGTGTTGAAAATGGATGTATAAAGTTAATTGTGAAAATAATGTACCAACAGTGGGAGTGGGTCCTGACTGTATTATAACTGAATTATATATATATGTATATATATATATATATATATATATATATATATATATATATGTGTGTGTGTGTGTGTGTGTGTGTGTGTGTGTGTGTATGTGCTAACAGAGGATTCTGGCAGAGAAGATGTTAAGCTCAGCTCCAGCTAACTTTGGAAAATAATAAGAAATTAAATTACTGGGCCTAGGCCATGAAGATATTATCTCACAGTTTTGAATAAAGGAGAGATTAAATGCCTGTAATAAGCATGGTCTGTTAGTCTCTGTAGGAGGAGTAGAAGTTTGTAATTGTCGTATGACTTCCAGAAGCTGCACTAGATCTGAGCAATGACTTTTATTTGTGTATTATTGATATGTAGGTGCTAAATCCTGGCAGTTTCTATCAGTAGGGGGTTGCATGGGAACCAAAAGTCAGATGACCAGATGTATGTGATGTCATTCTGTACAGAAATAATGTTTTAATATTAGGTGAGACAGAAGTCTCAGGGTAGTCTGTTCTTGGAACCTGGCAAATAAGGAAGACCACTCACCTACTTCATCTTCCCTTGCTCTAGTAAGTGAACTAGGGAATAGTAATTCTTGAGATCAGTCAGAAAAATATAGTGAGATTCGTTAAGTATTGTTTTTCTGTAACTGTGTGAACCTGTCCACCTGTGTTATTTTTAATATCTCTTGTGAATGAAACTCAGGTTTTTATTTTAAGTAGATATTTTGTATTTTCATGTTCTTTTATTATTTATTATTAAATATATTTAAACTTTTCATTGTGGTTGGTCCTTTATAGAATATGTTAACCTTTGAGAGTACTTATATCTATTGGTGACACTGTGGCCACTCCTGAAGCCTGGCTGTTTTGTCAACATTGCCATTTGTATTAATATTAATTTCAAGCAGTATAATTGGGTACTCTTGACAGAGCCTTAGGTAGCTAGCTTTGTAGTGTCTGGGGGCAGTGATAACTACCTTATAGTCTTGGCAGAAGGGGGCACAGTGGGTAAATCTGTGCCAGCCTTACCCAGGTGTGTGTTTGTCTGAAAATCAAATCTCACAGTGTGTGTGTGTGTGTGTGTGTGTGTGTGTGTGTGTGTGTGTGTGTGTGTGTGTGTGTGTGTGTGTGTGTGTATGTGTGTGTGTGTGTGTGTGTGTGTGTGTGTGTGTGTGTGTGTGTGTGTGTGTGTGTGCGTGTGTGTGTGCGTGTGTGTGCGTGTGTCTATATGTGTCAGCTACATGGAGCAGGGGCATATAACACTGGTTTCACAGAGAGGGTGCTGGAAGTCTTGGCTTGGACACTCAACTGAGGACTTAACCCTATAGCTGTGCTAGTGGGGATCCTTACTATGACCCTGCAGGGAGACAGATATAAAGAAATCCAGACCCTGGGCTGTATGTGTCCCCTGTGTGTTCTTAAGGGAAATTGTGCTTGATGCAGAGAGGTCTGCATCTTGAAATCCTGAGTGTATCAATTTGTATTCCTTCTACAGTGTCAGTGGTAAGGATTCAGGCTTCTTGATTACAGGCCCAGAGCGGGGATGTCACAATCGGATGCTGTCAGATATTTTTTGTAGTTTATCCATGCCATACTTTGATTCTTGCTCTTTTTACAATTCTCTATTATGACTTTATTTAACAACAAATTATCCTATGTTCCATATGACTTTCTTTTATTACCCCTTTCTTCTACTGGCATGATTGAGTTTTCTTCTAAATGACTATAAACTCTTTCAGTATGAATTCCAGTATGTAGCTTATACATCTTTGGAAAGAAAGTTATTGTTTTATAGATTTTAGGATAGCTTGTAAGTTCCCTTTTAAGGAGAAGTATAAATTTTCATGTTAACTAGGCTGGTGTCTGTTCAGGATGTGCATATAAATAGTTCTTACTCAGGGCTTAATCTTTATGTAAATATGTTAATAATTTTAGTCAGATGTTCAGTGTTGCATCTTGGCCTGGGGTTTTCCATTTAGGACCTTTTCTGAATTTTGCTTCAATTTCTCAGGCCGTTACTTCATCCCATTTCATATCTTGTACATTTGAACTTATTACTGTTTCTTTTACTTCTTCTGCCCATTCAGCATCTTTGTTATGTTTCACATGGTCTTCATAGAAATTTCTCCAAAATGTGTCTATTTCTTCCTTTTTTGGTGGTATTTCTATTCCTTTTGCCTTGTTTACCAATTCTCAATAGAATCATCTCAGGTCATCAATGAAATGCTTATTTTGTATTTTTCCTTTATATTTATCTGCATATCTTCATAGGTTCATAGGAAGGTATTAGTTTTTTCTGCCTGTGATGATATATTGAGTTTACTATTTGCAAAAGTGCACAATAGATCCTAGTCTGTTCTGATACTTCACATTGCTTTTATCATGTCTATCTTTCTAAGTATTTTTGTTGATCTGCTCCCTCTTCTATACTCTTCTAACAGTCTTTATTGCTTTATAGCTTTCTTTATTTGATACTTCCATGATAGCATTTGATTTCTTCCCTTCCTTTCCTTTTTTGCACTATGTTTTGTGGTGAGACTTTTTTTGTTATTAATTTAGCTGCACAGTAATATATCCTATTTACTTCTGTTAAAACACATGAATCTCTGTGAGCAGTCTTGATTACTGTGTTCATTTGTTATATCAATCTTCTAACATTTTTGGGTCTTATTGACTTTTTGTAATCTATTTCTTTCATTGATCTTAATATGTCTAGTTGCTATATTAAATCAAGTAACTCTTCTGTTAGACCATTTCTTCTAAACTAAGGGCATATTCTTTGTACTCCATTTCCTGGGGGCACTCTACAGAAAGTTCCAAAGCATGCTACTGAGACATATTCTCTTCAGCTTCATCCTGTGTCATCCATCGCTCTTTCCTATGGGGCCTCACAACATTGACTGTGTCAGAGTTGCGACCATTTCCTGCTCCTTCCCTTGTTGGGAAACTCCAGATGAACTTTTGTACTTATTTCCTACAGAAGGCTCCAATGTATCTTAATACAGCAACTGATCAAATGCTTTCTGTCCAATTGCTTTCTCTTTAATTTGGAGACTCATTGTTGTCTCATGCTGTGATGTTACCAGAGTTGAATTTTCTACACTAAATCTGTCACTTAACACGTAATGCATAACTTAAACTATTTTTTAATATCTCGATCACTAATCCTCTTTTCTACTTTACCTTTTGTTTTCTCTTTTTTCTTGTATTGTAGAATTTTCCATATCAGGATGCCTTTGCCTATATTTCTCTTAAAATATCTTTGGTGCTGTTTTTTTTTTTTTTTTTTTTTTTTTTGTATTAATTAGTTTTGCTCTTTTGTTTGCATAAATATTGCACCATATTGTATGTCTTTCTCTTTCCTATGTTCATATTTCTTCTTTAGATATCTCCCACTCCTTCTGTTTCTCCTTATATTAGGGACTCATTGTTCTGCCATGCTGTGTTATAACCTGTGTTAGGCTTTCTACACTAAACCATTCACTTCACAGGTATTCCATAACTTCAACTTCTGTTTGTTTATCTTCTACTTTACTATTCTTCTTTTCTGCATTCCCCTTTGTGATCTTATTTTTTGTATTGTGAATTTTTTTTCATATCTGGGTGTATTTGCCTATATTTCTCTTTAAATATGCTTGGAGCTGCTTTTTTGTATTGATTAGTTTGGCTTTCTCCTTTGCATAAATATTGAACCATATCAGATCTCTTTTTCTTTCCTATATCCATGTTTCTTTTTTATACCTTTCAAAAATGTCTAGATTTTGTTCTTTATATTTTTGCACTTCCTCAGTCACTTCTTTTTCCAAATAGCCCAAGGTTTCTTGGTCTATTTAATGTTTTTCATGAATCTGTTGTATTAATGAATATAAATTTGCATTTGAAACTTTTGACAGTTTTTCTTGTGCAAGTATTTTTCTTTCCACTAATTTCTCTCTCTTAATCTTATTGTATATCTTCTATCCGGAATTCTAGGCTTCCTGCATAATCGCAACAATACATAATTTCCTTGTTATCCTCAATAGTACACTCTATCATCTTTATGGCTCTTTTTTGGCCTATCAGTTTTTGTGTTTTTTGTGGACTACTACTTTCTTCTACAATGGGGTGGAGGGGTGCATCCTTCCCCTGAGCCTGGTCTTATCCCATTGTAAGAATGGTTCTGTGTCTTGAAGATTCTACAATGTCTTTTTTTCCCTAGTCCTGGCACCAGTGCACCTACCAGGATTGGGCACTTTTTTAACCTGGGACTTGTGCACCCAGCTGTCCTTTTTATTTCTGAAACTGCCTCTGTCCAAGGTATGTGTTATATAAAATACAGTGTATATATTAGTGTCATCTTGGTGAGATTTTGTAAAAACAGGGTTCGCCTCACAAGGGTACTCATCAAGACTTGAGGATGAATTAATTTCCAGCAATACTACTCTCCTTTGCTTGCTGATTTAATCCGTTCTCCATTCAGACCCCAGAGTATAAACAAAGTACAAATAAAGTATAAATAAGTAAATATACATATAAAATAAAAAAGCTTAATAAAATGCACTTGCACCATTATGGCATTATCTGTGTTGCAGTAAGCAACTGTATTTTGTGTAACTGTACAGTATAAAGGCACTTCTTTGTATTATAGGCAAACCAAGTGCAGACAGTAGCTGTGGTAAGGGAGTACATAAAGTAGCCATGCATATGGCAGTCAAAAAACAGGGAATTGTACTGCTTGGGAGATTTGCATCTGCAGTTGGATGACCTGAGAACTGACATGCTGCTGTTGAATGAGATGGTGTACAGAGTATGGCTGTCCCGAGCCCACCTGTGGAAAGCCATATTGCCAGAGACTACTGTACAGCACCACAGATTAGGGCCAGATGGGGGAAGGAACAGACTATTCTGCAGAAAGAAGGCTATCATAGGCTGCAGGACTGTGCAAATATGAATGATTTGCTGTGGAATCCAGTGAACCATATCTTGCAAGATATAAGCCTTACAAAGAATGCAACCAACAGCCTTTGCATTACATCCTTTGCTGTATTCATGTTGCCACTGTATGCCAACAGTGTCTATGGTTAAAGACTTAGTTACTGAAATGGTTATGGTCTTTGCCTCCCATGCTCAAGATACAAGGTTCGAGCCTAACCTCTGGCCATTGCCTGTCTGGAACTTACATGTTCTCCCTGTGTCTCTGTTGGGTTATTTCCACCTCCCAAAAATATGCTGAGTGTTTACAGCTCAAACCCATCCACAAATGGAGCTGTGGGCAGCCACACTAACTCCAGGGGGTGCCTATTGGAGGAAGCATTATACAGACCAACAGCTTTGGCAATCAACTGTAGTGTGCAGTATCCTCTAGATAGGAAAACATGGATTACAGACTGGACACCATGTCAAGGCTAGCCACTCAATGATGTAAAAATTGGCATTGGTTGATTTGGTTGTGTTGACTAATGTTGCCAAAAAGGGCATGGGTATTTGCTGATGATAAATGGATTGAGGACTGGACCTACTCCAGCCTATAATAAGGATCTACGCTAATGGTGGGAGGAGTATATGTGCCTCTGTTTGTCAGTGTATGCCCATCATAAAGCCCAGCAGCCCCGGGTGTATAAGCTACTGGCCAATGGGTGTCCATTTACCTAGCTGGGTTGCCTGGCATAGCTATGTTGAGCAAAAGCTGGATGTAAAACCAATAAACCTGCCAAACATGAACTAAGGATTGCTACACTCAATACAGATTCACTAACAATACAGGCTTACTAACATGATGGAGCTTGGAAGTGGATGACATGATGGAATGGAGGAGGCTGGACATCCTCTGTATCCAGGAGACAAGATGGAAGTGCAGTGCAGCAAACCCACTTGGTTTGGGATCCAGAGTTTATTACTCGAGAGGACAGGCTAGAAACGGTGTGGGAATTATGATACGGGAAAGGCTTCAGAAGAGAGTGAGTAATGTCATCAGAGTTAGTAACAGACTCATGGCAATCAGACTCCACTGTAAGGCTATAGCAATAGCAAGAACAAGGCACCAGAGGGTCTCCATCAGCTTCTGGAAAGGGACTCAACAGATTGCTCAAAGAAACTCTATGAGGTTGCAAGGCAAAGACAGAAAGATAAATAAGATAGTCATCAGGCACTTCTCATAAAGGATGACAGCAAAAACCTGCTCACCAGTCTACAGGGTATTAAAGGCAGATGGAAGGAGTATTTTCAACAGCTTCTGAAAGAAGGAAATCCCACAGAAGCTGTACTGCCCTGGGCAGCACTAAAGAAATGAAGTCACTGAAAGCAGCAGCTTCAGATGAAGTAACAGCATACAACATCAAGATATTGGGTGAGATAAATGACTCCAGAGGATACTCATAGCAGACTTAATCCTGATGAAGGATATGACTAAGCATTCTACTGCCAGTACACAAGAGCGAATGGAGCATTCACAACTATGGGCAGTACAGAGGTATCAGTTTTGGGTGGGTGAGTGATAAACAGATATGTAAAGTTGTAGAAAGTAAGAGGGGAGATGAGCAGTTTGGATTAAGATTAGGATGCAGGATGACTAACCCAATGTTTGCAGTGAAACAGTTGAGAAGAAAAAAGAAATGAAGGCAATTTCCAACTGGTCAATATCAGACTTGGAGAAGGCATATGGCAAGGTCCCAAGAAAGCTGATTTTGGCAGTCCTGTGATGGTCTGAAGTCCAAGAAACATTGGTAGAATTTGCAGTTTATGTACAAGTACCCAATGGCACACATAAGAACAGTGTTTGGAGGGGTTCCTAGTGGGGAGTAGGTGTGCATCAGGGTTCAGCTCTGAGCCCACTGCTGTTCATACTGGTGATGGACTACATTAGCAAACAGGTTGGAGGGGACAGATCACTAAAGTTGCTGAATGCAGATGATGTAACATTACATGCCTACTCTGAGCAAGAACTCCAGCAGGTGACAGGTGAATGGAATGCAAACCAAAGTTACTCAGAATGAGATTGAGTATATATAAGAAAGTTGCTGTGGCAGCAAATGGGGGAAATCAGAAGAAGCTGAGAACTGAAATAGAAAGGAAAAGAGTAGACTAGGTTAACAGCTTCAAGTATCTGGGAAGGTTGTTTGATGAGAAGTGAAATCTGAATGAGGAAATCATAGGCAGAATAAGAAGGGCTGCAGCCAATTGGCACAGAGTGTCCAATGTAATGTATGACAGAAGAATTCCAAAGAAGCTGAAGAGTAAGGTGGTGCAGTCAGTACTATTGTATAATACGGCAGCCTGGGTACTGAAGGCAGAGAACTTGATGAAGTTAGAGAGTTTAGAGATGATGTGCCTGAGATGGGTGGTAGGATATGCACTGTGGGACAGATGAAGAAATGAGAACATCAATACAGAAGCCCAAGTAGCTCTAATTGTAGAGAAGGTTAACTAAACAGATTACAGTAGTTTAGGCATGTATGCAGGAAATAAGACCACTTCTTCTTTTTCTTTTTCTTCTGTAGAAGAAAATTTAGGAGAGATAGGAAGAAGGCAAAAGGAAACAATGATATCCAGCAAAAAAATGAATAGATTGTATGAGAGAAGACCTGGGACATTCAGGCAAGACTGTCAAAGAAGGTAGGCGAGATGGCAAAAATTGACATGATACCCTGACCCTCATAGAGAAAATAGAAAAACAGGGATTGTTGATGATTATGATGATGATAATGATGATGATGATGATTGTATGACTTGCTGTTACAGCTTCACCTATATCACCGCTGTATAGTAGCTGAACACGTGCCACCCAAACTCCTGCAGCTTGGACAGTGACAATTGATAACAGATAGGGATCATGTTTGCAAACACACATTAATCATAGTTTCATCCACATCTGTACCAATACTAAGATGGGACCAAAAAAGTGTAAAAGGCTGGAAAAGTTCATCCAACAGAGATGGAGGTCATACCACATGCCTTATGCAGCTATAGCAGGTGGATAGTGATAATGTTATAGAGCCTGGTGCCTAATGTCAATGTTATAAGGGCCATAAGAGAACAGCTCAGCAAGTCCAATGTAGGATATGTTTCTGCATGCATACATGGACCAAGGAGCATTCCATTATCAGGGATAGAATGCCTCTAAGGAGAAGACCACATGCACAGAGCACATTCACAGAGATGGAGGACTTCTTATTATCCATATGTATGGAAAGTGACTGCAGACGTATTAGAAGGAGGCCTGAATAAGAGAGCTGATTTGTGTAGTAAGGAATATACAAGTTTGGTATACTCACCTGTCAGTAATGCAGTACAGTGGCTCCCCACTTTCACTAACACACCAAAGATAAACATCAACATATCTCTCCTTCAGGAATATCAATAATACAATGTCCTTAACTTGGGCCAAGAGGTGCATATGTGTCCTTTGACTTTCTGCAAATTTGGTATGTATCAGTGCCATGTGTATCATAGAGTAGTAGGTCTGTCTTCTGTGTTTCAGATCAGCCACACGTTTCTCTCTGACTGTCTTCACAAGTGCCACTAGTGTTGGTTCAAGCACATCAGGACAGGTCATGTCTGATGTTGTTGCATTGCTGGTGTGTGACAGTGATAGCAGCTTTCCTACAGCATGGACAACACAATGACAGTGCCTGCAACAGTAACAGTGAAGGGCACACTACTGCCCACATCTGCATTTGATACCTGCCCCACATTCCCTGTATTTACGATGGCTGTGCTATCCATGTTAGCCCATCAAAGGCTACCCAGGTCTCATCTGCTCACACAGTGACAGAGAGCAGTACTGCCACTGGACAGCTGTCCCACACCACCCTCAAGGTTTGTGTCATCAGTCACATTTTTCATGGGTGCCTCCATCCTGGCCATGGATGTGCCCATAGTTATGAGTAATGTTTCTTTGGCTTTATTGTGATTACACCCCACAGGAACCAACAGCTGGGATCATGCAGTTCTATGTCATCCATGCCATCTGATGGTGTGCATTATGCAGTGCCACAAAAGGGTCATCTGCATAGCCATGGCTGTCATGCATCCTACACAGCCAGATATCTGCGGTAATGCATTTCTACACTACCCATGCCACCTAGCTGTTTCCATCATGAAACACCATGATGGGGCTTTTAACATAGACTTGGCCATTCTACACTCTACAAGGCCAGACATTCTGTGTCATACAGGTCAATGACATCCATATCTCCACAGGTCAATCTTCAAGGACCTGGTCATCAACAGTGTACCATTCTACACTTGTTGGGCCATGGCAAGTATTACATACATGTCTGAAGTGCTGTACCATGTAATGCACATGAAGTCTTCCAACCTGGTACTGCAGGGCTTGTCAGACTGTCCAGTCAGCATTCCTTATGTGGAAGCTTGACCCTGCCCCTAGGCAGTGTGCTACCCAAACCCAGCCAACTACCTGGCTGTGTGTCTGGTTGCCATTTCCACCACTTGTAATCAAATAACCATCACCACACGTAATCAAATAACCATCACTCCTATGTTAATATTGCTGTTGTTAATGTACTCCAACTCACTTGTGCAAATGATGATAATGACTGTATCCTGCCCATCCCTCAGACTTGTGTGGGTTACGTAATGTCTGATACAAAATATGACCAGACAATGCATTGCCCTGCATACACTAGGTGCACTATTGCATGCATCACTTGTATTCTGTTTGTCTTTTTCATGGCCAGTAGTTCTCGATCAAATGGCACGTCTTTCCCAGTGACACAATACACTGTGGCCATATCAGTCTTGCATAGGTTTCTGCTGCAAGCAGTGGTCCTATGACTCCTCACCTGGATTCTCCTCCACTGCTGGCTCCAGTCTGTTTGGCAAACTAATGTTACATCCATGTGGTAGTTGTTCATATACATGTAAATGCAGTTCATAACTATGTTGTAAAGCATGGTATAGACAACAAATATCTTGCAACAGGTCTCCAGAATGCACGTTCAGAGGTAGTTAGATAATGGAAGTAGGCTTTCAGCACCCCAAACATGCACTCAGTGATGAAACAAGTCTGCGACAGTGCTATTTCTGCCATGGTCCAAAAGGTATGAGTAAGTGGCACAAGACATGTAGCTAATGTATATCTTGCCTCACCTGCAACACTCAGTGATGGACAGCATTATGAGTGGACTGCAGCTTACATACCTGTGGGTGCATTTTGCCAGCTTGGGTGGATAGTCTGTATATATCATTAGACAGCCTTGTGGGAAATCACCCAATACATCATCAGCCCCTTTTTCCCAGTCTTTTTTTCACCCAATACAGACTACTAGTATAGGATGTCTATGTACCAAATATGGGAGCCATGGGAACTGCCTGGATGTTTTATGGCTATGTTGCAAAGGAGAACTTGTGCATTGCACACCACCTGGCAGTTGATGGAGAATAAGCCCTTTTGGTTACTATACTGGAAGCCATGTGGGACAGATATGGCCTCCATAGCAATATTGATGCAGTCAGTGGTTCCGTAAACCTCAGAGACATGTGTTATGTCATAGAATCTCTCCAAAAACACAGCATATTGACAATAACTGATATGAAAATAAAAAATAAAATTGCAGTATCTGTAAATAACTGACACACTTTATTCAATAAAAACACCTTGAGTAAGTGCTTTCATCTCTTCTCACTCATACAGAGACTTCTTCAGTCTGAGGTTAACCAAGTAATCATTCAAATTAAATACGATCTTTTAACATCACATGATACAACTCCCTCTCACATGATAAAAATATCAACACTTAATAAAACATATAATAAAACCTAACATATTCTTCCTTCTCATAAATTTATAGACATACTTAATGTTTCAACCCCTTTCTAAGTGCATAACAAATTCTTCTCTATTGTTTAAACCTGGTGGGAAACATGCATTTAATCTAACTTGCCAACAATATTCTAGCCATCCTAACTCTTCTTTTATATTTATTATTTTACTAATATTCATCAATACTTCTAACACTAAACATTTAAAATGAATCTTACATTTATTCTCTTTATAATGTTTACTCATTGAATTTTTCTCATTTCCACTAGTGATGGCATATTTATGTTCGTAAATCCTTCTATACAGCTCTCTCATAGTTCTACCTACATAGAAGGACTTACATTCCAAACATATTATTAAATAAACTACATTCTTAGTTTTACAAGGTAAAATTCCTGGCACTTTTACTTTATAGTTCCCCACTTCTAATTCACTGGATTCAGTATATAAATAATTACACGTTACAATTAAGACACTTTATCATTCCATTTTTACTTTCAACTGGTTTAGACCTATTAAGCTTCCTTTGAAAGAAATCTTTATAATTTTTTGCTCTTTTTAGAACAAATCTTGGTTCCACACCAGTCTTATAATCTCACTATTAGCTTTCAGTATTCCTCAGTTTCTGCTAATAATACATTTCATTGCTTTTGAGTCAACACTATTTTGGACTGCCACTGCTGTTATATAATGATTGTCCTTCTTTGTTTCCTCAACTTCCTTAATTTTACCTCTACTGTCAACCTCTCTATGTAGTAGGTCTCTTATTTCTTCTCCAGGGTACCCTCTTTTCTCCATCCTCATACAAAATGTTTTGTTTCTTCTAAAAACTCATTCTCATTTTCAGTTAAGTTACTTATTCTTTTTAACTGGCCTTTTACTATATTCATTTTTGTTCTTTTGGGGTGCAGGTTTGAACAGTGTAAATACATGTTATTCTGAAAGTCTTTTTTATATATTTAGCAAGGTCCAAAAAGTTAATTCTGTTCTTATCATAACAATGTGTAAATTTCAAATATGAACAAACATTGTTTATATAATTAATAAATTCTTTTAGTTCCACATTAAATCCATGGCTTCTTTTATTGTTAATCATGAAGGAACCAGTAGTCTGATAGTCGGAAGCCAAAGGAAGGTGAGTTTAAATGTAAACTCAAATGAAGAAATTTTAAATGGGTGTCTTGCTCCACCGATTAACCCATTTAATAATAACTGTGACTTGTCAGTGCCCATGTCAACCAAAGGGAATCATAGTGAACTGTTTAAAGTCTTGAAAATGACTTTGCATTGCTGAAATGCTTGCAGTGGTAATTTGTTTTTCGAAAACAGCCTGAGAACTCAACAAGTCCTGAAATGACTAAGAATAATGAAATTACCAGCAGGCAATAATTTGCCAAAAGATCTAGTGAACAAATGGTTTGAAATAAACCAAAGAGCTGGCATGCAGTATATGGAAGTGCTGCAGAATTACAATAAGGTTAAGCTAGATCAAATAACTGAAAATGTGAGAAAGAACTATGCAAAATTGAAAGAAGTAACCTCAGCCGATAATTTTAGCAGTTAAATGTGCATCATCCAGGAAAATCTGATTAAATTAAATGATGTGTTGAGCAAAAGGAAGATAAAAAAATTTGTACGAGATCAAAGAGACTATGCAGGGGGAGTGGCCTCAGCATATGGGTTGCAGCTGCAGAGTGAAAGACACAATAACAAAGTGACGGAAGATGCCAACACATTAGAAGCCGAAAGAAATACACTTAGAAGGTCAGAGAGGCTAAATGGTAAAACTAACAGTCAGGCTGCAGGCATGGATAATAAAACAACTAAAAGGAATGCCCAGCAAACCACAGTGAAAAACTTCTCTAAAGCAAATTTCACACTCCTCAAAACCGAGGTGGAATCCTTCAAAGCCCCCGGGCCTGTGGAAAATACGGCCCAGACCGCAGAATACTTTATAAACGCATTCTATGAACACCTTCAGTAATGCATGGATCATGCAATCCCAAATAAAACCAAGACCCAATCCTCCAAAGGCAGACGTCCTGTCTGGTGGACCCCAGCCATACACAAACTATACAACAGAAGGAGGAAGCTACTACATGATAGAGCAAAATCCCAAAAAGGGAAGGCATCTCTGATCAGTATTAGCAAAAAACTACGGGCACTCATAAAATCGTCTAAGGCCAGCTTCGAGAGAAAAATTGCACAGGACACTAAGGATAATCACAAGGCTTTCTTTAGTTATGTTAGGAACCTGGGTGGGAATTCCCAGATATGCTCAGAATTAGTCCAAAATGACAAAAAATACACAGAACCCACAGACATTGCCAGCATTCTAGCTGACAGGTTCAGCACAAACTTCTCCCCCCCTCCCCACCAAAAGGGCAAATATCTATCCCAGCAGAGTGCTGCCCCCCTGACATCTCAGATGCTCAGGTAAGAGCCGCCCTCTCCAAAGCAAAAAACACAGCATCAATGGGACCAGACGGTGTCCCGGGCTGCATCCTACATGAACTCCAAGAAGAGCTAAACCCAAACCTAAAACTACTGTTCTATCTCAGCCTTACTACAGGATATGTACCCAAAGAGTGGAGTACAGCAACAGTGGTCCCTATCCACAAAGGTGGTGCCTCAACGGATCCTGGAAACTATCGCCCCATAAGCCTGACTAGCTTGGTCTGCAAAGCTATTGAAAGGATCATCATGGACCTCATAAATAAAGATATTGGGGACCTACAGACACTGGATCCTACCCAGTTCGGCTTTGTTAAGGGCAGATCCTGCCTCTTAAACCTGGTTGATTTCTTTGAAACAGTCACCAAGGCCATTGACAAGGGGAAGGTGGTCCACACAGCCTACCTGGACCTTGCAAAAGCCTTCGATGCAGTACCCCACTCGGGCATTATAAATAAGCTCACCAGCTTAAATATAAACCCCTATGTCACTAGATGGGTTGCAAACTGACTCAAGGACAGAACCCACATGGTTAGAATTGCTGGAGCCATGTCAGACTCCAAACCAGTTACAAGTGGCATCCCACAAGGCTCAGTCCTGGGGCCTCTCTTGTTCAGTATATATTTCTCGGAGGTAGAGGCCAACACGGAAGGACTGTGGCTGACCAAGTTCGCAGATGACTTCAAACTGGGTGCCATAACAGACTCTCCAGCCGACACAAGCATCCTCCAAAAGGGCCTCATAGAAACAAACAACTGGTGCCAGAGCCATGGCCTCAAGCTAAACGCCAAAAAGTGTATAGTCATCCCCTTTGGCAAAAACAAAGTGCCCACAAATTACCACATAGGTGGTAATCCATTAAGTGCAGAAGAAGTAATTAGGGACCTGGGGACCCAAGTTGATAGCAATCTCTCATTTAACAACCACGTGGTCAAAGTGGTTAGAAAAACATTTTATATAGCCCACCTAATCATGAAGGGATTCACATCTATATCAGGGGAGGTCATCGTGCCTCTTTACTCATCCCTCATCAGGCCCATAATTGAGCACAATGCCCCTTTTGGGATGTACCTTACCACACACCTGCAGCAACTGGAAAGACCCCAAAAGTACCTCACCAAGAGGATCAAAGGGCTCAAACAGATGTCATATGCTGCCCAGTTAAAGAAACTCCAGCTCTACTCAGTGGCATACTGTCTGCTCAGAGGCGATCTGTGCCTGACGTATAAAGCCATGTCCAACCCGGAATTAATGGACATGCTGCACCTCAGAAAATCCAAATCCCATCGAGCTACATGCTCGAGAGACTTGAACCTCAGCACTGAAATAAATAGGACATGCTAGAGGGACAGATTCATAACCCAGAGGCTCCCTTCACTCTGGAATAAAATCCCAGTCCAGGTTAGGCAGAGTCCCTCATTGACTCTCCTCAAGAGGAATCTTGATGAGTGGATGGGAGATTGTAGGTTTACCCCGGGTATCACTTCTGTGTCACTGTTAGACAGAGGCACAGTATACTAACCTCGAAAAAGGGCATAGCAAAATTAATTTAAAATGGGTGGCGAAAACCACACTCTGGCTAGGCTTATAAATGCCCTAAGGCAGATAGCCTAGTATGAACCTATGAACCTATGAATGAAAAACAAGCAACAGCAACAAAGAATTCTGATCAATATGTAAGTCCCAAAGTGAGAAATATTAGTGTTAACACTAACGCTGTACAAACAAATGAAACCGAAGTTTCAGAACCAAAAGAGAGCCAACAAGTCATTGATGTTTACCAAAGAGTTAATAATCAAGAAAGAACTTGGGTCCAAGTTACAGCAAATGGAAGAAATGGCAGATATAACAATTATAAACAAACATCAAAAAATGAATATGGGAGAATGGGTCAACAGAAGACGAACTGGAAGAAGAAAAATCAGGCATGGAAGACATAGGTACTGTGAATTTTAAAATTATTAATGTATTGAACTATGTTTTTTCAAACAAGGAATGCTATGTATTGAGCAAGGGATGGAATTTTGCCCCTGCTCAAAGAGCAAACACGTTATCCACTATTAATGAACTAAGGGACTATGTTAGACGTTTGAATTTTTATATCATGTTTGATAAAATGAAGTTAAGGTAGAATTTTATAGACCAAGTTGTTTCAACCCACCATTCTGTAAAGAACTAGAGATGTTTTTGAATGTTTGTGAAGCACAAATGGTAGAAATGTCAGACAAAAAAGCCTGGATAATTATTATTTTGACTTAGCAAAAATTGAAAAGGAATGCTTTGATAAGTTAAACAAAAAATGAAGAAGTATTACTTTTTAAAGCTGATAAAGGGGAATCTATTGCTGCATTAGATAGGAAAGAGTATGAAAGAAAAATGGAAGATATGTTATCAGATGAAAAATATTATAAGAAAGTAACAATGAAAAAAGTCAATAAAGGGTATACCCTCATAGATTCCTATATAGAAGAATGGTTCTATACACGAAGAATAGAAGAAAGAACTAGAAGGAATTTAAATAATACTACTCTCAAAATAAGCAGGATGTTTGGTATACCAAAGATCCATAAAAATTTAAATGAGCCACCACTAAGACCCATAGTTTCCAGTACAAACAGTAAAACTGAAATTTTGCCTGTTTTTGTGGATAAACATTTACAAAAAGTGGTTCCTGATAATGTCACATATATAAAGGTTAGTTTTGATTTTCTGAATAAGATAGAAAGAATAGAAGTTAATGAAATGGATTTATTGGTAACTTTAGACATCAATTCTTTATATACCATGATCCCTAATGAGGAGGGTATGGAAACTGTAAGAATTGAACTCTTTTAAGATCAAAAATGTTTTCCTCTCGCACAATAGGATTATTGATGGAAATGATTGATTTAGTATTGAGTTATAATTTTCTGGTGTTTTACGAGAAAATATGTGTTCAAACAAATGGGGTAGCTATGAATGCAGCCCTAGCTCCAAGTTATGCAAATGTTTTTATGCAGAGGTGGGAGACAGTGAATATATTGGATGGTGAATTTAAGAAATACATAATTAAAATGGTTCACTTTATTGATGATTTTTTTTAAATATGGAGGGGGTCAGTTAAAGAACTAGAAGAATTTATTAAGTATATAAACAATGTTTGTTCATATTTGAAATTTACACATTGTTATGATAAGAACATAATTAACTTTTTGGACCTTACTATTTATAAAGAAAATAATAAATTAATATCTAAAATATATAAAGAGAACTTTCAGAATAACATGTATTTACACTATTCAAGCCTGCACCCCAAAAGAACAAAAATGAATATAGTAAAAGGCCAGTTAAAAAGAATAAGTAACAACTGAAAATGAGAATGAGTTTTTAGAAGAAACAAAACATTTTGTATGAGGATGGAGAAAAGAGGGTACCCTGGAGAAGAAATAAGAGACCTACTACATAGAGAGGTTGACAGTAGAGGTAAAATTAAGGAAGTTGAGGAAACAAAGAAGGACAATTATTATATGACAGCAGTGGCAGTCCAAAATAGTGTTGACTCAAAAGCAATGAAATGTATTATTAGCAGAAACTGAGGAATACTGAAAGCTAATAGTGAGATTATAAAGATGTCTTTCAAAGGAAGCTTAATAAGTCTAAAGTAGTTGAAAGTAAAAATGGAATGATAAAGTGTCTTAATTATAACGTGTAATTATTTATATACTGAATCCAGTGAATTAGAAGTGGGAAACTATAAAGTAAAAGTGTCAGGAATGTTACCTTGTAAAACTAAGAATGTAGTTTATGTTTGGAATGTAAGTCCTTCTATGTAGGCAGAACTATGAGAGAGCTGTATAGAAGGATTTACGAAAATAAATATGCCATCACTAGTGGAGATGAGAAAAATGTAATGAGTAAACATTATAAAGAGAATAAATGTAAGATTAATTTTAAATGTTTAGTGTTAGAAGTATTGAAGATTATTAGTAATATAATAAATATAGAAGAAGAGTTAGGATGGCTAGAATATTGCTGGCAAGTTAGATTAAATGCATATTTCCCACCAGGTTTAAACAATAGAGAAGATTTTGTTATGTACTTAAAAAAAAAGGGGGTTGAAACATTAAGTATGTCTATAAATTTATGATAAGGAAGAATATGTTAGGTTTTATTATATGTTTTATTAAGTGTTGATGCTTTTATCATGTGAGAGGGAATTGTATCATGTGATGTTAAAAGATTGTAGTTAATTTGTATGATTAATTGGTTAACCTCAGTCTGAAGAAGTCTCTGTATGCGTGAGAAGAGATGAAAGCACTTACTCAAGGTGTTTTTATTGAATAAAGTGTGTTGGTTATTTACAGATACTGCAATTTTATTTTTATTTTTATGTCATAGAAGGCCTGCATAGTGATGTTTCTGTCCTCTGCTATCCATGTGAATCATATATGCACCTTCACATGCTGCAGCATCATGTTAAGGAACAAGTCTAGGAGTCATGTAGTAGATGCTTGTAAATCCCTTATCTTGTTTCCTGTCAGACACTGGCAAGTCTCTCTAATGAGAATGGTTAATGCTACAAGACATTAGTGTCCACTGGAATAAGCATTTCACACATCTCGCATGATTCCATGTCAAGGTGGCACATGCCTACAAACTCCTGAATGGTGTCACTGTCCACAAAGTAGTAGTCGACTAGGTTCCTGTTGTGGAGTAGATGGTAGATCAGACGCTGATGGTCTAAATGGTAATGTGGAGAGCATCATCAGACAGATCATAACTCAGTTTAGCTTAATGTACTGCACTGCTTGTTTCTAAATTCCTGCCAGTATGTCACACACAATAATGTAATAAAAAGTTATTAATGATAGGAAAAAAGAATTATGTTAATGATAGGTATAGAAATGTAAAACATGGAAATGAATTTTACAGTATGATCTACTTGAAATACCTCCCCATCCATGATGGGTACTACTGGAAATAAGGATGAACCTATAGGAGTACAAATTCAGTGACACAGGCTGAATGTTTTATCCTCAAGAACCCAAGTCTTCTCTAGATCTGTCCCTGCAGATATTATTGCACTTTGAAAGTAGGGTCTTCCATTAGAAAGGCATGCCTATGGGATTTTTATAAGGAGCAGATAATATTTACAATAATCTTTGTTTAGAACTGGGACTGCTTGATGTTAAGAAATGTTTCTTTGTGTTGGAACACATCCTCTAACCTACTATAATACTTCCAATGTGTAATATCTGCAGGCACCCTCCTACCACCAGCCATGCCAGTGCTGATGGTTATCGTCAGGTGGGCCTTCCCTTTTACCTCAAAGTGATGGTGCTACAGTGAAGTCCTTAGGTATCCCACTGCTGAATAGGGACTGTCAAAGTAATTCCTGAATAAGCTGCACTTGTAGCTCATTTAAATGTATTTATCATTCTACCAGGGTGACAATACTCCTCAACAGACCTGGAAGAGGCAGGACTACTAGATGGTAGTTCATATGAAGAGAGTTGAGGGCTGTGACCAAAAATGCTGAATGATGTACACATCCATACAAGACAAGCACCAATTAGTGTGACCTGTAAGGAAGAAGGTAAAAAGCATGCTGTCAGTGTATGGCATGTACCCCTCTCCAGTGCCATGCCAATCGGGCATGTATAAATTGGGGGCAGGCCTGCCCTTAGTATACTGGAATACTTATATACATTCTGTCAATATAGTTCCGTAGCCCTTCTTGATGCGTTCTTGTTCCATACTTCTGCTGAAGGAATGTTTGGTTAATGAGTCAGGAACTTCTATTCTTCTGCTGCTAACATTGAGCAAAACAATGTAAAAAAAGCTGCACTAATGTGATCCTTTCTGAAACATTTCAAGATTCACAAGCAGCAAACATTTCACTCATTCATGGCAGTTTACTATACAACATTAAAGAGTTTATGTATTATATGTATGATTGCTTTGTATTTTATGCATATCTTAGCTTGCATTTATATATACATTATATATATATATATATATATATATATATATATATATATATATATATATGTATGTATGTATAATCTTTTTCTCTCAATGCACTTTGACTTGATCTTTTAATCTTACCCTACCTGCATTGAATCATACCATCATGTTCCGTATTTTTCTATGTTCTCATTCTGTATATATTATTGTTGATTAGAAAGACTGTGATGTACTTTCTGTTCTTTGAGCTCTGGTCATCACTGATAAAGGTCAATAGACCAGTCCACTCACCCAGCAAACAATAGTAAGTAACTGTCTAACAGACAACCACCTTCTGTCTTCAACCCAATGTGATTTCTGTCCTCATCACAGCATAACTACTACTTGCTGAATTTTGTTAATACTATCAACACCCACAGAAACATAGGAAGCCTAGACTCCAACATCTTCCTTTCTATCATTTTCAAAAGCTTTTGTTACTCTCTTCAACAGAAACTCTTACATAACCTGTTATGCTTAGGGCTCAGCAACATTTCAATGCAGCAATTCCATAGCTGCCTCTCAAATAAAGCAGGAGCAGTGAAATAAAGAAATGATTTCTGCACCTTCTTGCCAGAAGAATTGGTATCCCACAAGGATCTATATTAGGCTCCACACCTTTCAGCAGATTCGTCAGTGGTCTGTACACTGATACGAAATGCTATCCAATTTCAATATACCGATGACTCGACCTAGTCTGCTGTAGCAAATCTCTCTCTAAACTTGACAGCCTTGCTCAACAATCCTTCTTAGTGATCAAAACATGGCTAAATAATTCCCAACTACTTCTAAACTCTACAAAAATAAATAAATTGCTGCATATCATCCCACAACACGTCTCTAACAAAACATCACTATTTACTGTTATGTTATCTTTGCCAAGCACATGACAGACCAAATAAACCACACAAAACCACTATGTAGCACATGTGATTAAAAAAAAATCATCAAAAAACTAGGTAGATTTTATAGTGTAAAAACCTGCCTCACTGTAGCCAGAAGGTGTATTGCCTCTACTTTCTTACTGCCATCTCTCTTGTATGTTGCGCCAGTCTTCAGTAAACTTTAAGTCTCACAACTGTCCAGAATTCATCAATGCTGGAATAAAATAGCTAGATCCGCATTAAGCTATAACAATAAAGCACGCCACTGCCTAGCCCACAGAGAATTAAACTGGTTATAACTACCACATCACCTAGCTCCTTCTCAGTTAACTATAATACACAGACTTCTCTATAAGCCAGAAAATTGGCCAGCCATTAACAATTTAATATAACACTCTGCCAATAGAATTTTATGCTGTAGAAAAAAATCACTAATCACTCTAATCCAATCATGTAATACTGCAGGTGATGCTCTATATACAAATAGTGCAGTTAAACTATGGAACTGCATCCCACAATCACTGAATCCATTTAGAATGCAAACTTATTTTAAACACAACTAAAATGTCACCTATCAAATCAATAGATCTCCTTGTGTACATGTCCAGGATTAATGCCAGTGTTACCTCCAGCTTGCTGTATCATCAAACCTTTTCTCTTCATTCACAATCCTGTACTCTACATCCAGTCTTCACCAATACCTGAACCAGCATCTTATAGCTGTATACAAGGTTTTGTGACACTGCTCACCCTACCTCTATGATAAACATATATATATATATAAATGTCTCTGAACCTGCTTTACACCACACCTCTTAACTACAATATTAACGTTTGCTAACCTAATTAGTTCCTTCCCTCACCTGCATTTGTTTGCATTTCTAAGCACTAATCACATGATCTATTTTTTGTATCTAACAAATGCACTAATATACGTCTTCAAAGGTTCAATGTTCAATACCCACAAATGCATAAGTATATTTTATACAGTAATAGTTGCCTCTACTTTTATAGGAATGAAGTCTAATTATCAAATGTATGTGTATTTATGTGTGTGTGTGTGTGTGTGTGTGTGTGTGTGTGTAGATATATATATATATATATATATATATATATATATATATATATACATATATATATATATATATATATATATATATATATATATATGGGTCCCTATCACTTCGTCGAAATTTCAATTCACCTAACTGTCATTTCGTCTAAACTTCATTACATCGACAAGCATTTTAGGTGGGGCTTCGCCCCACACCCAATTTGGGGCTGCCCACACCCCCTAACTATATATATATCAACTCCAGGGTCGCACAACATTGGGGACGGGGGCAAATGCTTGTCGATGTAATGAAATTTAGACGAAATGACAGTTAGGTGAATTGAAATTTCGACGAAGTGATAGGGACCCATATATATATATATATATATATATATATATATATATATATATATATATATATATATATATATAATTTAATGTCTGTTCATGTATACTACTGAATGCCTGTTTAAAAATGTTTGTAATATTTTGGAGCTTTTTTCCCCAGTCCTCTGCTGAAAAGGGTTTTTGACTAAACACAATCGGACAAACCCAGTAAACCAAAGCAAAAGGAATAAATGAACAAATAAACTCTTAATAAAAATATCATTCTATACTTGAGTGTTTGATCTCCTCAGTTGTCATTTCTGATCTATTAAACAAACAAAAACATATGTGGACCATGGAGTAATTTCTGTGGAAAGCAAAAGTCCAACATTGTGCTCTGTTTGATAGTCAGAATGTATCAGAATATACTAATATAATGATAGTTGTCACATGACCTAGAGAATCAAGGATGAAGTGCCATGGGTGTCTGAAATGGCTGATGACAGTTTCCCAATGAATGCATCATTACATCAGAATATGTTTTATTATGCAGTTAACCAGTCAAAATGAAATATACACAGACAACCATGCATCTCCATTGTTTGTATGTCTTTGGATAGAGTGAAAGTTTTGTAGCAGCACTAAAGGGTTGCCACCTTTTCAAATGGCCAAAGTGGGACAGTTTCAGGACACACATCAGATTTTACAGGCCAACACATACCCACAGTCAGTACAAAGGATAGAACTTTACTTTTTTGCCTAAATGAAAGCTTATTCTTGTAGCAGTTTAGTTGCTTATTCTGTTTCTTGTAACATTTATGTATTTTACATACAGAAATAACTATTTTATGCAACTATTACATGAAATATGGGACATAATTATGTCCTACAATCGCAGGACATTTGCCATTTTTAATATTTTGGGTCAGGACACAACTGCCAAAGAGGGACTGTCCCTCGTAAAGTGGGACAGGTGGTAACCCTACTAACTTCAGCTAATCTTTATCCATTTTTGGAGAGTTATTATGTCTGGGAGCTCATAAAGGCAGTTGTACTGTATAAATGTAACAACGTGCTGTAACTGGTGGTTATCCTTTGAAACTGATCACAGTTGTTTGCTTATCAGAGAGAACAGCGGTATTACATCAGTGTAATAAAGAATAAAGAATGTTCAGTAATGTTTTACTTGATGTCTGCTAAAAATGAATAGAAACTATGTTCTTGAGGGAAATCAAGTCTATTGCCAGTAAACAGAAATCCCATTGTCCAATAAAAGACAATAACAAGCACACGTAACAACATCAGAAAGTAAATTCATGCTTTATATGCAAAAAAGAGGGGTAAAAAATAAAAACCCTTACTAATCCAGTATTCTTCTAAGCCAGAGAAATGTGTTTGCATATTATGGAACTCAAGATTAAAGATACTTCGTAATGAAATAAAATCACAATGAGAAAAGATCTGTGAAACACTCTGCAGTAAATGGTAAATATAAATTCTTGTTTACATCTTAGCTTGCAGATGTGACAATTTTCTTCTTCACTGTTTAGAAGTTTCTCTGTTAAGCATATGCATCATTCTTTGCGTTGTTCATTGTCATAAAATGTAGCTTCATAGGTTCTTACTAAACATATGACCAAGAGGACCATTGGAAAGCTCAGCCAAATCACCCATTGGTGCTGTCACTCTAACTATATCTCACATTAAGGCAATTTTTCCAGCACATCCCAGGTGAAAAATTGCCATCACTTACCCAGTCACCCAGACTGGTTTTAAAAGTTGTTAAGGAAATACACTGCTTAATATGTAAGAGTAACCTATTCCAGAAATGGGGGACAGACTGGGTTATGTATCTGTCACCCCTTCTTGTGTTACTCATGTGGTAGCGTAGGTAGAGGCAGTGGTGTAGTTAGGATGGGGTAAAGGTAACAGCTGTTCTGTATGTAAAATGTCAGGAGATGTAATAGTCATTACTAGAATTCAGTTTCTGAATGCAATTAAGGCATTTACCAAAATGCTTTAGGTGTCCATGTATGGTCCAGTGCATTACTGGCACTCAGAAATGGTAACTTCAGATATGTATGAACCTTTTCCTTCTGTTCATTTAACAGTCAGAGAAGACACTTAGGCAGTGCCCATGACTGACCAGAGCATATTGATGTGACTTGACTATTTGTCACTACTTAATAGTTTAGAAAATGTAATATCTCTTTACAATAATTCATCTGCTACTATAATGGGTGCCAGTGGCTGAGATTCAGATCATTATGTGATGTTGCATATACAGACTCACTATATGAGTATTATAGTCCTTTGATAATGTTACACTATTCCTTAATGGTCACTGCAATCATTGCTATCAATGATGAATCAGCTACTCAGATGCCTCACCCACCATGTGAAATAGCACTGATTGCTAAAACCATAAACTACTAATTAAGTATAACCTGTAAACACAATTTGAAGTTCTCAACCTATATTATAAACTGTAATACTTTGACTAGATTGTTTAACCAAACAAAAGTTCTAACTTACTGTGGAAACAGGTAGTTGTTCCAAATGAATTTTACCTATTTAGAAAAGACTGAAAAGGGAATATGTTACTTTTTGTTTGGAATATGTAGCAATGCTACGGAATATGGTGTGCACTGCTGACCAACAAGAAGCTCAGCTATGAAGGACATCACCTGCTAAATGCTATAGGTCAGGTTTTCCTGCATGCCACGTTTCTGCAGCATTATTAATTATACCACAGTCTGCAGTGTTCCACTTCAAAGAAGTGATCCCGTTAGCTATTTTGCTTTTTTGCCAGATATTTATTATATTCCATGAAGGAATCTCCTGAGATTAGAAAACTCTATCTGATCCTTACAGCTGTAGAATGCAAATGAGGATTAACTCTGTTTAATATTTCTAAGCACAATAAATTATGTAAATACCATGAACTGTTAGAAGTCAGTCTAAGGAAGGATAATGTTTTAATATGCTATATATGGGTAGATAGCCTGCCTGTCCATTATTGGTAATGCATACCCCCATTAGTAATGAGTTATGACTTGAATGAAAGTGGCGTTACTCTCTTTGCTGGTAAGTAGGTATTACTGAATAATTAATTCTAAATTACTTCTTAAATGTATGCACAAGTTTACATGCAATCCCATTCTGCCTGTGCAGACACACTAAGCAAAGAGCTTTCCAGCACTTTGAGAATGTATTGGGAAGTGATTAACGATACTGCTGGAGAGTAAGAAAAGCCGTGGTCCTTATTAAATACCAGGAAATTAAGGTAGTGCCATAAGGGGACAGTTTTAAATGAGTGAGCCTTTATTATTTTCTTCCAGGAAATTCTATTTTGCATAAGCTGCTACTGATTGTATTGGGTTACTAGCAATTAAGATTGTTTAAGAATTCTCTCTTTAATGCATTTAAGGAAAAAAGGAATAACACCCAGGATACAGGAATATTTAAGAAATGTCTTATTTAATACATTTAAGTAAAGGAACACTTTCCTGGATAAATATAAGATTATGTCATCTTTAAGTCCCAAATATATTGTAATATGTAAAATTACTGCTGCTCAACTTATCAGAAACTATTGTAGAATACATTGATGAAGTTAGTGTATAAATAAAGTGGCGAATTACAGAAAAGGAAATGGCAATTAGATCCAAGCATCCTCTGAACAGTAATTTTGAAATGTATATTACATTATCTTAACTTATATGCCAGCATATCTTGATATACTTAGATACATGTTTAGTAGCATTTTAAGGGCATGCAGCAAAACGAAAATCTCTATGTTAGTTTTGTTTCAGCGTTGATGGTGTTCCATAACATGTGTAAGAATATGACTATTGCTCCTGTTAGTAATATGCTTACTACTACTATTACTACTAATTACTGGAGTTAAATACAACAACAACGTTGGTATGCACATCGGAACAAGGAAGAAAAGACGTTAAAAAGGGACAATGGATTTCAAAACTGAACACTCTAAGTAAAATAAGCTGAGTGATACCCAAAATGAAAGCCTGAATAAAAAGAGGCACTGTGATAATGGACTAAATGGAAACATTAAAAGACAGCCACCATACTGCATTACAGGATAAATAAGGGAAGTCAGAAATGAGGAAAAACAACCAAAAGAACTGGACAAAGAATCGAGCAGGGGCAACAGATGATCTAGTCTATTAAGGGCTGTGTCAGAGCAAATGCACTCAAAGCTGTTACATAAACGTCATTCTGTGTCACTTAACTCTGTAGGAAAGTATGAAATGAGTATGAGACAAGATTAGTTGTGTAATTCAAGTGTAAAATTTCATATCTGGCCCTGACAAAGGCACTCACAAACACAGACCAACATACAAAGTACAATATGCATTCAGTGATGTACACAGCAATGAGATGCAAGTAATTATATAAATAGTTTGGAACAACAGACACACATATGGGGAATATTAGAAATGTTAAGAAAAAGCATAATGAAATTTAGGAAATACGGACTTCTGTAGCTTCATGCAGCAGCAGCATAGACACATCTCCCAGATACAATTAAAAAATACAACTGACTGCATGCAGAGTGATTATTAGCATGCAGAACTATACCCATGTTAATCTAGTACACACAGATAGCTACTGTCAATGTAGTGTGCATCTATCTATATTCCAGGCATCAGATACTGGTTAAAGTCAAGGTCTTGCAGAGTGGTGGATGCTTCTGGCAAGAGACAGAAGCCACCAATGCACAAAAGCATGTTACTGTAGCTGTCCCATTGGTAAAATGCTATGTCACTTCATAGAAGATCATACATTACCTTCTACATGGTCATATCTGCATGGAACACTTGTAGTGCAAAGTATTCCAAACAGGTAAATGTTGCTACATATATATATGCAGTACTGTCAGCATTTTTAGACATAGGTAAATGGTGGTTAATGGTGTGTAACACTGTCAGCCAATATGGAAACCAGAGTACAATGAAGATCAGTAAGGTAGCAATGGCAAAACAAACAGACACCATGGAGACAATGAAGACTTATATCCAATGGGATACTGGAAGAGGACAGATGGACAAATGATGAATAGGGATCTGTTGAACATGTCAGCATACCTATAAAGGAACAATAGGATTTGGCAGCAATGAGCCATTGGACAAGGTTGCTAAAAACATATCACAAATAGCTTAGAAGTGGGTAGATGGGAGCAGTCATTGTTCTACAGCAATACACAGACAACAGGCAGAAAGACAAACAGACTCAAGACAGCACAAACACACACACACACACACACACACACACACACACACACACACACACACACACACACACACACACACACACAGGCAAACAAAATTATTTCAGGTCTCCATACCTCCGTAGTACAGAACATCATATTCATGGGCAAAGGCAGAGGGGCTACATGTGAGTTGGTCTGAAATACACAGAGACTTCAGTACAAAAGACAGAAGAGCTCTTGATAACACAAGTCCTACAGAGATGACTGGATATGTCTACATTTCAATAGCATGACACACCAATTCACATGGGACCAAGAAAAAGAGACATTATCATCCATACATATTCTGCTGGGCATCATACACTGGTACCTGAAGGGCCACAAACACACAATGACATTAAATATGTACAATTATTTCATGACTGTGACCGTCAAGCACAATATCCCATCTCCTGATGTAGCAGCATGCCATGGGACTAAACAGCAGTAGTGCTGAGAAGTACAAGTGTCCAATGTCTTTTACCATTCTGTTGTGTCCTGTATTAACTATAGACCTCATGGAAACAGAAAGCTGTTAGCCAGAGTACCAAAGTTACCAAAGACAATCCTTGTTAGAAACATGTGACCCAGTGCCCATGTCAGTCTTTGGATACTGTGCCATAGCATGACAACTGACTGATAGTGGGCCTACCTATGATAGTAAACGTACATACAGTAAGTTTATTAGCTTATCAGAGACAATAGCTCATTCTAACAGTAGTGTCTATACATAGGTCAGCCAACAACTAATTGCACTACCTGAAAACCACAGGCCTAGCTACAGACAGACAAACCACTGTTCCATGTCACACACTTTTAAGATACTTAGGTGAATGAGAAATGCTGCTTAGTAGAAGCAACAGAGGTCAATGCATATCTGTAGTTGTGAACCACTGCACACTTCTTCTCTCACACTGAGACCAGATATTAAAATGGGACTGCAAGGAAAGGTGAGCTTAGATAATGAAGAAATACTTAATCATTTGTCAGTGCGTAGTGACATAAAACCAGGAGTGCCATTGCCATAGGGATATGAGTACAAAAAGAGAGGGATAATAGTAAAAACAACACATTTTCAAACTTTTGCTGCTCAGTATATTTCAGTGACTGAGTCATGCAGCATGAGACTCGTAGACTTGACAATAAGCAGCAGTACCAGTGATCAGGCTCTGAAATTCCAGTGATCACCACTGGAGTACCAGGTGACCAATCACAATAATAACTATGGTTACTCATTTACCACAGTAGCAGTGATCATCTACCCCAGTACCCACTATAACTGACAGCAGTACCTGTGATCATGCACAGCAGTACCAGTGATGGTACTGGGCAGTACTGGTGATGGTACTTTGCAGTACTGGTGATCACTCACCACAGTAACAGAGATCATACAATGCAACACAGGTGGTCACACACCAAAATGCTAATAAATTCCCTCCACAGTACTAGTAATCAGTTTCCACAGTGCTAATGATCACAGTACAAGTGACCATTCACCCTGGTACAGTGATCATGCAGTGCAGTGCAGCATCACTGATCATATGCCATCGTATAGGCTGTAACCCACTGTAATACCAGTAACAGTCAGCACAGCAGCAGTGATGACTCTCTATTCCCTCCTTACTCTCCTTTCCCACTTAACAACTTCCCTGCTCATAGTTTGCTGACACTATTAGCCTCAGTTCCAGATGGCATGACATACTAGCCCAGCACACTACAAATGAGCCCACAGAAGGAACCAAGCATGCTCTATAGTCAGAGGCTGGTCAGCAACAACACCAGTACTCCAGCTAAATTAAACTTCTGTACAAACAGTACTGTTGAGGTTGCACAGCATATAACCAACTCTGATTAAACCACACTCTCATATTCTGGTCAACACTTAGATGTTCCCAAATCAAGCAAATAGCATCCAATAATAGAATGTACATGCATCTGAATATAAGGGCAGCCCACATTGGACAGACATAGCATCATTTGCCCCTGGTAATGTGCAATGGTGTTTACATAGTGTAGCAGACATTACATATTGTGTTAGTGAAGAGGGAACAATCCAGTCTACCTTGTTCCAACTGAAGAAACACCTAACATGCACAGTGTACTAATATAGAACTGTCATGAGTACAATATACTGGTACACATTGATTATAAAGGATGGAACCGCACTTGATTTCACAGGATGCATTATGGACAAGGCATGCTCAAGTATAAATGCTACTACAACAGCATAATAGATGATGCACATTATAAGATACTAGGCTTATATAGCCTAAATTATATACAGTACATGACTACATCTTCCCACACCAAGAGACACTAAATCCATGTAAGGTCACAAAATAACAAATGCCACAGTTTCTCTATCAGCTGTAGGGCAGGGTCCATCATGCAGCAATGAAAATGATGCTGAATATCAAACATGCTAATGTCAATGTGTAGATAATAGCACAGTCTATGTTTATTCTATGTTATAATGTCCAGAAGCAGCCTAGTGCAGGAAACTGAACAATGTCTGAGTCAGAGAGCTCCTTATATTCCTTGTCTGTTGAATGTAACATGGGATGGAAACATAGTTTGCCTCCTTGAAGTCTGAGACAGCAATATTGATCTGACATACATGCTCAGAAAAAAGACTGCATTAGTGAAGGTGAAGTGACACATGATCTGCACAGATTTAGCCTCAGAGTACGATTTTTCAGGCACAGTTCTATGCAAAGTTAAGGCTATCCAAGTGAACACATCTCTGTGGAACACAGTGCATATAAGTAGCAGAAAAAATTATTTGCACTGCAATGCAATGCATAGTTTTTGGCATAACATTATAGTCCCCTGGTAAAACAGTTGCACTGTGATGGTCAGTACAGAGAATATTAACTGCTGACACATCACAAGTGCTGCACCAGAAATGAGTGGGGTACATGGAAGCAGGGGAAACACTTACGTAGCTAAATATGAGATGATGGAATGCAACTGGTACTTTGTGCCATTAATTATGTCTCTTAAGCAGAAAGCAGTCAAAGGTCACCCCTGAAAATGAAAACGTGTTCAGTGTGCTACTTGGTTGATAAATGTATAATAATAAAAATAAAAATAAAAAGTATGTTAAAATATGTGTTCAGGAAAGTATTTTTGGTAATGAATTTTAATCTTTTATATTTCAAGATGTACGTGATGGAACAATGAAATGCATTAAGTAAAATGTGAGAGATAAGATAGAAAAATAGAAGAGAATGAAAGGAACTCGCCCATAAGTGGAACAGTATAATACTCATTCCTTAAATACAGTGCATGTCAGGGAACAATAGTGCATTCGATCAAAGGACAGAGAGAGGCAGGACATATGATGGTGGTAAGATGCCTGTTATAAGCAAAGAATAACTTTGGATTTAGGAGATGAGACACAGAGTAGATGATTCCAATATAAGATACAGACAGGCAGACTTATTATACTCTAGTTTCAGCAGCAGGGTGCCAGGGCACATGAAACATGCTGTTTTGAGTCACTAATCACATCTCCACAGTAGGGTCAAAGTTTGGTGCTCCAGTATAGCCTAGACATGAGTGACCCATTATCCCATTATGATGGTAAGATTCTCGGGTGTCTCTGGACATTATTTAGGATTTGCATGAAGTTGTGGCCACATCATGCTCTAATATGTCTACAATATGAATGAAGGTACATACGCTTACTCTGCAATGATTACCACAACTTTCCATGCATTCCAGTAGTGCTTTCAGAGGACTGTGTTACTGTGCTCGCAGGATTGGCATAATTTATGTAAACATTCATGTGCAGGGAAACAAACAAAAAAAATAAAGAAAAGGAAGGTCAGGTGACATTACAGAAACATCATATACCAGACACATTAGAAAGGCACATTGAGGCAGTATGCATATTTAAGTGTTAGCTGAAGACAGGCAGACTATTAGTCTACAGCATGGGCTACAAGAAGAATGGAAAGATTAAACAACTGCAGAGTGTATTTATGGAGTTGTGTGTGCTATACACTTTGGTAATGCTAATATGTACATGTAATATGCCCTATCTATAGCTACAGTATCTGGATTAGTACACACAGTAGCTTGCAGCTACTGCTTCCCCTTATATATTATCTCCATAGCAATATGTGACACATGATACCCAAAATGTGGACTACTCCTAGTAAAGCTTCACTGCTGCAAACCCACACTGTCATGTTGTAAGATAGTGCCGGCTATGCCAGAGGGAGTAGGGCAGTGCATGTGTAACCTATGCCAGCATAGCTAGTTGGAGTTTAGTAAAGCATTATGTGTCATTTAAATATCAAACTGATTTATACAGATGCTTGTGTTAAAACTGTATTTGTAAAGCTGCTTGTGTTAAAAAAGTATCAACAGTTGGTCCTGCTGGACAGAAAAAATATACATGTATGACAAGCTGTATTGCTGTAACTGCTGAAATGTATATATTTTAACAGAGGATGCTGGAAAGGAAGGGGTTAAGCTCAGCACAGCTAACCTTAAGAAAATAGCCTGAAATTAAATGACTTGGTTTAGGTCATAAAGATTTTATATCACAGGTCTGAATGCAGCCAGAGATGTAATGACTGGGTGCGATCCTGCTCTTATTGTCCTTAGTGGGGTGCTAGAGAATGGCTATTTAGTCTCTGCAGGAGAGGTGGAAGTACTGGAATTGTTTTATAGTCTCCAGATGCTGAAATAGATCTTAGCAAAGCTCTTTGTGTTAATTGTGACATATCTGTGCCAGATCCTGGCTCAAGTTTCTAGTGAAGGGGTAGTGTGGGAACCACAGATTCAGGTGACCAGATGTGATGTCATCCTGCAGCCCACACTGAAATTGTATTTAGGTACTAGTGAGAGATATGATAGTAGTAATCAGTACTCTGTTATTGAATTGACAACAAAGACACCCGTTCACCTTCACCTTGCCTTGCTCTAGCTAGTAAGTATGGAGCGGTCATTCTTTAGTCAGTATGGAAAATATAGTGAGATTAGTTAAATATTATTTTCTGTATCTGTGTGAATCTTTCTATCTGTGTTGTTTTTATATTTCCTGTGAATTGAAACTCTGGTGTTTATTGTGAATAGATATCCAGTATTTTCATTTTTTTTTTATATTTATTATTAAATATATCTAATTTTTTCATTGTGTCTTGTCTTTTAGAAACTATTTAACTTTTGAGAATAACTGCATTTATTTAGTGGCACTGTGGCTGCACACTCCTAAAAGTCTTACTGCTTGGTCAAATATTACAATTTGTATAAGTTTTAGTTTTACTAAGAGTAAGTGGCCACCTTGGTAAGAGCCTTAGAGTAACTGGCTTTGGGGTGTTCTGCTGACAGCATCTACCTTATAGTTTGGGTGGAGGTGGCATAGTGGATAAATCTGTGGCAGGCTTCACAGGTGTGTGTGTGTGTGTGTGTGTGTGTGTGTGTGTGTGTGTGTGTGTGTGTGTGTGTAAATCAAATCTTAAAGAGTGTGTCAGCTACTTGGAACAGTGACACAGAGCACTGATTTCACACAGAGGGTAGTAGATGACTTGGTTTGGAACACCTGGCTGAGGACGTAACTCTGAGTTGGTCAGTGTGGAGTGTAATTTCGGGTCTAGACAGGAAGTCCAGCCTCAAGATTGGAGTGTGCTTTCCCTGTGTGATCTTAAGGAAAATTGTGCTTGGTGCAGACAGCTGCATCTGAAAACACTGTGTGTCTACTTTTCTCTCAAAATGAACGTTCCCCACTGGTGTCAGTGGTAAGGATTGAGGCTCCTTAATCACTGCCGCAGAGGAGGGACGTCACACATACAAGCATTTTTTTATGTTTGTTAATGAAAAAAATTCCAAGTAAGCAAAATTCATTTTTATTGGAAGAGACATCACGAGGAAAAAGTCAACTAAATGTATAATAACAGCAAAAGGACATAGATGTATAATTAATTCAAAGTAAAAGAGCACCAAGCTAAATTATTACCAGGACAATACACAAAAAAGATATCTGACTGTACTGATAAAAGAGCCAATAGAAAGCATGAGGGACAATACAACAAAAAATAATCTCAGTATCATTGAAGAACTTTCTAACACATTAAATAGTGTTTAGTAACTGTGTGACTCACAGAAGAAATGTAAACTCTACAGGATAACAGTTGCAGAAAGAACCACTAAATAACTTCTCATGATATAACTGTCTGGAATTTTGGAAAATGCCCTGATTTTGCCACATATTTTCCCTATCCCTTGGAAGATTTTTTGGTTTTCTACTAAATCACTAAGAATTACTGTCAATAATGCTAGATGTTAGAGTTTCATACTTCCTACTATTTTGAAAATACATGTTGATAATGCCAGATGTTAGAGTTTAATACTTTCTCCTATTTAGGAAATACATGTTGATGCAAAACCTCTTGTTCTATTTACCTTTTTAGTGAAATAGAGTAATACACTTATTCCTGATTTTGTGCTTTTGATTGTGTCTAGAATTCCTGAATGAAGAGAGTGAGTGGTATGGAGGGCTTGTTTGACTTGCCTGCTCTATTCTGCCTAAATATTGTTGATATCTGTCTGCATTTTATTTTGAATTGAAGTTATTCTTTTAAGGTTTGCTATTTCTTTTTTTTTCTTTTATTACATTTGTTTTGTTTTAAGTTTTTCTGTTCTGTTGTAGTTTTAAGAGGTCTTGGCTAGGGTCATTTAGAAAAGTTAGCAAAGGATTCCTTTGCAAAGAGTGAATGCCTCAACTAATTAGTGGGATGAACTGAGAAATAGCATTCCTCATTTAGCTAGACATATTTGAAGGAATCTGTAGCTGGTATCCTTGTTTGGCTTGCTTGCTGTAGTCTGCCTGAATATTGTTGATCTCTGTCTGCATTTTATTCTTCTCACCCACCTGCACAACAGTTGTACTTGGTGGCTTTTGAGTTGCCTGCCCCTACTATAAATCTGATTTTAGACACTGCTCCCACTCCCATCTCATCAGCTCATTCTACTGAGTACAGAGAGATCAGTTGGGAATGCCCACCACTTAGTTTCTTAACCTTGAATTATCTTCTGTTTCATCTTTTCCTACTTAACTTTAAAAAATGCACTTTATTCAGCTGTTTTTACTATATTTGTGTTTCTCCCTACTTTATTATTTATTTTGTTTTTGCTACTTGTTCTAAAAAGTGTTAAATTGCATTTATTCTGCTGAATTTATTACTTCTTGTTAGTAGCCTGATTAAATTGTAACTTTTATTCTAAGCCTGGTAAATGCAGTAGAACCAGCAGAGAAACAGTCCACGCCAAACAAAGTAATATCCAACCGTTAATTGAGCACTTTCATCAGCTCCGTCACCTGACTTCTTCAGAATAGGTACATCACTAAACATCAAGATATTTATAGTAATAAAGACATCACATGACAATACTCGGACTTTTGACTCAAACCACTAAACAAGCTGATTAACATCAATACAAGCCATTTCATACTTCATAATAAACACTACAAACAAATAAATATAAATAAATATACATATATTTGAAGCTTTCATAAATAGTTGTAAAAACAATAAAAGACTTTCCTAGTGCTTAAATTAACCAAATGTTTGAATTAACCAAAAAATGAATGCAATTTCAGAAGGCTAGTTATACTAACGCTGTTATTAAGACCAGGTGGGTTGGTGGCATTAAATTTGATTTGCCACCATAATTCTTTGAAATTAAGTATGTCCTCCCATGGGCCACCCCGTGGATCTGGTGTAACTTTTTCTACAACTAAAAATTTAAAGGTATGACCGGGATATTGTGAAACATGTTTATATAAGGCACTATTGGGACTAGCAATTCTTATATCACAAATGTGCTCGTAAACCCTATCCTTGAAACTCCTCTTGGTTTTACCAATGTAAAACCCTGCACATTGACAACAAATAGCTGCATATATTACCCCCTTTGTGATACATGAGTAATTCCCTTTTGCATAAACTTTTATTCCATTAGTGATTATCTTATCCACTGAATGAATATATATACACTGTGCACAAAAACCACAAGCATGAGTACCCCTACCTTGCCGGACTCCGACATTATTGGTACTCTGCAATCGCTCCTTAAAGGTCTTACCCCTTCTAAAACTTACTCTAGGGGATGGTCCTATCTTGTCAATAATGTCCCCTTGGCTACTAAATATAGTCCAATTCTTCCTCACTACATCAATGATGGCAATGTGGTCAATGGAAAAATTTGTTACAAAAGAGGACCTGAAAAATTCTACATGTTCCTGTTTATTCACCTCATTGTGAATATATGAATTGCCTTGACTACTCTGAGGGCAAAAAGTCTCACTCAAGAGTGGACTAAATACCCCTAATGCCCTCTTGTTAGTTACTTCCTACAAGGCCCTGTTAATCAGTTTAGTCTGGTAATCTGTCGCTAGTAACATTTCTTCCAAAATTTTACACTGGACTTGATAGTCCATCTCCCTAGTTACCATACGTGAAATACGAACAAATAATCCTTTTACGAGACCCTTCTTAACATGCTCGGGATGGCAACTGGTATAATGTAATAAACTGTTAGTATATGTGGGCTTTCTATATAAATTACTAACCAAACCCTTGTTATCCAACCCTTTACTAACAAGGACATCCAAATAATTCATACATTCCTTATTATAGTTGTACGTAAATTTGAGTAAGCCTGTAGTTCCATTTAGGAAATCTAAAAATTCTTTCACATCATTCTCATCTCCCTTCCATACAAAAAACAAGTCATCAATATATCTTAAATATAAATTTCATGATCCTGCAAAAATAGAGTTAAAAAGAAACTTCCGTTCCCACATAACCATTGTGATGTTCGCAAAAATGGGGGTGCAACATGCCCCCATAGCTACCCCTGTTAGTTGTTTAAAGAACTGCCCTTCAAAAACACAAAATTGTGTTTAAGAACTAGCTCCATAAGGGTGACTGATACTCCCACATCACTGTTACTGAACCTATTGGAGTCAAATAGGAATTCCTCAAACCATTCGAGCCCCAATGTGTGTGGAATGACATTAAACAAATTCACCACATCCACTGTTAAATAAGAAACATCATCTACTTCAACCAGTCCATTTAGTCTTTTTAAAAAATGCCACGAATCAATACAAAGATGCTCCTCATCTATCAGGACAGACTTCAGCCTAAAGTCAATGTATTTACCTATGAAAAAAGTTTTGGAGCCCGCTACACTAACTATAGGTCTCATGGGGGGGCCGTTAAAAATATTTTTATGAATCTTAGGGATACCGAAAATATTCAGTACCCTAGGGTGGTTGACACTCAAAAAATTATATACCTCCATATCAATTTGGCCTTGATTCACCAAATCCTTCAAGGCCAAATCTATTTGGTGATGGGAAATGTTAACATAATTACGTGACACTTCCTCAGAAAGTGTGTCATCCTATAACATTGTATTCAGTCTATTACAGTCAGTTTTAGTCATTAAAACCACCCCTCCCCCTTTATCGGGCTTCATTACCCTCAAGGTTTTATCAGACACTAATTTGTTAAGTAACTTTCTTTCATTGACATTAAGATTCCACAAACTATCGTTGACATTCTTGTTAGTAATAATGACTCTGAAATCAAAATCACAAAGAGTTTCAAACAAACTTAAAACACTAGGTAAATGTGGATTCCATGTACTACTTCTACGTAAATGATTATCAGAAAATGCTTCATTCCCAAACATTAACTGTAAGTTAAGTTTCCTCATGAAAACTTTCAAATCTAAAATCAATTTAACCAAATTGGCTCTGGAAGTAGGAACAAAATTAAAACCTTTACTGAGTATCTCCAGCAAATTTACATCCAGCGGCTGCATAGAATAGTTATGTATAACAAAATCACCTTTCATATTGCTATGAGCCAAATAACCACTTGCATAAAAATCATTTACATTACTGTTAATGTCATCAAAATGTTCTGAATCAGTACAAAAGTTAATGTCCATCGGCTCACCATTAGATATGCCAAGGTGGTTATCTAATTCCACATGTTGGAGCATCTCTCTCCATTCCAAGAAGTATATCCTTGCTGGTACCTCCACCGCTGCTAATTCCATTGAGGCCTGTATTGTGGTCTTCCTGTTTGATTCCGTATCCTTTCGGATCTCCGTGGAGGATCCCGCCCTAAAGGGGTTTCATTGGCCGGTCACTCTTCAGCTCTTCCTCCAGAAACCTCTCCGTGACCTCCTACTGGATCATTAATAATCTGTACAATTTTGATAGGCGGGGGTTTCGGATAGGCGGTACCAGCGTGATACGCTGCTATGTCTCTTTGTAACTTTTTACCTTTTCTGAGTTGAATGTCTGCAATAGTTCTATTAGTCTTACTCAGAATGGCTTTATATGCCAAAATAGATGATTCAAAAAGTAGATCATCATGTAAGGTTTTATCAAGATCACTCAGTTCTGCGTATAGTATATCTATAGCCTTTTGGTTATGTTTCATAAGCACCTCCAACAATTCTTTGTCAAAGAGTGCTACCGGTTCATGATGTAAAATTGAATCATTAACAAGAATGTTGGGGTACTTCCAGCTCCGTAATCCTTTAGGGACCAATTTATTTTTTATACACTCCCTAAAATATGCGTTCTCAACTTGGAGCTTTCTTACCTTGACCAGCTTATTTTCAAAAGCTGTCAAAGTTTGTAGAAAAGTACCCTTCTCAGTACTGTTGTTATTGTTACAAATAAAAGAAATGTCTCTGTTAAACCATGAAGCAAAACATAAATTCTCACCACCGGGGAAAAGTCCACCACGATACTCATTTGGTGTTTGAGAAAGCAAAACATTATTCCCCTGTCCAGGTAGAATATCAGTGTCCAATGAAGTATTGTTGTTCCCAAAACCTTGAGAACCATTGGTCACCTCTTTGGTAATTTGTTGCAACAACTAAGTCAAAAGTCCAATATTGTCCACCGGGTCATTACCCAACACAATAGTGCATAAACCGGCACTCATACTGATACCACAACCTTGGCACACCACAAACTCAGAACCACAAAGAACCAAACCAGGTAAATGCAGTAGAACCAGCAGAGAAACAGTCCACGCCAAACAAAGTAATATCCAACCGTTTTTTGAGCACTTTCATCAGCTCTGTCACCTGACTTCTTCAGAATAGGTACATCACTAAACATCAAGATATTTATAGTAAAAAAGACATCACATGACAATACTCGGAATTTTGACTCAAACCACTAAACAAGCTAATTAACATCAATAAAAGCCATTTCATACTTCATAATAAACACTACAAACAAATAAATATAAATAAATATACATATATTTAAAGCTTTCATAAATAGTTGTAAAAATAATAAAAGACTTTCCTAGTGCTTAAATTAACCAAATGCTTAAATTAACCAAAAAATGAATGCAATTTCAGAAGACTAGTTATACTAAAGCTGTCATTAAGACCGGGTGGGTTGATGGCATTAAATCTGATTTGCCAGCATAATTCTTTGAAATGAAGTATGTCCTCCCATGGGCCACCCCGTGGATCTGGTGTAACTTTTTCTACAACTAAAAATTTAAAGGTGTGAGCGGGATATTGTGAAACATGTTTATATAAGTCACTATTGGGACTAGCAATTCTTATATCATGAATGTGCCTTGTAAACCCTATCCTTGAAACTCTTCTTGGTTTTACTAATGTAAAACCCTGCACATTGAGAACAAATAGCTGCATATATCACCCCCTTTGTGATACATGAGTAATTCCCTTTTGCATAAACTTTTATTCCATTAATGATTATCTTATCCACTGAATGAATATATATATATATATATATATATATATATATATATATATATATATATATATATACATACAAACTGTGCACAACAACCACAAGCATGAGTACCCCTACCTTGCCGAACTCCGACATTATTGGTACTCTGCAATAGCTCCTTAAAGATCTTACCCCTTCTAAAAAATACGCTAGGGGATGGTCCTATCTTGTCAATAATGTCCCCTTGGCTACTAAATATAGTCCAATTCTTCCTCACTACATCAATGATGGCAGTGTGGTCAATGGAAACATTTGTTACAAAAGAGGACCTGAAAAATTCTACATGTACCTGTTTATTCACCTCATTGTGAATATATGAATTGCCATGACTACTCTGAGGGCAAAAAGTCTCACTCAAGAGTGGACTAAATACCCCAAATGCCCTCTTGTTAGTTACTTCCTCCAAGGCCATGTTAATCAGTTTAGTCAGGTAATCCCTCATTAGTAACATTTCCAATTGTAGAAAAACTTACACCAGATCCATGGGGTGGCCCATGGGAGGACATACTTAATTTCAAAGAATTATGGTGGCAAATCAAATTTAACGCCACCAACCCACCCAGTCTTAATGACAGCGTTAGTATAACTAGCCTTCTGAAATTGCATTCATTTTTTGGTTAATTCAAGTATTTGGTTAATTTAAGCACTAGGAAAGTCTTTAATTGTTTTTACAATTATTTATGAAAGCTTTAAATATATGTATTTTTATTTATATTTATTTGTTTGTAGTGTTTATTATGAAGTATGAAATAGCTTGTGTTGATGTTAATCAGCTTGTTTAGTGGTTTGAGTCAAAAGTCCAAGTATTGTTATGTGATGTCTTTTTTACTGTAAATATAGTGATGTTTAGTGATGTACCTATTCTGAAGAAGTCAGGTGATGGAGCTGATGAAAGCACTCAATAAACGGTTGGATATTACTTTGTTTGGCGTGGGCTGTTTCCCTGCTGGTTCTACTGCATTTACCTGGTTTGGTTCTTTGTGGTTCTGAGTTTGTGTTTTATTCTAAGCCTCTGGTTTTACTTTAAGCACTTGAGCTTCAGGCCATTTGTTTTACATTAAGAAGGTTTGTAGTCTACACTCTTGTGGCAGGAGAGGTAGCTTGCATCCTTCTATGATGAGAATTGCTGGTTGAAGGCTTATTGTGTCTGTTATTCTGAAAGTGTCTTAGTTCAGGTTTAAGCACTTGGGTTCCAAACCAGTTATTTTACATTAGGAAGGTTTGTGTTCTAGATTCTTGTGGCAGGAGAGTGTAGCCTACACCATTCTAAATTGGGAACTGGTGGTGAAGACTTATTGTGCCTTTATTCTAAGTGTCTTTGTTGTGGTTTAAAAACTTGGGTTCCAGATCAGTTATTTCACACTAAGAAGGTTTGTCATCTTTACTTTTGTGGGAGTACGTTAATGCTACTATTTTGCAGGAGGAGCTACAAGCTACGAGCTATGTGGGGGGATGTGCCCCCCCCCTGCGCAATAAATATACCAATTCTGAGATCGCAGTACAGTGAGGAAATGAGCTAATTCCTTGTTCTCCATGGAACTGCTATGTCCCTGCATGTTGAATCAAGAACGATTGAGTGTAACATGTCAGCTTCCAACTGTAAAAGTTAAAGTCACGATTTAATGAACAAGTTGTAAAGTGAGCGTAAAATCCAATACACGCTTTCGGCAAGGACCTTGTCCTACCTTCATCAGACAAACAAGTGTAAAAATATCAATTAGCAGTATATATATCCATTAATTGTTAAAATATCCAATCATTATAAAATGCATTTCAGATAATTACACATTGTCATGGGAACCTCAAAGCATGTGTCCACCTACCATTAATGTCTTAAAGATACAAGAATACACGGACTTACAATCATGTTTATGTTTCCTAGTTACAAATATATTATTTACACATTCTGTTACATCTTTATTAAAAATAAATTATATATTAAATATTACTAATAAGATTTGTGTTAAAATCTATGGTAATAAAATACTGTGACTATACATTTAATTACCCATTTAAAATACAAGTAAAATAAATTTGAAATTGATGAAAATTTTATTTTATAACATACTGAAAAACGACAATCTCATCTGTTACATGCCAATAACTTTAATACTGGTTTAATCGATAAATTATAAAATAAAATTTTCATCAATTTCAAATTTATTTTACTGATTGTAAGTCCGTGTTGGAAGCTGTGCTCTTATTGCGACCTGGTTGGCAATTTAAATAGTTCATCGTTGTTTAAGTAGTGGATTTTTGTTTTGAGTGTAACATGTCACTCGATCATTCAAAAGTGATCACTTTTGGTTTGATTCACTGCTGGTTTGAAAACAGTGATTCGACCATGTGTCACTTGATACCCTGCACTTCGTAAATGTCATAGTAAACCATATATATATATATATATATATATATATATATATATATATATATATATATATATATAGGGTCTACCTGATAACACCAACATGCCAAAACACCGACAACAAAATAACCAACACGAAAAAAAAACAACAAAAAAAGAAAGTTCAAAAACACGAAACTTCACATGCCCGACGAACCAAAATCTCGACAATCAACAAAACAAATACCTTTCCCAGAAAACACACACACAACACAAGCACTCCAAAAACCTTACAAACCTACACTAAACCTTACATACACAACTATCTATGGACTAACCTTAACCCAAACCCTAATCCTAAGGTCTGAAGATCCGTCACTATCACACACTTACCTTACCCGCACCCTAACCATAACTCACTTAATCCGGCCCTAACCCTCAAGTCCGTCACGATCGCACACTTACCTGACCCGCACCCTACCCTAACGTCCATCACTATCACACACTTGCATTACCCACAACCTGACCCTAACGTCTGTCCCTATCGTATACTTACCTTAACCTGTCGATGTTCTCAGTGTCGGGATTATCAAGTGTCGGTCTTCTCCATTGTCGATCTTCCGGTGCCGGTGTTCTCGTCATCGGCGTTGTGCACTTTTGGCGTTTTCAGGTAGACCCATATATATATATATATATATATATATATATATATATATATATATATATATATATATATGTAAGTATATATGTATATATATTTATGTATGTATGTATATATATATATATATATATATATATATATATATATATATATATGTATATATATATATATATATATATATGTGTGCGTGTGTGTGTGTGTGTGTGTGTGTGTGTGTGTGTGTGTGTGTGTATGTGTGTGTCCTGACTGAAATCATTCTTAATGCCTGTCAGCCTGGGATAACATGCTCGACAAGCCATGATGCTTCGCTAGGGACGGCTTGCACCTGTCACCCCTGGGCTTTCGGATATTGGCAAAGGCTCTTGCTACCCCCATAGTGCCTTTTTTAGGCAAGGCTCAAAAGACAAACCCACCTCCATAGGTATCACAAGGGATAAGAAACTAAGAGTAATGCTACTCAACGCCAGAAGTCTAAACCTCAAGATGCACGCACTCGAAACCCTCCTTAGCATGGAGAACATCGATATCTGTGCAGTAACAGAAACCTGGTTCAAGGCTCCCTAGACCACCCCAGCACTACCAGGTTATACCATGCTTTTCGGCCCCAAAACTTGGACTGAACCAAAAAAGGAGGGGGAGTATCAATATTCGTCAAAGATAGCCACAACTCCAGGTTGGTGGCACAGCACGAAGCATCAGAGACTATCCATGTGCAACTAAAAGTGGGTAAAACTGCCTTCCAGTTTATAGCCTGCTACAGACCATCCTCCCAAACCCAGGAACCCCACTCGGCCTTCCTGAGAACACTGGAAAATATGAAGGTCTCTCCAAACACCATTATATTGGGCGACTTCAACTACCCAAATATAGACTGGGAGCATTACTCAACACCCTAGCCCAAAGGTTCCTAGAATTTATAAACTCAAATGCTATGGAACAACTTGTTACCACTCCCACAAGAGGGGGAAAACATACTGGACCTGATCATCACCAACATGGGGACTCTATGCTCCAGACCAGAAGTGTATCCCTCACTGGTAAGATCAGACCATAAACTAATCTCACTGGATATTCACATTCCGACCCCACCCCCTGCCCAGAAAACCACAGTGAAAAACTTCTCTAAAGTAAATTTCACACTCCTCAAAACCGAGGTGGAATCCTTCAAAGCCCCGGGCCTGTGGAAAATATGGCCCAGACCGCAGAATCCTTTATAAATGCATTCTATGAACACCTTCAGGAATGCATGGATCATGCAATCCCAAATAAAACCAAGACCCAATCCTCCAAAGGCAGGCGTCCTGTCTGGTGGACCCCAGCCATAAACAAACTATACAATAGAAGGAGAAAGCTACTACATGATAGAGCAAAATCCCAAAAAGGGAAGGCATCTCTGATCAGTATTAGCAAAAAACTACGGGCACTCATAAAATCGTCTAAGGCCAGCTTCGAGAGAAAAATTGCACAGGACACTAAGGATAATCACAAGTCTTTCTTTAGTTATGTTAGGAACCTGGGTGAGAATTCCCAGATATGCTCAGAATTAGTCCAAAATGACAAAAATACACGAACCCACAGACAGTGCCAACATCCTGGCTGACAGGTCCAGCGCAAACTTCTCCCCGCCTCGCCACCAAAGGGCTAATATCTATCCCAGCAGAGTGCTGCCCCCTGACATCTCAGATGCTCAGGTAAGAGCCGCCTCTCCAAAGCAAAACACAGCATCAATGGGACCAGACGGTGTCCCAGGCTGCGTCCTACATGAACTCCAAGAAGAGCTAAACCCAAACATAAAACTACTGTTCAATCTCAGCCTTACTACAGGATATGTACCCAAAGAGTGGCATACAGCAACAGTGGTCCCTCTCCACAAAGGTGGTGCCTCAACGGATCCTGGAAACTATCGCCCCATAAGCCTGACTAGCTTGGTCTGCAAAGCTATGGAAAGGATCATCATGGACCTCATAAATAAAGATATTGGGGACCTACAGACACTGGATCCTACCCAGTTCGGCTTTGTTAAGGGCAGATCCTGCCTCTTAAACCTGGTCAATTTCTTTGAAACAGTCACCAAGGCCATTGACAAGGGGAAGGTGGTCCACACAGCCTACCTGGACCTCGCAAAAGCCTTCAATACAATACCCCACTCGGGCATTATAGATAAGCTCACTAGCTTAAATATAAACCCCTATGTCACTAGATGGGTTGCAAACTGGCTCAAGGACAGAACCCACATGGTTAGAATTGCTGGAGCCATGTCAGACTCCAAACCAGTTACAAGTGGCGTCCCACAAGGCTGAATCCTGGGACCTCTCTTGTCCGGTATATATTTCTCGGAGGTATAGGCCAACACGGAAGGACTGTGGCTGACCAAGTTAACAGATGACTGCAAACTGGGCATCATAATCGACTCTCCAGCCGACACAAGCATCCTCCAAAAGGGCCTCATAGAAACAGACAACTGGTGCCAGAGCCATGGCCTCAAGCTAAACACCAAAAAGTGTATAGTCATCCCCTTTGGCAAAAACAAAGTGCCCGCAAATTACCACATAGGTGGTAATCCATTAAGTACAGAAGAAGTAATTAGGGACCTGGGGACCCAAGTTGATAGCAATCTCTCATTTGACAACCACGTGGGCAAAGTGGTTAGAAAAACATTTTATATAGCCCACCTAATCATGAAGGGATTCACATCTAGATCAGGGGAGGTCATTGTGCATCTTTACTCATCCCTCATCAGGCCCATAGTTGAGTACAATGCCCCTTTTGGGATGTACCTTACCAGACACCTGCAGCAACTGGAAAGACCCCAACAGTACCTCACCAAGAGGATTAAAGGGATCAAACAGATGCCATATGCTGCCCGGTTAAAGAAACCCCAGCTCTACTCAGTGGCATACCACCTGCTCAGAGGCGATTTGTGCCTGACGTATAAAGCCATGTCCAACCCGGAATTAATGGACATGCTGCACCTCAGAAAATCCAAATCCCATCGAGCTACGTGCTTGAGAGACTTGAATCTCAGCACTGAAATAAATAGGACATGCTGGAGGGACAGAATCATAACCCAGAGGCTCCCTTCACTCTGGAATAAAATCCCAGTCCAGGTTAGGCAGAGTCCCTCATTGACTCTCTTCAAGAGGAATCTTGATGAGTGGATGGGAGATCGTAGGTTTACCCTGGGTATCACTTCTGTGTCACTGTTAGACAGAGGCACAGTATACTAACCTCGAAAAAGGGCATAGCAAAATTAATTTAAAATGGGTGGCGAAAGCCAAACACACTCTGGCTAGGCTTATAAATGCCCTAGGGCAGATAGCCTAGTATGAACCTATGAACCTATGAACCTATGAATTGCTGCTTTATTTAAACTGTTTTGTTTTGCTGTAGTGACTGTGGTTTTCTGCACTTTGTATTTCTTGTACCTCTGCATTTTAGAGCATAGCCTAGATTCTGGTTTTCTGAATCTAGACTGTTTGGTATCATCTAAGCACTAAAACCTTCCATCTTACATTAAGAAGGCCCCCTTGCACCCTTGTGGCCAAAATGCACAGCCAAGAACCCATCTGAATTGAGGATTGCTGGAATAAGGCTCAGTCTTGGGCTTTCCCTTTGGTTACTTTGTTTAAAATTATTTAACTTTGTTTATATTTAAGCATCACATTTGCACAGGTTTGAGCTCAGTTTACCAGAGCTGCTCAGAGATTGCCCTGCTGCCCTGCGAGCAACTCAGTTGTGCATTATGAAGCACTGATGCAGTTTTCTACACCTAGACCTCCACATAATAGCCATTTTTTTAGCCTTGCAGTAAAACCTTGTCCATCTAGCTCACTCCCCACTAGTTACTACCTGCCATAATGGATGGACAGTTTCCCACTATTTTTCCAGACAGCCTGATTGACATGGGCATCCTGAGACTATATAGCAATTACCTCATGTATACTGACAACCAGTTACTCCTAAAACAAATACAACATGTGAGAGATTTATCTATACTATGAATATTAAATCAATTCTCTCACATAACAACAAACCAGACCTCAAACAGGTTGTCAGCACACACACTTCACCTCCTGCACACAACAAGCTCACAACACATAAGCCCACATAAGCAGAGGTAATCGCTAGAAGCCTACCTAAAGATCAAAGACCGCCCAAGTGCAAATGTACTGCACACACTGCAGCCCCAGCAGAATCCGCTACACATAATAATGCACACAGTGTCTCAGCCAATAAGCCCCTAAGGCAAAACACCTCAAAACCAAATATTTTTGTATTAGGCAGCTTCACAGTGAGACACACACATGTCCCCCTCACCAGTCTGGACAAGGAGAAGGTCATAGTCAGCTGCCTGTACCTCACAGGACTATATGAAGAGATATATGACTGAGTTCTGAGATTATGTGTCCCAGGCAGGTATGTCCCTAGCCCTAAGCAGCATTCTACCTTCACCCAGGATGATGCCTCAATATAAACAAAAAATGATTGACTTCAACAATTGGCATAGCTTCTGGTGTCAATCCAGGGGATCCAGTATCTGTCATCCTGGGAATATATGGTCAACAGACCATACTACTTTGCTAGAGATGGTCTTCACCTGTCACCTCTTGGCTTTCTGTTACTGGCAAATGTACTTGCATCCCCCATAGTGTATTTTTTAGGTAATGTCATAACAACAAAATTCCGAATGTAAAAAAATCCAGTAGAGATAAACTCAAGGTTATGCTGCTTAATTCTAGGAGTCTAAATTGGAAACTGCACTCACTGGAAAAACTCATTACCTTGGAAGATACTGATGTCTTTGCAGTCACTGAGACATTGTTTACGGTCGTAGAGAGCATCCCTGTCATGCAAGGCTGCAATGCCTTCCACAAGTTCAGACCTGAAAACAAGCATGAAAGAACCAAAGGCAGAAGCATATCCATCTTCATTAAAGACAAATACACCTCAAGACTGGTGAAACAGTATGAATCCCTAGAGCTACTCCAAGTCCAACTAACTGTAGGTAAAACCCCTTACCATATCAGTTAGCTATAGGTCCCCCATCATGAACCACAAAAACCACTCTAATTACCTGGACCTACTTGAGTCACTCACTATGCAGTCAAACACCTTGGTCATGGCTGATTTCAACTATCCTTCCATTGACATGGAGTCATATATGAGCACAAACATGCTCTCCCTAAAGTTCCTAGACTTTGTTAATGCAAATGCTCTGGAACAGATAGTCTGAACCTCCACAAGGGCTTGGAATGTACTAGACTTAGTACTCACCAACATAGGGGGTCTCTGCACTACTCCCTGTGTGTTGCCTTCCCTGGTAAGGTCTGTTCATAAATCAATCTCGTTCTAAGTAGCAATCATACCTGAACCCCCTTAAGAGCAAAAAGGATAAAACAATTCTCCAAAGCAAACTATAGCCTCCTGAGTGATGGCATAAATAGTTTCAAAATCCCTGCTACCACTGTCAACAATGACTCCTATACAGAGATGTATACAGATGCCCTGTATAAACACCTATACAAATGTATAGACTTGGCTGTACCTGAACGAATCAAAACAAGGTCCTCACAAAAAAACAAGCCATCCTGGTGGACATCAAGCATAAATAGATTATACAGCAAGAGGAAGAAACTAATGTCTAAGAACAAGAGGGAACTGACTCGGCAGAGGAAGGACACCATCCACAGCTTGAACAAGCAAATTAGATAGCTTGTAAAGTCCTCTAAAGCCAATTATGAAGCTAAACTAGTATCCGTAGCTAAGGATAATCACAAGGCATTCTTTAGGTATGTCAGAAATCTAAAAGGGAATGCCCAGCTTTGTTCTGAATTAGTAGTGGATGGTACCCCTCATACTGACCCTGAGGTCATTGCCAACCTGTTAGCAGACATATTTGGTGCAAAATCCACACCCCTATCCCCATCAGACATACCCCAAAGCATACCTGTCACCAGTCCTCTACCTGGTATCTCCAAAGAGCAGGTCATAACAGCACTCTCTATGGCCAAACACACAGCCTCTATGTGGCCAGATAAAATCCCAGGCTGCCTACTAAATGATCTAAAACAGGACCTAGCGGAACCACTTGGCAATCTCTTCAACCACAGTCTAAGTACTAGCTTTGTCCCAGGAGAGTACAGCAACAGTAATTTCCTTGCACAAGGAGGGTCCATCTACTGACCCTGGGAACTATATGCCCATAAGCCTAACCAGCCTTATTTGCAAGACCATGGAAAGAATCGTCATGGACCTTATCATCAAAGACATAAGTGACCTTTCAAACTCTTGACCCAACCCAATTTGGCTTCATTAAGGGTAGATTGTGCTTATTAAACCTGGCAGAATTCTTCAAGAATGTCACCAAAGCCCTGGATGAAGGCAAAACAGTACATACAGCCCATCTTAACTTAGGCAAGGCTTTTGACACAATCCCCCACTCAGGCATCATTGAGAAACTTACCCCATTCTGAATTAATCCATATGTCACTAGATGGGTAGCCAGCTAGCTCACCGTCAGAACACATACAGTCAGAGTTGGGAATTCCACCTCTACAAGCAGACCAGTTGCCAGTAGTTTACCACAAGGATCTGTACTGGGCCCCCTAATGTTTGCAGTCTATTTCTCAAAAGCCCAGGTGGAAAGAGATGGCCTGTGGCTTACCAAGATTGCTGATGACGGCAAACTGGGTGCAATCATTGAGTACCCTAACAATGTTGACATACTACAAAAAGGGTTTACCTAGACAAATGACTGGTGCCAAAGCGAAGGACTTAAACTAAATGCAAAAAATGAATTATCATTCCTTTTGACAAAGGGGAAGTCCCACTCCCTGCAAATTACAATATTAATAGTACCCCCCTTAGCTCAAACCCTATGGTGAGAGATTTGGAACAGAGATTGATAGAAACCTTAACTTTATACACCATGTGCCCACAGTGGTAAGGAAGGCCTTCTATGTTGCACATCTCATAAGTAAGGACATTGCATCCAGATCTACGAATGTTATAACTCCCCTGTACTCATCCCTCATCAGACCATTAATAGAGTACAATGCACCCTTCCGCATGTACCTCACCAGACACCTGCAGCAGCTGGAGAGATCTCAGAGTTTTCTCACCAAGAAAATTCAGGGCCTTCAATACATGACTTACATGGACAGACTGAAGGCCCTGTCACTGTACTCTGTATCTTATAGACTGCTGAGAGTTGACTTGTGCCTGTTCTACAGAGCAGTCTCGGACCCTGCCCTAATGGAAATGCTGCACATCCACAAGTCAAATGGGACAAGATTTACTCACTCTATGGATCTTAACCTACCCTGCGATATTAACAGTACATGCTGGACAGACAGATATGTCTCCCAGAAATTGACACTCCGCTGGAACAAACTCCCATTTCAGAGCTCCTCAATGACCCTGTTTAACTTAGACAACTGGATGGGAGACCATAAATTTACTCCGGGGATTTCACCTGTGTTCATCTTGGATAAAGATAGTCACTCCTGATCATAGGCTTGCACTGCAAATATAGACCATACAATTTGGTCAGTAAGGGAACAGGGGCATAACATGGCTAGGTTTATCAAAGCCCTAGGTCCAATAGCCTAGTAAGCTCCTATGAAATTGTGAACCTATGAGGTCAAAACAGATTAAGTATACATGAGATATAAGAGAACTAGTCAGGCAAAAGTCATCATCAAACACTTAATAACCACAGGTTTCTGTGTTCTGGATATAGAACCTTTCATCAGGGCATATCTGAGCTACTGCTGCAAGACGAGCTAGAAAAAAGTGCTTAGAAAATTCTTTCGGAAAATGGATTTTGGCAACAATATGACAAAGTAAGATTAATTTTTTTTTTTGTTCTGCAGGTCTGATACTGCAAATTATGTACATACATAAACATGATGTTTAGTATCACATTTCTATCCATCTATTTAGATACAAAGATTATTTATATATATATATATATATATATATATATATATATATATATATATATATATATATATGTGTGTGTGTGTGTGTGTTGTGTGGATCTATATTTACCTCTATCTATCAACATATTTAGATAGATCTAGATTTCTTTCTCTCTCTACACACACACACACACACACACACACACACACACACACACACATATGCGCACACACACACACACACACACACGCACATGCACATGCACACACAAAACACACGCACACACACAAAAGCACATATGTGTGTTCATGTGTTTGCATGTATATATGGAAGTTTACAGCCAGTATACGGTTTTCAAGGAGACACGGTAATTTGTCTTGAAAGGATACTGAGCAACAAATCTATCTATTCTACTATAACTCATCCTATGGAAGGAAAACATAGAGGCATAATAAGGATGTAAGGAGCATAGAGCAGACTGCAGAGTAGTTATGGCATTACTATCTTGATTCCCATATAATCAACTGTAAATTACTTAGCTCTTTAAAGACCTTAATTAAGACCAAGATTTTGATTAGCTTTAAGAGTAGCTGTCTTATATGTGGTTCAAATGACAATGGCTAAGAAAGAATCTCATCAGTATGTTTGACTGAAGTGACAAGTTCTAAGTTGTATTGTTCTTGATGATATTTTAAACTTTAAATACAAGACGTCATTACAGGACCTCAATGAAAAGATGATAACCTTACTTTTTATTACATTTGGTACATGGCCAAATTCTTCAAACAGTTATTAGGTTTGGGATGAATCTGATAGGAAGATTGCCATAATCTCCAATTATATGAGTTGTAGAAAAGAACATTGTGGAGTTATCTATACAGAGCGTAATTCTGGAAGTCCATAGTGCAGAATCATGTCATTTACAATGGTATGAGACACCAACAAGAAGTGCAAAAGGTGAGAGCTGGAGATGATCTAATGAGTATAAAAAAAGATGAGCCCCAGTAGTCTCCATAGAATTCTCTGTGACTTTATAAGAAATTGATGAAATTGCAATTGGTCAGAAGTCATCAGTTTTCAAGGAAAATCCTTTTTATTGACGGACAACCAGGGACATTTTTCATCATTGAAGGAACTAAACTTCCTTTATGGAGGGGATGGAAATTGACAAAGTTAATGCATCGGTGGACAGTGACAGATATCACCCCCCTGTCTCATCTTACTCATATGTACTCACCCTATCCCTGGCCCTAACCCTGCCCTTAACCCCAGCCCAGCACATTACTTTACCAAAAAACATGTCCCTAAGAGTATCACTAGATTTGTCTGTCTTCCTGTTATACTAGAGTTTTTTTCTTGCAATGGAGACTTAAATACTTCTGTATTTCAGTGAAACCAGAAAAGGAAAGTGATTTGTTTCCTTTTTCAATCGGTTGTTGTAGTTTTTTTTTTCAATTTAAATGCTTGTTGACATACAGAAACTAATGTTTCTGTATCTGAACAGTTGGGAATATTCTTACACAAATGCACATACACACGCACGTACACACAAACACAGACATAATATATATATATATATATTTATAAATATAATATTATATATGCATATATATATATATATATATAAATATAAACAGATGTAGGTATATTATATCTACAACTATATATATATATATATATATATGTATATATATATATATATATATATATATATATACATATATATATATATAGATATATATATATATATATATATATATATATATATATATGTTGTTGTTGTGTGTTTTGCCTTTTCCGGTTAGGGGTTGTCACAGTGGAACTCCGGTCTGCTAATGATTGGCAGCTGATTTTTATGTGCCGAGTTGCCAGCCCTGATGCACAAGGTACGCCCATTCACGCATGTCTCCACGCAGAAGATGCTCTAGCTGAGAGTCGAAACGGTCAGAGGATTACTGTGAGGTGACAACGCTACCCCGGATTTTATATATATATATATATATATATATATATATATATATATATATATATATATATATATATATATATGGGTTCACTACTAAATCTTGAATTACGGAATCTCGAGACTCTGAATCCCGAAGACCAGAATCTCAAGATTCTGTAATATCGAACGTAAATAAACAACATTTTTAAAGCATATGCAGGGGGGCAAGCCCTTCTGCACTCCCCACACCCCCTGCAACATAAATATACCAACTCCAAAATCACACCACAGTGGAGTGAAAGGCAAAATAGTGCCGTGCAGAGCAGAATGGAAATTTTGCCGTTCACTCCACTTTAGTGTGATCTTGGTGTTGGTATATTTAAGTGCAGGGGGTGTGGGGGGTGCAGGGGGGCTTGCCCCCTGCATATACCTTTCTAAATTTTTTTTTCTTTTTCTTTTGTTTTTATTTACTTTCAATATTATGGAATCTCGAGATTCTTGTCTTCGGGTTTCAGAGTCTCGAGATTCCATAATTTGAGATTACTAGGCTAATGGCCCTGGAGCCTTTACAAGCCTAGCCCAAAAGAAATTACACAGGCACCGTGCCACCTGATGTTAGTTCACAGTGCCCCTATCCAGTAGTACAACTAGAATGAACTTTCTGTTACCCAACCATTCGTCAAGATTTCTCTTGAAGAGGACCAGCGAGGTGCTCTGCTTGACATGAATAGGAAGCTTATTCCAGAGTATGGGCAGTCTTTGGGAGATGAACCTGTCCCTCCAGCATGTTCTGTTAATTGTGGTAATGAGGTTGTTATCTCTGGTGCATGTGGTGTGGGGGGATTGGGATTTCTTTAGGTGTAGCATTTCAAATAGGGCTGGGTCAGACATGGCTTTGTACGTCATGCAGAGATCATCTCTAACTAGACGATAAGAGACTGTGAACAGCTGAAGTTTCTTGAGTCTGTCCATGTAGGACATGCGTTTAAGGCCTAGGATTCTTTTTGTGAGGTACTTTTGTGGCCTCTCCAGCTGTTGTAGGTGCCTGGTCAGGTACATGTCAAACGGAGTATTATATTCAATGATTGGTCTAATGAGGGATGCATAGAGAGGGATGATGACCTCTTTCTTCCTGGATGCGAAACCTTTGGTTATAAGATGTGCCATGTAGAAGGACTTTCTGACCACAGTGGCAATGTGGTGGTCGAAGGTGAGGTGGCTGTCGACCTGGGTGCCCAGATCTTTTATGGTCCCTTCAGTGTTCAGTGGGCTCCCATCAATGTGGTAATTCATGGGAACTGAGTTTTTTCCAAAGGGGAAAATAATCCATTTTTTGGTGTTAAGCTTCAGGCCATGGTTCTGACACCAGTCATTGGTCTCAGAGAGGCCCTTTTGTAGGTTGTCTGCATCACTTGGGGAGTTGATAATGACTCCTAGCTTGCAGTCATCAGCAAACTTGGTCAACCAAAGTCCTTCTGTGTTGGCATGGATGTCTGAGAAGTGGATGCCAAACAGAAGATGGCAAAGGACCGAGCCTTGTGGGACTCCACTCATGACTGTTTGACATTCTGACTTTGAATCCACAACTTTCACTCTGTGGGTCCTGTCTGTGAGCCAATTTGCAACCCACCTAGTGATGTAAGGATTGATGCCTAGTTTGGTGATTTTATCAATGATACCTGAATGGGGAATGGTATCAAAGGCCTTGGCCAGTTCAAAATAAGTTATATGCACTGCCTTACCCTCTTCCACAGCCTTGGTGACTGCCTCAAGAAGTCAACCAGGTTCAGCAGGCAGAATCTCCCCTTGACAAAGCCAAACTGTGTGGGGTCAAGAGTTTGGATATTGCCTATATCTTTGCTAAGCAGGTCCATGATGATGCGCTCCATGGCTTTGCATACCAGACTCGTAAGGCTAATGGGGCGATAATGGAGCAATACTTCCCAGGGTCTGTAGTTGCTTCCCCTTTATGGAACAGGATGACTATAGCAATGCGCCATTCATTAGGGACATAGCCTGAGGTAAGGCTGTAATTGAACATGGCACGCAGATGTGGTGCCAGTTCATTTTCTAGCTCATGTAGGGTGCAGCCAGGGATATTATCAGGTCCCATGGGTGCTGTATTCTTGGCTTTGTACAATGCAGCTTTTACCTGTGCCACAGAAATTGTGGGTACCAGGCTTTCTTCTGGTATTGTGATAAAACCCTTGGGGGTAGAGAGGGGTAAAGTTGACACTGAATCTGTCAGCCAGTTTGTTGGCTATATCTGTTGGCTCAGTATACAAGGTGCCATTGTGCAATAACTCAGAGCAAATCTGGGTATTGCCTTTGAGGTTTTTGATATAGCTATAGAAGTGTTTGTGGTTGTTTTTGGTGTCAGCCTCAATTCTGCCTTCATAGCTGGCTTTAGAGGATTTGATAAGAGATCTCAGCTTTTTGTTGAGACTGATAAGGGAGGTTTTGCAGTTTTGTGACTTCATTTTTTTCTGCAACAGTTTCTTCCTTCTGTTGTAGAGTTTATTGATGGCTGGGGACCATAAAGAAAAAAAACATCCAGGAAATTTTTTTGTTTTGTTTTTCTTTCAGGTGTTCAACGTTTTGAAACTTTGATGGTATGGCCATATGATATGGCCATATGAAATTCAAAGTTTTAAAACTTTGATCATCTGAAGTATATATATATATATATATATATATATATATATATTCATACACACACACACACATATGTATGTGTATATATATATAATTATATATATATATATATATATATATATATGTGTGTGTGTGTGTGTGTGTGAGTATGTATGTGTGATTACACAGACATACATTGGAGACACTCTACTATATTAATACAGTCCACTGAAGATTCAAACACAAGAACATGCTACTGGCACATAAAGGCTTGCACTTGTAGGATAGCATCCAGATTGCTGACTTACTCTAATATAACAGCTATGATAGCTTCTTCTTCTTCTTCTTTCAGCTTTATCCCGGTTAGGGGTCGCCACAGCGGATCACCTGTCCGCACATTGAATGGCAGTGGAGTTTTACGGTGTCAGGTTGCCAGCCCGGCGCCCAACCTTCCACAGAAGGCACACTCACACGCACATCTAGGGTCAATTTAGAGTGTCCAATCCACCTGCAGCATGTCTTTGGGATGTGGGAGGAAACCGGAGCACCAGGAGGAAACCCACGTGACCACAGGGAGGACATGCAGACTCCGCACAGAAGGCACCCCAGCCGAGGATCGAACCGGAGAACCTCTTGCTGTGAGGCATCAATGCTAACCACTGCACCACCGTGGCCACCCTATAACAGCTATGATAGCTAAACTGTGTAAATAAGCTTTTGTCTTCTGAGACATCACAAGTAGTAGTAATACATTTTCTAAAACTAGAGGACAAATGTACACAGGGGTTGTGAAAAAGTGGACTGTAATTTGCGCATATTGTTCATATACTTATGAGCCTATTTTGGTTAAAAGCAAATGGAGGTATGGTGAGAAGACTATGAGGTGCAAACGCATAATTTACATGATTTGGTAGCACAGGTTGAAATGAACATTGCAGCATTTTTTTTTATTTTCTTTACAACAGAAGTGCAAAATATGTGTACAAGGTAGGTATATATTTTTGTCTGTGCATGCATGTATGATGTACATAGGTTTTAGTAGGTTATATCTGCACTATGGGATGTAGAGATCACAGAAGTATTAAAGTCCCCTTTGTTCATAGGTTAGTACTAGGCTAACTGCCCTTGTGGGCCACTCTAAGCCCAGCCATCTACCCCATGTGAGAATCAGACCCTGCACCTTGTGTCTCTAAGGAAACACCTTAACTGTTATGCCAACTTCCACCAAAAGCTATATATTTTTAATCAGTGAGTTCTTAGCAGAGGTGAGAATCTAACCTTGCATCTTATGCATGCAAGGAAATCACCTTAACCCCTGTGCTGTGTGTTTGCCTTCTGTTCTTTTTTACCTTTTTCAAGTTTATGCTTCCTATGTCTTTTTTTGGTCTTTCTAACAATAGAAAAAGTGTTTTATTTATGTCAGAATGATGTTTTTATTTTATTTTATTTTATATTTGTTGACCAGGCTAGTCTAACTGGATATATGTCCATTTTCAGTAGAGGCCCGGAGAGATAAGCTCCAAGACATGATAAAATACAAATACAAGCACAAACAACGAAAAGTAAATTTTGTAATAAAAAAATAATCATGCTAGCAACAGTTAAGACATTTTGATTAGGAGGTGTATAGTACAGTATATGGCTTTTGAATAGTTTATATAACATATATCTGGATGCGGTTTCATTTTTATTTATTTATTGTTGACCATGTTAGTCCCACTAGGCTAGTAGCCTGTTTTCAGGGGAGACACAAGGTGGTATTAATACTATTAGGGGAAATCTGGCCAGGGTATCGGGGAACTTTCCCTTTTCATAGCTTGTACAGCTAGTGAATATGTGTGTGTGTCCCATTCCTAGTGCAGTGGCAGCTGGGAGGATTGAAAGAATACTCTGTTCTATTTACTATACACTGTCTTAGCTGTTGCTAGCATGATTATTAGCTTAAGCAAAAAGCTGCAAGAATAATCTGAAATACAAAGGGGTAATTTACAATAGTGTAAAATGCTGAGAAATTAGAAAAACGGTAAGTGTGCTGGCAAGCATATATAGCTTAGTTAGATTTTGGCATCCATGTAAAAAATATGTTATTGAGAAACAAAGTTTGTAAAATAGTTAAGCAGATGGCAGCTAAAAGTACATCGAAGTAACTTCAAGCAAATAAAGCCGGAACACAAGCAAGATAGTGCCGGAACACTAAGTTTCAGATAATGCAAGACTGAATTTCCTGGACCAAAGAATCAAGGACAAATCATAAATTAGAAGAACAAAGAAAAACTGTTATACAAAAAAAAAAAAACTATATTTCATCAGACTTTGAGAAAAATACCAGACCTTCTGGTATAAATGTAACTGTGCATAAACAAGCTTTGGGAATTTGCAACACAGAGCTGACCTATTTGTATTGCTTGCTTGTAAAACAAAAGGAGAATATAACAGTATAGCCTATCAACTGAAACATTTGTCAACGTGTATTTATTGTACTCAGTACAATACAGTAATAAGACTAGTTAATTACAATAAATAATTAAATGAACTGTGGTATGCTTGCATGCAAAGGCAAGTAACAGAAATAAACCAACAGGAAGGCAGTACAGAATTCTTCAATGGCGAGCCACAGTTGACAGACCGAATGGTTTCTTATTGTAACAACTACAGCTTGTTTTTATTCAGTTGATACGTTCAGTTCCAGTACAAACGTTTGCCTCCTTCTTCTGTACAGTATCCAGTAGCAGAACAGTGCATCTCTGCAGATTCCACAGGTCTTGTATATTCACACAGCTGAGTTTGCCAGCTGTGTCTGACCACCTTTTGGGAGAATCAACTAGGGACATTCCATGCTTCCACACAGAAACTGGTAATTCTTTTTTTGTTTCTCATTCTACAAGCATGGATGCCATAAGACAAAAATGTAAGACTACTTTTCTGGTAGATAGTAATGACAGTCCAGCACATGTATAATCAGGATTCAAAAATTGGTATAAACATAACTGTAGCACATGTAGTACTTTACTAGGTAAAGTTGATGTCAATGCTTTATGTAAATGCATTATGTTTGACTGGTATCTTAAACAGCAACATGATTGGTATGACAGTAAACATTTATGTCTTAAAAGTAATGGTAAACAACCAAATGCATTATGTCCTGTCACCACATGTAAAATGTTAACTTCAGAGTTACAATGTCAGTCATGTCAGTTATTTACAGACTCTTCTGTACATCTTGCTAGACAAAAGTGGCATAAAACCACTGCAGATTACACAAAAGATATCAGCGACGAGGTTCATGGTAAACTGACAAAAAGATTTAATAAACTTCTAAAAGACAGACAGAGTGAGTTCAAAAAGTTCAGACAACATATGCAAACACTTTTTCAAAAGTGCATAAGAGCTAAAGTCAGCAGAGCAAAATACTGACAAATATAATCTGGTTAGTAAAAAGTTAAGGCAACAGCAGTTTACGCTGATAAAACATAATTTATGACATACTGTTTTACATTTAGAAAATGGTTAGAAAACATTTCATATATCAAAACAGTTCTAGGGCATACAAATCAAATGAGAGTAGTTACACGGAGTAAAGACATGACGTCATAGACTGATAAGCATGTATTTTCTTTTTCAACTAAAGTACAGCAAAAGGCAGACAACAGCAAATGTAAATCATGTAAATATATTTCTTTTAAGCATGTGTTAGTTAAGTCAATATCTCTTTTGTTTCTTACAACATTTTGTAATTGTATGATAGCATCAAAAATAGCAAAGACTCCAGTTAAAATAGTATTCAAAAGCATTATTATGCATACTTAGGCAAATTACGAATGTTTATATCAAGTTGTAAGTATATTAACAAATGACTGAAGGTACGAGTAAGTGCTGAAGGAGTTATGGGTTAAGCGTCTGGAATGTGCAGGAAGAAAAAAAAAAGTAATGTGACCTCAAATCTTTCCAGGCTGGAATGGGTAGTTACAAAAAATGTTGCAATCTGTACAAGCAAGTGTATTCTGTACAGTATATAGTAAATGGTTTATCTATGTAAATAGACAATTTTGCATTCAAGTGTTAAACAGTTCACAAAAAATTGCTTCTCAATTCATTTATATGTATAGTAACAAGTCAAAGCTTGACATTTGTGATGTGTTTTTTTTCAAAAAACAAGACTGCAATGCCTTTGCAATAAAATCCTCAAGCATTGTCAGAAAATTACTGTATAAGACATCACTGTATAGAGTCATATTCAAATTCATCCAGTTCTAATAGTAATGGTTGGCATCATTGTGTTAAAAGGTTTTGTTTCCCAATGTGTTTCTACTAATATAAACAGTTTTATATTTAAAATAAAACAAAGGGAATTTATACAGTGATAGATAGGTTTAAAAATGTATAAATGCATGTGCACATCTATTTGCTAGTTAGATGTATATACACACCTGTTGCTATAATATATGTAAAAATAATATAGTCAGTTAAATACATTTATTTCTGTTTACTAGCATACATATATTAAAGGGTTAAAATGGTCTTAGCTAAAAGCAAGGAATCAAATAAATAAAGTAGCATTCATTCATGCAATGTAACAAAATCAGGTACAACTTGGGACAAGCTAAATGTTCAGTGTCTGAAACATGCTTCAAGGACTATAAATAAAAATGCGAGACAAGGCATGCAGCACTCAACACAGACATCTGCATTTCATTTGCATCATTCTGAACATCAAAACAGAGGGAATTACAATATTTCATAAATAAAACTTAGTTAAAAAATGTTACATGGGTGCAACATTTGCCAGGAATTCTGTTAGGGGTAAAAGCTACCCCAAACAGCAAGACAGGGATTTCACCATTTGAAATCATGACAAGCAAAAAAAAAAAAATGCCCACACAACTACCTTTTGATCCAGAGATTGGACATAACAGACCTTTGTTAAAGGTAGCACAACATCAAAAATGGTTAAAAGACATTATAGAACAGTGTGATTAAGTCACAGAACAAATAGGGCCTTTGGTCTATAAGGTCAAATAAAGTAAAAAGAACAAGACCTTGCTAGTTCACAGGGATCAAATGAGAGTCATTGTTTATAGTGATCAGCAGCAAAATGCATCACTTTTAAAAGAAGGGGGAGCAGATGCTCAATAAATAAAATTTATGTTTCTGTTTTTTTTTTTTTTTAGAAACAATCTACAATACTGAATGCCAAGCATTGTGCAAAGTTTGTTAAAAGTATTCCCAAAAAGGTTGTTAGGACAAAAAAGTTTTGATAAACATGAAAAACGTGATTGTTATTGTAAGTATTGTACTCAGTGGACTTCTTTTGGTAAAATGCCAAACAGAGGGAATCAGGGTTGTTTATTACAACATTTCACGAATGACACTAAGTTGGGAAAATGCTACACAAAATAGATCACAAGACAATTTCAGTTGTAAAAAGCATACACATGTACCTTTGGGAGAATAACATTTAACACAAATGTAACTGCATGCTTAGCTAAACAAGGTCAGGCATACATAAAGGTAGAAAAAAAATCAAAGACTGACATAAACATTTCAGTAAACAGCTCAATCTCTACTAAATGCTGCACATTACCCCCTGAAGATGTAACAATTCTGACAAGGGAAGACATACAAAAATGTCACAGTGTGTTAATAATAACACAAAAATAAAAAATAAATTTGACGGGAAAAAACAGGTATAATTTTTACCAATACTCTGTTTATTTGTACAAATAGCACAAAGATACATGGAAAATGACCAAATACTTACCATTCTGGGTAATAAGCCAGTACTTCATACAGATCAAGTGGTAAAAATGCCATCCACTTGTACCATGATAGGACAACAATACCAAAAAACAATATTACACATCAATATTACATCCACAAGTTGTAAAGATACCAAATGCAGTTTTAAAAGAGCTTGGTATGAAAACTAGTAGGACAAGATATTTCACAGATTGTACATTTACAATCACAATGAAATTTTACTATTTAGTAAGTCATCACAGGTATCTTTAATAGACAGATTACAATGTAGTACTAATGTACCTAAATTTGTAAATTAAACAAAATGTTGTGTAAATGGACAATATTGCCTTCAAATTTCAAAATGTTTGTTAAAGTGGCACCACAGTTTGTATGTGTGGTTTCAAATAACCCAGTGTTAACAGTAAAAGACAAAAACAAAAGCTGACACCGCCCATAATTGGTGGTACATGTTTACAGGGTGGTCATCATCTGAAACTAAATTGTTAAATTGGATAATGCATCCTGTGTTAATAGTTTTAAGAGTCATAATAATAACAGCTTACAATAGTTTAATATGCTGCAGGTTACGGAGAGTTGCAATAACTCTACAAGTTATGATTGTAAATATGAGCAAAGTCATAAATACTGTAAATAGCAATGCTAATGAAACAAATGCATTTTTTCCTTAACTAAAGATTAGTCCATTCCTCAAATAAAAAAACGGGGAACTGAAAAAATACTCTGTTCTATTTACTATACACTGTCTTAACTGTTGCTAGCATGATTATTAGCTTAAGCAAAAACCTGCAAGAATAATCTGAAATATAAAGGGTTAATTTACAATAGTGTAAAATGCTGAGAAATTAGAAAAATAGTAAGTGTGCTGGCAAGCATGTAGAGCTTAGTTAGATTTTGGCATCCATGTAAAGGAGTATGTTATTGAGAAACAAAGTTTGTAAAATAGCTATGCAGATGGCAGCTAAAAGTACATCGAAGTAACTTCAAGCAAAATAAAGCCAGAACACAAGCAAGATAGTGCTGGAACATTAAGTTTCAGATAATGCAAGACTAATTTCCTGGACCAAAGAATCAAGGACAAATCATAAATTAGAACAAAGAAAAACTGTTATAGAAAAAAAACTGTATTTCATCAGACTTTGAGAAAAATACCAGACATTCTGGCATAAATGTAACTGTGCATAAACAAGCTTTGGGAATTTGCTACAGAGAGCTGACCTATTTGTATTGCTTGCTTGTAGAACCAAAAGGAGAATATAATAGTATAGCCTATCAACTGAAACATTTGTCGACGTGTATTTATTGTACTCAGTACAATACAGTGATAAGACTAGTTAATTACAATAAATAGTTAAATGAACTGTGGTATGCTTGCATGCAAAGGCAAGTAACAGAAACCAACAGGAAGGCAGTACAGAATTCTTCAAGGATGGTGTGTAAGATGGAGAGGTGGCAGAAGGAGTGGAGATGAATGTTAGTGTTCCTGAGAGATGTTGCAGGATTCAGATTTTTTTTTCAGTAAAATATTTTGCTGAAGAGGAAAAAGGAGAATCACCACATGAAGGATGCTTAATTCATTTGGGAGGGATTGGGGGTTGCAGGAAGATTTACTAAGTGAAATACTATTACAGAGTGATCAGAAATTAGAAAGGAGATTTATTGGGGAGAAAGCATGGACAAAATTCAAAAGGAAGAATCAGATGGCATTTTGAATGATGAAAGTAAATGGAAGAAATATTATGCAGAGACAGTGAAGGAAAGTGAAGCTGAGAGAGAAGAACGGAAGAAAGATGAAGTAAAAGTAGATGAAGTAACTATATATTATCCCTCACAGCAGAGTGCGACTTGGTTTATTCTGCAGATGTGTAGGTGGTAAATATTTGTAGTGCCTTTATTTCCATACTGTTTAAAGCTCACACTAGTGTAGTTAATGTACCCCTCCACAGCTCCTGCCTGAAGGAGGTTGTCTCTACCTCACTTTCAGCTTGTTCAATTCTCTACACTGCAGACAGCCCTTCTCCCACTAAATCTGGGAAGGTTGTTATGACCCCATATACTGCAACCCTGCTGTATTATAGCAGATCCCTGTCTGTGCTGCCCTCAATCATTTTCTTTTCTCACATGCATTACTTTACTACAGATATTTCCCTTGGATTATGAACCTCCAAAATTCATTACTGAACAGGCACCTTTGACTACCTACTATTATTGTGAGGTATCCATCTTGCTGCTATCCCTCTTACTGCTGACCTTTTTTATCTGGCATGTTTGTACCATTCCATTGTGTTACTTGTTGTTTAAACCTCCTTGTTGCTGTTGCCTGAAGTAACTAAGAACTGATTAGACAGCTAAATGCATGTATCTGACTGAACTTTGTACCATTGCATTTGTGCTACCTGCTGTTTTTACCTCATTAATGCTGTTGCCTAGTAGTACTTAAGAACTGTTTAGACTGGCTACTTGTAAACATCCTAGCTCAAATACTATTTGCAATGTTATAACTATTACTGCTAGCTATTACTGCCTTCTTTAATATATATGCTGAATTTCTATTTTTTTTTCTCCTCTACCTTTATTTCTCTTCTTCCCCTAAGTACCCAACTCAATTTGTGCCTACTCCTGATACAGCCTCAGCCTACCTGGTGTGTTAAGAACCCTAACCATATGCTTGTGGCCTCAACCTCCAGCTTGCTGCACCCTCTATCAAGGAATACAATAAGTATGTTATGGACTAAATTTACCTGGTAAAACAGACCCTATCCACCACCAGTTTCAGGGCTTAAAAGTCCGCTGGGAGCCTGAGTAGCCAGCAGCCTTACCCCTATTCTGTACCTACCTAACAGCCTATACCCCTCTTCCACTTACCTTCACCCCCTCACTATAGATTTCTTTCTCTACGCTCTCCTAAACTTTTCTGCTCCCTTACAAACTCACCTTCATTTCCTGAACTGCCCACTAGGGGGCGCCTTTCTCCCACCTATCACTCCCCCTCTCCCTATGCTATTTGGCAAACTTTAACCATCTACTAAACTTCTTACTGGTTCTGACTCAAGCTCACTTGGTGCCTTTTAGTTTGTACTCCTCAAGAAGTCTTTCTCTACATTTCCCCTTTATTCCCAAACCTTCTCCACTCATAACTTACCTTTCCAACCTGTAGCTACCTGCATTGCTGATTGTTTCCTTGCTAATTTCTCTTCCTTTGTCTCTACCTGCTCCGTTCGCCCTGCGGGCTCACTCCGCTCCCCCACCCTACCCCCAATTCCCACCCACCCCCAGTGCATCCACACTTATACCTACCTAACCACACCCCCTCTCCTTTTCCTCCAATTACAACCCAACTGCAACTAACCAATCAGCTCTTTTCACTCCATACTTCTTCCTTTAACCACACCCTTTCACATACACCACGTAACTTGCCTAACAATACCACACCCACTTCACTTGTACTAGTTACTAAAAGTGACTACCCACCTTTAAAATGTATAAACTCCCCACCCTAGTACTCAAACATACCATAGTTGTGCTCTCACTTATCCCCACTCTAATATTAGCACACCTTACTACCTCCTATGAACAACGACTACTTTCACACCTTAACAACCCAGCTAAACAAACTTCCTCTTTACTTCCTACCTACCTCAACCATCACATCAACATAATTTCCACAGCTAGCTATCTTTTACCTAGATATCATAGAATAACCCACATAAAACATGTATTCCCAAATTCCAGTAAGATACCCCTTCCTCACAGTAAATATACAAACACTACATACCTAACCCTACTTCTCTCACTTAAGAATGGAGATATTCACCCAAACCCAGGTCCAATTGACTCCTCCTTAAATCAATCCATTTACCTAAACCCCACTGTTAACCCACTATTTAAAAAACCCAAAAACTCACTCTCAATAGCTAACCTCAACATACGTAGTATTAATAATAAAACAACTCAACTGCATGCTCTCTTAGAAGTCTACTCATTTGATATTATTCGTCTAACAGAAACCTGGTTAAAACCCTTAACAAAAGACAGCAAACTCATTCCTCCTGGCTATAATATCTTACGTCTCGACAGAGAATCTAAAAAAGGTGGTGGTATAGCTATCTTATTTAAATCCAGCCTTCAAATAACCACTTTCCATCAAAAACCTCCCCAAGACTCTAATGCTGAAATTCTTATTACCAAACTTGAACTAAACACAGTCAAATCAATCTTTATTATTTGCATTTATGTTCCCCCAGGAAATAATATTTCTACCATAGAAAAGTTCCTATGTTGGCTATCACATCACTAAACTTACCCCAAGAAACAATCATCCTAGGTGACGTAAACATTGATTGGCAATCCTGTAACAACAAACATCCTACTAGCCATATTAACCTTTATGGATTCTCTCAGACTATCACCTCCCCCACCAGAATAAATAAAACTAACAAAAAAGAAAGTACCATAGACTGGATACTCACCAATAATCAACCCCATACATTTGTAACAGGAACCCTCCCTGATGATATAAGTGATCACTTATTAACCTACATCATCAGACTCAAAATCAACCCTCCTACCCAAAACATAACCAGAACAATCAGATCTAAAAAAAACTTTAACTTGGAGCTATTTCAAACCGAACTGAAGGCATGTAACTGGACACCCTTAAAACACCTTTCTCTTGACGAAGTTGTAGATTTCTTTAATGCTAAGTTTCTGACCATACTTAACTACCATGCCCCCACACGCTCTATTAGAATTCGAACTAAATCTGCCCCCTGGCTCTCAATAGAAACCAAACTAAAAATCAATCTAAGAAATAAAATCTGGAACAAATCTCGCTTAACTAAAAACACAGCTGATTACCAAAACTTCAAACAACTGAGAAATGAGACCAAAAAAGCAATAATGAACGATAAAAAAAACTACTACCTGAAACCTCAACATACTCGCCAAAATAACCCACAAAAGTTCTGGGCAAACATAAATCAATTACTACAGCCAAGTAAACCTGTCACACCCAACCCACAAGGCTTTGACATAAGGAACCCCAACCAAATTGCAAATAACTTTAATGCCTTCTTTACCGAAACTATTCAAACCCTAGCCAGTCAACTCCCCATCAATAACACAAACATATCTAACAACAACCTAAACCCCCCCCATTTCACTTCCAACCTGTCCCAACAACTTATATTCTCTCCCTTCTCAAAAAACTCAAATCATGTACTCCCTCTGCAGACCTAATACCCGCAGAATACTTGCAATTAGCAGCCAAATCAATAGCCTACCCAATTTCCATACTGATAAACAGAACCATCACTGAGGGATATGTCCCTAAACTTTGGAAAATCTCCCACATTATCCCACTTCATAAGGGTGGAAATTCTACTGAAATCTCTAACTACCGCCCTATAGCCCTTCTCTCTCCCTTATCTAAGATTATGGAAAGGTGTATCCACAAGCAACTGCTTCACCACCTTCTCCAAAATAACTTACTCTCTAAAACCCAACATGGTTTCAGACCATCCCACAGTACCACAACTGCCCTCCTCTCCTTTACAGACACAATCAACAGAAATCGCAACAATAACACCCTTTCCTCTGCACTTTTCTTAGATCTATCCAAAGCTTTCGACATGGTCAACCACCAAATACTCATACACATTCTTCAATCCTTGTCAATTGATACCCAATCTATGAACTGGTTTAAGTCCTACTTAAATAACAGACATCAAGCAGTACTCTGGAACTCCACTCTATCCTCCCAGCTACCTGTCAAGATTGGTGTCCCACAAGGGTCCATACTGGGTCCCCTCCTATTTTCTTTATTTATCAATGACCTCCACCAAGTAGTTCACGAAGCTACATGTATACAATACGCAGATGATTCTACACTAATCTGCTCAGCCACATCTGTATCAGACCTTCACTCCCTCACACAACACATATTTAAATCTGTAGAAGAATGGTTTTCCCAACGCTGTCTACTACTTAACCCAAAAAAAACTAAACTCCTCCTCTTCACACCTTCCAGCAAATCTCCCCACATTGACTTTACTATAACATCAAAAAACGGCACACCTATAGCACAAGATTCTACTACCAAACTACTAGGCATAACCATTGATAACAAGCTTAACTTTGATGCCCATATAGACAACACATTGAAAACCATTAACAAAAAAATAGGCTCTCTTTACAGAATCAAACCTTTCCTCACTCCAGAAACTAGAACAACTATAGCCCACTCCCACCTTATCTCACCCCTTCTCTATGCCTCTCCCATATTTGCCAACTTATCAAAAAATAATTTGTTGAAATTAAACAACTCCTACCACAACATAGCCAGATTTGCCACAGGAAACCCTTACAGAACCCACCACTGTACTAATTTAAAACAACTAGGCTGGCTTGAATTTCTGCAGCAACTAAAAAATAATCAATTAGGCATAGCCCATCAAATTCTTTATCAACCTGACAAAACACCTATACTATCTACTCTTATTCACCCTTACCATAACCTAAAGTCCCTAAGATCTGCACACAAACTTCTTATAGATACTGTCAAGTCAAACAACAAGGCTGGAGACTCTCTTTTTTCTAACACTGTTGGAAAACATTGGAACCTGCTTCCCTCTGAACTTTCATCTATTCCCTCAAAATCTCTCTTTAAAAAGAAACTCAAGCTATACCTCAAAACACAATGGCTGTGCCCCTGTACTAATCCTGACTAACTTTATTTCATGACCCCTGACTATACTTCACATCTGTAATACCCAATTTCTATGTCAAAGTGGCACCCACTGATCTGTAACTCCTTCTTACTATCTATGAAAAAAAAAAAAAAAAAAAAAATAAAAAAAGCGTGTACCTACTTTTCTTCTTACTTTACTATTTCCCTACTCTCTGTACTTTTTGTATTATTCTCCATGTATTTCATGTGCTACTATATTTTGTTTATTTCCTAACTACTGCATGTTTATATCTTATAACTTTGTCACTAGTAACAATGTCTTAAATTTATCTAATTTTACCTAATTACTTTACATGTATTTCTTTAATGGGATTTTATTTAGTATCATTTTATTTAGTATCATTATAATTATTAATTTGGAGCTTATCTCCCCGGGCCTCTACTGAAAATGGACATATATCCAGCTAGACTAGCCCGGTCAACAAATGTAAAATAAAATAAAATAAATAAGTAAATAAAGCGCAAATTTATTGTGAGAATTCAAAGTAAACAGGAGCAGGCATTAGACCGGTATGAAGTTTGGAACCATTTAATAACTCATTGCGTTTAATAGCTCTTGAGGTAAGAGCTTTTTTTTCTTAGTAATAAAGAAACATTTTATGACATTATATTTGAGACTGGTTATGCAATGGAAAGTTTCTTCGTAGAATATGAGAAGAAAAAGAACTGTTACCCATGGAACTTATATATGATTTAACTGAGAAACAAAAAAGAAGATGCATGTGCAGTTTTGATTGGAAGTTGAGAAAGAGACTTTAAAAAGACATTTAAGTAAAATATGCAAAAAATTGTGGACATTTCCAAAGTTTATGACAACACGGTTTATGGACTGGAGGATGGGATTGTAATATTGTACTGAAAATGGTAAATGAAAAAGTTTTACATATTCCTAACATGATAAACGTGGAAAGGAATAAGGGTGTAATGAAATATTGAGGTCAACCCAAAACATATTTTTTTTTCTCTGGTAAGAAGGGTCACCTAATAAGTAATTGTGACAAAAGAAGATATTATATTTGCAGCAAAAGGGCCATGATATGAGGAAATGTGAATAAAAGGGCAGTATTCATAGTCTGGGGCTTTGCAGTTTCATAGCAGTGATCTGCAAAGAGTGGAGCTATGTGGTCATGCAAATCCTAGACTTTCAGGATAACTACAGAAATGCAGAAGACTTTTTATGAACATGCACCCCTATTGCAAAAGTATAATATAGTTAATGCATATGTGATGGGGGACAACTACTATGCTGTTAAGGGGCTTTATACATATGTGTAAGAGTTCAGTTCATAGACATAAATCTATAATGAGATAATTTGCATACAAAGTGTATAAATAGCCCTGCCAGTAAACAGTTTTCAGTGAAAATATGGAGATGCAAGGGGAGATTAATTGGTGCTTCTGCATACCTGGCATTTTTATCAAAGGGGTCACTGGGTAAATATTTAATTTTGATGCATGTGCATACCTAGACATTTTACTAAAGCGGTCACTTGTGGAAATGTTTCATTTTGGTGCTTGTGCATATCTGGGCATATTACTGAAGAAGTTGCATAGGGAACTGTTTTACTTTATTGTTTGTGCATACCTGGACATATTAATAAAAGGGTCAGTTGGGTGAACATTTAATTTTGGTGCTTGTTCATACTAGGGCATGTAACTGAAGGGGTCGCTTGGGGAAATGTTTCATTTTAGAACATATTAATAAAAGGGTTGCTTTCATTTTGGTGCTTGTGCATTCTAGAGCATGTTACTGTAAGAGTCACTAGGGGAACAAAATTAATCTGCATGTCAGGGAAGTGCTTTGCATACATGGCCAGACTGCTGAAGTGATTGCTGGGCAAAATAAGTTATTATGTAAGTTTAGCGCTTAATACAAACTAATGAATGGGTTGCTGGGGGAAATTATTTATTTTTGTGTCAGGGAAGTGTTTGTTCATACTTGCATAAACTACTGAAAGGATGGCTGGAGGCAAGTCCTCGGACTGTAACTCCAATATCAAAGGTGAAGCACTGCTGTTAACAAGGGATGTGTGTACCATGCAGCTGTCAACTGTGAAATGCAAAATCACCTCATACAGATACTACATTTTGCAACATTTCTCATTTGCATCTCATTATTTTTAAGGCCTTTCACATTATTGTAATGGCCTCTATGAATCTCACCTTTGGTACGCTCATTCATAAGCATCAGGAATACACCCATTGTATTTGTGCAAGTGACTATGAATACCACTCAAAATGTTATAAATGTGATAGAATGAGCCATTTATGGATGGACTGTAAAATGGCAAAAAATGACAAGGAAGGAGAGGAAAAAAGAGACAAAAATGAACAGAAAGAAAAATAGAGGGAGTAGAAGGTAAAGATGTTGTAAAAGAAGAAGAAAGAAAAGATAAAAATACAGAAGATAAAACAGAAAAAGACTCTGAAGTAAGTGATGAAGAGGATATAAATGGGAAATAGTAAAAGGAACACATCTAGGGCAGCCACGGTGGTGCAGTGGTTAGCGTTACCACCTCACAGCAAGAGCTTCTCCAATTCGATTCTCGGCTGGGGTGCCTTCTGTGCGGAGTCTGCATGTCCTCCCTGTGGTCGCATGGGTTTCCTCCCACATCCCAAAGACATGCAGTAGGTGGATTGGACACTCTAAATTGGCCCTAGGTGTATGTGTGCCTTCTGTGGAAGGATGGGTGCTGGGCTGGCAACTTGACACTGTAAAACTCCACTGCCAATCATGAGCGGACAAATGATCCACTGTGACAACTCCTAACTGGGAAAAAGTTAGAAGAAGTAAAAGGAAAGCATCTACCTGGAAAAGAGTAAAAGAAAATTTAAAGATGAAAGAAAATGGATAAACGTAATAAGAAAAACGGTGAACTTGTCAAAAATAATATTTAGGAGATTAGAAATAAGAGAAAGTATTAACTTTTGAATACTTTCTGTAAATGTAAATAGTATTAAAAATATAGTTAGAAGGACAGGAGTATTAGAGTTATGCAGTACATTTGATATGATGTAATAGAAGATATAAGATTTCTAACTAAAGAGGAATGGTTGCAAACAAAAAAACTTTAGTAGAGGAGATATAATTTGGAATATGGAAAATTCTGTGTCACAAAGCAGTGAAAATACTAGATGTGACATTAGTAATAATGAGAATATTAAATGTAGATTTAAGATACAATGATCAAATATATAGAACTGGGAAAAGTCGAAAGCAGAAGAAGCAGTATATACTTATGTTACATGTAAAGGAAGGGAGAATTTACTCCATAAGATTTTAAGGGGAGCTTTTAATTCTGATTTGAGAAGGAAAAAAAGAGAGGAAGTGACATTAAAAAGATGTTAGAAGTTATGAAATGTGGAAGATTAAATATTTGGAATAATAACGTCATAGATTCATAGATCATTACTAGGCTAAAGACCCAGTGGGGCGGGGCTTTTCTAAGCCTACCCAAGTTTTCCTGAAAGAATAATGGTGTTGTGTATCCAAATAGGACATTGAGGGCCAAGAATTTATAAGCTACCTCTGTCCATAAAGGACATGGGTGGCAGGCCCAGTGTAAATTTTCTATTGCCCATCCACTGGTCTAGGTTGCACTTAAACTGGATAATAGAATAACTCAGCTTCACATAGATGGGAAGCCTGTTCTATAGCAGGGGCAATATCTGGGACACATATCTGTCTCTATAGCATGTTCTGTTTAAGTCACAGACAAAATTCATGTCCCTTAAACTGGGTAACAGATGAACTCAGCTTCACATGGATGGGAAGCCTGCACCACAGAAGAGGCAGTCTCTGGGACACATATCTGCCTTTACAGCATGTTCGGTTTAAGTCACAGACAAAATTCAGGTCCCTAGACCTTGTATTTCTGGTACTTCTTGAATTATGAATATATAGGAAATTCATAAGTGTAGGGTTTATGGATGCCTTGTAAGCCAGGCATAAATCAACTCTCAGCAATTTATAGGCGACTGAGCAGAGGGAAAGATCTTTAAGGCACTCTGAATAAGGTAGGTTTACTATGCCTTGTATTCTTTTTGTAAGGAACCTCTGAGGTTACTCTAGTTGCTGCATATACCTGGTCAGGTATATAGCAAAGAGAGCAATGTACTCTATGATTAATCTGATAAGGGCAGAGTACAGTGGGATAATGACCTCTTTGGACCTAGATGCCATGTCCTTACTTACAAGTTATAGAACATAAAATTATTTTCTTACCACTGTGGTCACATGATGACCGAAGGTAAGGCTACTGTCTACATGTATACCCAGGTCCCTGACCAGTGGGTCAACTCTTAGGGTTGTATTATCAATATAGTAATTAGCCCAGATGGTTGACTTCCCAAAGGGTACAATTATGCATTTCTTAGCATTGAGTTTAAGACCATGGCTTTGGCTTCATTTGTTAGTCAGATATAGACCTCCTTAAAGAATGCTAGTGATTGCAGGGGAGTCGATGATAACCCCCAGCTTGCAAGCATCTGCAAACTTAGTTAGCCGTAAAACCTTCAGCATTTACTTCCATTTTAGAAAAATAGATGCCAAAAAGGAGTGAGCCTAGTACCAAGCGCTGGGGGACTCTGCTAGTGACTGGCCTCTTGGTGGAGGTGGCTTCACATATTTTGACCTCCTGGGTTCTCTCAGTAAGCCAATTGGCTATCCAGTGGGTGATAAAAGGGTTTATACCTAAATTAGTGAGCTTGTCTATAATGCCTGAGTGGGGTATTTTATCAAAAGCCTTGGTCACATCAATGTAAGCTGTGTGCACAGTCTTACCTTCATCCAATGTTGTGGTGACCCTCTCAAAAAAGGTCCACCAGATTTAATAGACAGTTTGGTTTTGTGAAGGGTAGATCATGCCTGCTCAGCTTGGTTGACTTCTTTGAGTCAGTCACCAGAGCTGTGGATGATGGTAAGGTGGTTCATACAGCCTACCTTGATCTGGCCAAGGCCTTTGATACCATTACCCACTCAGGAATCATAGAAAAACTTACTAAGCTAGGCATCAACCCCTATATCACTAGGTGGGTTGCAAACTGGCTCACAGATAGAACCCACAGTGTGAAAGTAACTGACTCCAAGTCAGACTGCCGACCAGTCATGAGTGGAGTCCCACAGGGTTCGGTCCTGGGTCCTCTTCTGTTTGGTATCTACTTCTGTGAAGTCCTAGGCCAACACGAAGGGACTCTGGCTGACAAAGTTCACAGATGATTGCAAGTTGGGAGCTATTATTAACTCCCCAAGTGATGTTGACATCCTGCAGAAAGGTCTCAATGAGACCAACGACTGGTATCAGAACGATGGCCTGAAGCTCAATGCCAAAAAATGTGTCTTCATCCCCTTTGGGAAAAACCCAGTTCCCTTGAATTACCACATTGATGGTAGTCCACTGAACACAGAAGGCGTTATAAGAGATCTGGGAACACAGGTTGACAGCAACCTCTCTTTTGACCACCACATTGCCACTGCGGTCAGAAAGTCCTTCTATGTGGCACATCTCATTACTAAGGGTTTTGCATCTAATAAGAAAGAGGTCATTGTCTCCCTCTACTCTTCCTTCATTAGATCAATCATCGAGTACAATGCCCCATTTGGCATGTACCTCACTAGACACCTGCAACAACCGTAGAGGCCACAAAAGTACCTCACAAAGAGGATCCTAGGCCTTAAACACTTGTCCTATATAGACAGACTTAAAAAACTCCAATTATTCTCTGTCTCATATCACCTACTTAGAGGCGATCTCTGCTTGACTTACAAAGCCATGTCTGACCCAGCTCTGCTAGAAATGCTACATCTAAAGAAGTCCCAATCCCTCCACACCACATGCTTCAGAGACCTCAACCTCATTACCACAATCAACAGAACATGCTGGAGGGACAGGTTCATAACCCTGAGACTGCCCATGCTATGGAATAGACTTCCCATACATGTCAAGCAGAGCATCTCACTGGCCCTCTTCAAGAGAAATCTTGATGAGTGGATGGAAAATAGAAAATTCATGCCAGGGATCACTCCAGTGGCTTTACTCGACAGAGGCACAAGTTACTAAGGTTGGGTGGCACGATGCCAGGGTAATCCTATGGGCTAGGCTTGTAAAGGCTCCAGGGCCATTAGCCTAGTACACACCTATGAACCTATGAACCTATGATCTTCCCTTAACAAAGCCGAACTGTGATGAGTTCAGCATTTGTAGGTCACCTATGTCCTCATTTATCATATCTATGATGATTCTTTCCATGGCCTTACATATGAGGCTGGGAAGACTTATGGGCCTGTAGTTTCCTAATAAGTGGTTGGATGTGCTTTGTGCATGAGAATGACTGTAGCCATCTTCCATTCTTTGTGCACAAAACCTGACTGAAGGCACCAGTTGAAAACTGATTCAAGTGGACCAGAGAAGTCTTGTTTCATGCTATTTATTAAACATCTCGGGTTGTCACAGGGCCCATTGATGCAGTGTTTTTGGCCTTGGAAGGTGCATTGATGACCTGTTCCCTAGAATGGTTGGGGGGATTGTTTTATGTGGTATTTCCTTTGGACTATTGGGCGGGGAAGGATTTGGAGAAACTTGATCTGAACCTATCACCCAAAAGGTTGGCAATGGCCTCTGGTTCAGTGTGGGTGATGCTATTTACAATACGTTCTGCACGTTGTTGTGTATTTCTCCTCAGGTTACAAACATAGTTGTAGAAAGCTATGTGGCTGTCCTTTGGCTGAGAAGCTATTTTTTCTTCAAATTTAGCCTTTGAAGTATTAATTAACCCTCTTAGCTGCCTGTTTAGATTGATCTGGGTGCTTTCAGTATGTATGGCTTTGTTCCTCCTACGCTTGGCCAGGAATTTTTCTTTTGTTGTATAACCGATTGATATTGTGATTCCACCAGGATGGTTTGTCTTTTGAGTTTGTCCCATTCTTAATACAAGTGGGCACAGCTCGCTCTATACAGCTGTCAATATGGCTGTACAGAGATTTTGTAAATAGCTCAGTGTATTCCATGCTGTTTACTGTGTTTGGGGGTACTTGGAATTTAGCCAAGGTGCTGATTAGTAGAGAAAGATTAACCATGGAATAGTTCCTAAAGATGTTTGGTTTCACTGGATCTCCAAATTTAATTTTTATTTCAAGTAATACTGCTTTACGGGCAGATCTGGTGAGTGAAGAAATGATACCCCCTCACGTTCATCAGTAAAAAGTCAAGGATGTTTGTACCCCTGGCAGGAGAATGGGCCAACTGTTCCAAGTCATTGGTATTAACAAAGTTTAGCTGGGCTTGTGCATAAGAAGTGTTGTAGTATTCCCAGTCTATTGAAGGGTAGTTGAGATTCTCCATGGACATGGTATTGGATTGAATGGTCAGGGACTCTAGTACATTGAGATAGGTAGTATGGGTTTCCTGGGACATGGAGGGGGACCTATAGGTTGCAAGGATATGGAATGAGTCCCTGTTTATGGTGAGTTTAACATGTATAGGTTCCAGTGGGACATACAGTCAAGGTACATGTAAAAGTGAAATAGATTATTTTATAATAACAGAAGGGAAACCAATTGTAACAGGCTTTTTAGATCATTTAGCAATATGGATAGTTTTAAAGCAGAGTAAAGAGTATATAAAAATAGGAAAAGGGATAAAAAGAATAAATGAGAAGATATGTGATGGGAATGAAAATAAAGTAATACTGCAATTATGGAAAGATCACATTTCTATGAGATTTGTTATAAACATTGGTCTGAATTGTGGCTTGTTTTTAAAGAGAAATATAAAAAAAAGTTTATTTAGATTGACAGAAGAATGCAAGAATAGCAAAAAAACAAAAGTATGAAAGAATATGTGAAGATGTTTCAAAAGACTTAGAAAAGAATAATATAGAATATTTTGATAAAGAAAATGTGGCATATAGAAAAAGTTAGGTAAAAGAGAAGAGGTATCTCATTGTGCTACTATCTTCCTTAACTAATTAAGTAAATTAGTTAAGGAAGACAGTTAGACATTGCCCATTCGATTCTCAGTCAGAGCGTCTTCTGTGTGGCGACATGCGTGAATGGGCCTTCCTTCACTTGAAGGTTGGGAGTTAGGCTCGGCAAGCCAGTACGTAAAAATCTACTGCCAATCATTAGCGGACCGGAGTTCCGCTGTGGCGACCCCTAACCAGGAAAAGCCAAAAGCCAAAACAAGTTAAGGAAGATAGAAGCATAATGAGAGAAATGAAAAATGCAAAAGGAGAAATAAAAGAACCCAAAATAGATTATGTGCATTGTAGTAGATTATGTACAAGAAATGTTTAAAGAAAATAAAAAAAGAGCAGGAGATAAGATGGAAAGTTAAAATATTATGTGAGCAAGATAATAAAGAATTGGAATAGGAAACGTCTTTATACAAACCAGATAAGGTACCAATACAAGTGAATATGCAATCAGCTGTAGGACCAAATGGAACTGAATATCAAATGTGTAAGAATTTAGAAGAATGACAGAAGAAGCATTTTTTAAAGTATTCAATGAATAGTTAAATGAAGAATTTATGTGTAAGGAATTATGCAGTGGGATAGTCAAATATATATGGAAAAAAGAAGAAAAAATGAACTTAAAAATTGTAGGTCTATAGTATTGAATAATGCAGACTATACGATTTTTATGAAAATAATTCAAAGGAGAACAGAAAATAAAATTCATACAATGATAGATATTACTATAGTATAAAGGGAAAAGGATGTCAGGAATTATTACTAATAGTGAGCTGTGGTGGTGCCACGGTTAGCATTGTCGCCTCACAGCAAGAGGTTCTCCGGTTCGATTCTCGGCTGAAGCGCCTTCTGTGTGGAGTCTGCATGTCCTCCCCATGGTCGAGTGATGTTTAAAGACATGCAGGTAGGTGTGTGCATGAATGGATGTGCTGGCACCTTGGCACCACAAAAATCCACTGCCAACCATTAGCAGACTGGAGTTCTGCTATGGTGACCCCTAACTGGGAAAAGCTGAAAGACATTAGTTTAGTGAGGGAGGTGGTGGATGACATTATAAACAGAAAAGACAAGGCTAAACTTATTATCAGAGACATGAATCAGGCACTTGACATGATATGACAAGAAAGTTTGTGGGAAATCATGAAGGAGTGTAATATAATTTAACAAATTAGGAACATTTGTTGCTCTGCATGTAATAATAAAGTAAGAACTTTAGAAAATGGATAGTTTAGTATATATATATATATATATATATATATATATATATATATATATATATTTAGACACACACACACACACACACACACACACACACACACACACACACACACACACACACACACACACACATATATATACAGAATGATATAAGACAGGGATGTCCAGTGAGAAGCATATTATTTGTTTTGGTCATGAATATATTAATAAGAGTATAAAAATGAAGGCTGCAGGCTATATGATAAATTCTGGAATATTAATTCCAATTATGATGGCATATGTATATGCAGATGATATTACAGTGACTATAAAAATAAAATTTGGATGAAATAAGTTTATTATATTTATATGAATGCCTAAAAGCAGTAGGCATGACTGTAAACAAAGGACTGGGTGGCACAGTAAAGTTGGAAGGTGTACAATTTACTATGAGTGAGATTTCTGTACTAGGTATATGATTTGGAACTAGGAACACGAGTATTGGCTAATGGAAACAGAAAAAAGAATAGAAGACATAAAGGAAATTTGTATTTTTTGGAAAACATGCAAGTTATCATTTAGAAAAAAATGTCTATTTAATAAATTCTGTCTTAATGATAAAGTTAGCATATTTAGCAAATGTCATAGTTAATAATGTCAAGTGATACTAATAAATGAATTAACTGGAACACATTCTAGCGGCCCATGCCAGTTGACCTTTAAATATGTTCTTTTTGGTATGGTAAAGATGATTACTTTGAAAATCTAAGTAATTGTTAGAAAATGTATCTTTTCTAAAGATTTTAGATGTGAAAATCTTTTTTGTTATGTCTTTGTACAAAGTAACATTAAGATAATCAAGGATGTTCATTGATTTAAGGCTTTGTTGTATATTTTAAGATTTATATACTTTTGATGGTGTTTTTGCATTTGACTTATTGGTTTTATTAGTAAAACATGACATTATTAACGTTATTTAAGCTGACTGATTGTTTGTTTTATTGTTCTGATGAAGTCCCAGAAGTGCAGGGATGAAAGTGCTTAACTTCAATAAATTATTTATTTTAATTGTGTTGTTCAGACTATCCATTGGAATTGTTCTATTCAGTTTACATTTCACTGTGTGCCACTTTTGGAGCCTTGTGTTTTTTTTTTATGAATGTTGGTTTACATGGCTTTTGTGCACTGAGTTTGTTTTCAAATATTTAGCAAATGTGTATATGATGCCATTAATATATGAGAACAAAGTTTTACAGGTGATTTTTTCATTTATATGGGGTTCAAGATTGAATCCCGTAAAAAGAATTGTTTTGTATTTAGATAAAAAAGAAGAAGGTTTAGGCTTAATAACACAGCACACTGCTATGTTGAACTTGCATGGTAAACTGGGTAAATGAAAAGATGAGATATTAGAGATATTTAATTTAAGTATAAATATAAAAAATGTTGGGAAATGAAAAATATTTTAAAAGAGACAAAGAATGTGTAAATGAAGAAATAAAATGTTATCAAGAAAAATATTTTTATGGAAGATAAAAAAACTGAGGAAATGAAAAAGGCAGAAAATTGTGATTGAAAAATATAATGATACAATATTATTATTTTGGCCCATCAACAAAGTTACCAGAAGAAAAGATTAAAACTGGAAAAGTAAAAAAACTGAATGGTATAATAAAAAATAGACTGTCAAGATTTTTATGGAGACTTGTGATGAACACCTACCAGTAAAATGAAATATGCCCTATAGAAAGATAAGTGAAAGAATGTGTCAATATTGTGGAAAAGAAAACAACAAACAGCATGTTTTTTGAAATGCAAAAGGATGCTTAAAGAAAATGTAAAGAAAAAGTTTTGAAGATATTAATGAAGTGAATAAAATAAATATGGATAGGACTGATTATGGATATTATAAGAACAAAAACAATAATTTGTTGAAAATACAGATAAAAAGATATGATTTGTCATATGTATTATTTGGAAGGATATGCAAAATTATGTTTAATGGAGAATGGATGTTAACAACAATATTATAAAAAATGAGATGGTGGTTATGAAAAAAAGAGTGGGGTTCTAATAAGAACAAAGGGGATAGAAGTTAGAAGATAATTATGATTATATAAAAATGGAGGAAGTAATCAGAAATGTATATACTGTTTAAATTTGTAAATATGTAAAATTGTAAATAATTTTGCAAAGAAAATTGTCAATAACATTATAAATTAAAAAAAACTACTCTTTTCAGTATTTGCCATGGGATCTTTTACATCCACCTGAGCTACCACCAACTCAAGCAGATGGGTCTTTGGTTTAACATCTCATCCAAAGTATGACACACTCATTGATGATGTGGGAAAAGTCATATTTTACTGATGACATTAGGATAAATATATTTTAGTAATGACATTAGTGGGGTAGTAACAGTCAACATATCTTGTATTGTAGACAAGATATGCATAACTGCATCCTTATGATATATAGGGCTAAGGTGCTCTCTCTCACACACACACACACACACACACACACACACACACACACACACACACACACACACACACACACACACACACACACACACATTCATGTATACATACATAAACACAAGCACATATATATGATTATCTTTCATATAAACCTTATTTCCTTTTAAAAAAAAATAGATGCACTTCATCAAAAACACATCTCATCGAAACCACAAATCATTGAAATACGTTTTCATTTTTTGGAGTAAAAGGTCATCCCCCCTACTCCCCCCATCACCAACATAAATATAATAACTCCAAAGTCAAGCAACCGCAGAGAAAATAAGTTGCACAACAAAAACTTCTTGAGATGGTAGCATAAGATAACAGTGGACATAAGCAAGGTACAAACATTGATTAACTCAGATTTGCATTGTACTTCCTATGATCCAAAACCACACCAGCAGTCATTTTCTGTATCATTACACAAATTTCAATGAAATGTATTTCAGTGATTTATAGAGTCAGTTAACTGAGATTTCAATGAAATGCATCACTTTTTAACAAAAAGAGGTTTAGATGAAATGAAGAGAACACACACGCACATGCTCACACACAGACAGACAGATACAGACACACACGCACACACACACACACACACACACACACACACACACACACACACACACACACACACACGGATGTATATTGGAACAGGAGGTATCCTGGTTAAGGTGGCTGTTTACAATTACATCATGGTCTATGGAGATATGAAGCTATAAATATATGAACCTATGGAAATTTAGTTCAACATTCACATATTTATTTTCATTCTACTGTGCAGTTTACACTTTTACACACCCTACAGCCACTCTTGGCATTTTATAACAGATCAGTTCACAAAAGTGGAGACACAGGCTCTCAGGTAAGCCATTTTAAATTAAGTTTCAATTACGAAGAGAGATAACCAAATGAAAAGATAATAGGAAGACGTTTAACAAAAGTTGACCATTCATTTCATAGGTCCTTGCTGGTTTAGACACAGTCTTGATTCTTGTATAAGTCTTTTAGCATAAAATGTGCTACTTTATCTTTCTTCAATAGAAAGCCACAAAAGGCAGAGGGCTGACAACCCTACTACTTGGTGTCCACAAATCCATAATACTTAAAAGGTAGCCTCCCTTTTTTTCCCAAAGCAATACTCACAAGGATGTATTAGGTCTTCATTTTGTAGCTTGGACATCATGCTCCAAGTTATAGTGTCTTCTCAAGTAACCTAGAGTACCCATGGGAATGGGAATGCTAGTGTTTTCTACAGCGCTCCTAAATGTGGGTTTATAGCTTCTCATTCTCAGTATACAGCACAGCAACACACTCACTGGAAACATCTTTTCCACTCAAGGCCTCATGACTTTAAGCTTTCCTTTGGTACTGCCTCTTTCTCCTTCTACCTTATAAGTATCGTGGATGCAGCCATTTGCTCTTCAGATAGGACTACAAAATTAAAAACACACACACACACACACACACACACACACACACATACAAATATACTGTGTGTATATGAAAAAGAAGCAGTGACTGGCAAGAGAACAAATATGCATTTATGCAGGAAACATTACAAAAATAACTAACTGATCTCCCTGAATACACTCATATAATACATAACTATAACCCCCCCCCAAAAAAAAAAATGCAACAACAAACTTGACTAGAATGAAATAAATGTGTAACTTTGGAACAGATTGCAGCATTAACAATGCGTTGGCATTTGAAATGAAAATCTTACTATTTTGGATAACCTGTGTTTATGTTAAACATATACAACAGGCTTAACACAGTTCTTGATCTAAAATATAACTTTCACATTGCTACTAGTAATATAAAAATGTTCTCAGATGTATTCACATCCTCAGAGAAATGTTCCTATAAAAGCATGTAACATTAGATGAGGATCCTTCAAATAACAATTACTATGTCTTCTATATGAACACAAACAGATAAACTGCATACAACACACAATGTTAGCAAAATATAGCCATAATAACTGTTTAGCTATTAACTGTAAAAAAACATCAAATACCTTGAAAGGATTTGCATTAAAGTTTGACAAAAGTAATGCAGTTGCAGTAGTCAAGCAGCAGTATCTCAAGCTGGGGAATCCAAGCAGTCTTCCCTACAGGAAGTACCTTAGCCAAAGGTTGTGCATAGGTAGTGCAGATTAACCCGTCTGGACATGCTGAATATGTAGACATACATACGCAAGTGTAGTTTAAATTCTGCTCAAAGTGCTGGGCAGGTAAACATAGTGTGAGTACCTATACAATGCAGTGCACATGTCCTAGCAATACAAGAGCAAATATTAAGAAATGGAGCTTGCTAAAGGCTTGTAAGTGTAGCTCAGTGGCTATAGTGAATGAATAATTAAGTGTTTAACACTTCTGCCACTTTGACGTACACTTACAGATGGTGTGTCAGGGAGACTATAATTGCAAAAGAAATTTAAGATTACACTGACTTACTTAAGAGATGAAACTTTATAATAAATTTTAGAATAAATGCTTAACAGGTAAACATGTCTGTGAGTAAGTTACATGACATATAAAAATAAGCATACAGACAATACATATCTAAATGCATGCAAATCATAAAACCATAATTTACAGATGCTTCAAAAGACAGATATTGCTCACAAAAGAAAGGCAAGAACATACTTTTTTATTGCATACATTTGTCCTTGATGTGACATGAATTCTTAGGCTAACTGTTGCAAATATCATAAGCAAGCAGACATCAGTTATGAAATTACAAGGGACAACTTTGATAAAATGCATATATTGTTCCAGAAATGTAAAGTGTTAGAATATCAAAGCATATGTATACGTGCTCCCCTTTCTCTGTTTCATAATCTCCTCTCTGTATTTGACAATGTTTGTCCAAATGTTTCATGTGAATGCCATAGTTTCAAGGTTCAAATGTAGAGATGATGTCTGTGTGAAACTAGGGATCCTTTATACACACATTTTCATGCTATAAGACTACAGAATTGAGAAATCATCACACAGACATTTTTCTGCATTCTCTATTTTTTTTTTTTTTTTGCTTCATCCTTTGCCCAGAGTTTGGTATTGCATATTAAGTCATTGTGTGTTAATTACATTAGACCCAAGCTTGAGTATGGAATAACAATATGTAAACATTATAAGATAAGTATGAGTAAACTGGAAAAAGTACAGCAGAAATATACCAAGGGCATCCATGGATGAGAATGTATGTTATTTTGAAAGACCAAAATATCTGAACTTGTACAGTGTCCCATATAGATATTTAATTGGAGACCTTATTCAGGTATATAGGGCATTTACAGACAACTACCTTTGTGACTATTTGGGGTTATCAAAAAGTACCAGAGAATCATCAGACAACCTATGTAGAAGATTCTGTAGGAATGGGAAGTACACTAATTGGCTCTCTGTTAGCAGCTGATGCATGGAATAGACTACCAAATTATATTAAAGCAAGTACTAGATTACATATTTTTAACAACAGCCTGAACACTTATGTGTACAGCCATTCTGGTATTTTGGCAGGCTAGAAGGGCATTATTGCCCATGCTTGAGATATTTGTACAGATGTATCATTGATTGTCAATGGTCACTAACAGTGAATGATGGTTCGCTTCCCAAGAGAAAAACTCAGAAATTTAATTTGGGTTGCCATCAGTACTGCAAATAAGACTGGAGCCAGTTTGCTTCAATCAGTACTCTGGAAAGTACTGAGTGAAGAAAATATACCCCTCAATTAATTTCTCTGTAGCTCAATGTGTTAACACAGTAAGTACGGAGAAACAGACTATGTAATGCAGTGTTTGAATCTAGTTTACAGATAATTTTAATGAGGGAGTCAGAATAAGTAGTGTCGCAGAATGTTTCTTAGGAATTTAAGTACTACTGACAATTAGAAAATTTAAACTTGCAACACATCTCTGTGTAATGAGTATTAAATAAGTCAACTATATTCTGTGTAAAGTATGTTAAGCATAATAATGATAGTTAATTTAAACTACACTTGCATATGTATATTCTGCACAATAACTGTAAAAATATGACTGAACCCATGTTATGTAAATTATGTATGGCACCTTCCCCTATATGTTTAAGCAGGTCATGCAACTCAATGCATATTAAATTGATTTACAGACATGATTAATGTTTTTTACATGTAACTCCAGTAACATAACAAGTGAAAGTCACACACAGAGACATGTCAAAATTAGATCTCCACTCATTTTGAAAGTATTACACCTCGTCTTACAAGTTCACAGTGTTAGCTCTCCTGTGTCATTAACAGTTAATAAACAACAGCAAGCAAGTTGTCCCTTGTTTAGTCATGGATTGAATTGCCAGGTTGTATTACTCAAAGGTTGCATTTTGTATGTCTCACAACCCACTATGTTTCAATTCATACCATTTTACCTCTTTCCAACATTGATTATTACCATCATCATAGATTTGATGTCATGGTATATCAATGTGTCAGAAGACTGTGTAAATGATTAACATCCACCATAACAGAGAGCATGTTTACAAGGAAAATATAGCCTTTGAAATGTAATTCAGTTATCATCATGCAAAAGCAGTGGAACATAAATAAATACAGTGAGCATCACACATGACCAAGTCTCACTGCTGTATTTCATACTCCCAGTGTATTTTGAAGGAATCATACCCAATTTCTCTACCTGGCCATTTGTGTACTTTCAGTTGCACAAATACAGTTCACAAGGTTGTCTGTCATTGCACACAGGCTGGGACATGAGACATCTGAACTGCATGCCAATTTACTGCCATATTTCTAGGTGTACTTTAGAAGACAAGGCAGGAGAACTATATTGGGTTTCTGGACAAGGCTGAAGCTTGGATTGGCTTGGCCAGGGCTGATAGCAGTGTAATTGGCATCCCACACACTTTTGAACAATGTCATCACTATTATAGTGATATGAGGAGACACAAGCAGAATATCTTGAGCCGATGGGAATCAGAATTCAGAACTGCGAACACCCATGATTTGTGTAAGTATAGTGAACCCATCACAAGATAAGACAGTACCATGGATTGACCAGGCAATACACTTATTTGTTATGTTTCTTCTTATTATTCCATTTTTTTTTCTGTACAGCTGCTGAGGACATTGCTAGGAACAAGGAGGAGCATCAGGAATAATTGGCACACCTCAGAGAGGCATGGGACAAGTATGCCACAGGTGGAAATTCAACCAAGATCCAAAAACATCTGAAGCACACACACACACACACACACACACACACACACACACACACACACACACACACACACACACACACACACCTACACCCATAACTGAGTAGGCATACCTAACCTACTTGCCTACTCTAATTACTCCAATAGCTCTTGATCATTGTATTAGCAGTGGCGGCTGGTGACTTCAAATCAAAGGGGGGCTGCAGGAGACAGCTGAATGGGTGGGGTCAATGGGAATGGGTGTGACCAACTAGAAAGGGGAGTGGCTATGGTCAAAACCACAAAAACTTTAATTAAATACTCTGCCCTGGGTGCCAAACCATCATTATGAGAGTCCAATCAAGACAAAATGAAGTGTATAAGAAAAAAAAATTAAATCCATTGGCTGCATGACAGCTTACTTAATATTTAGATGGAAACAAAAAGGATGTGAGGCATGAAAAAATAAAATAAATTACTTTTTAAATACATTACTGGAATGCCAGTCAAAATCAAGTATAATAAAAACAAGCAGCACTTAACTCAAATCACTTCTCCTTGCACTCCAGTTCCAATTATAATTTATATTCAGCTTTATTAAAGTACCAAGTAACATGCTGAAAGTAGCAATCTCTTTGATACCCCCACTTGTAAAAATGTTTCTTATCGAAAAAAGACCTGCTGCCTGACAACAACTATCTACTTGTTTCATGGGGAAAACATGATCAAAGTAAAAAATGAAAAGCAAACAAGAAACAAGCTCAACATATATTGGTTAAAGGATTACTGCACAGGATATGGACCACACATGATAGATTGGCATTCTGTTTAGTTTGCAGGTAAAGCCTGTAATGAGCTTAACATAATGTAATCCTGTCCTTTATTACAAATACTGTCATATGCATTTCAATACCCAAGGCTTATATGTTATCTAGTTATGAAAGTATTCTCTGCATGGCAACAACAGAAAGGCTTTCAATATTGGTAATACTGCTTATTAAAACTTACTTGCATCTTACAATATCAGACAAGCTTACCTGATGGTCATTAAAGCACTGCTACTTAAACATAGAGCAAAAGGCACTTTCTGAATAATAATAAGCATAAATCAACAGTATAAAAATATGACAGAAACCAGAACATTCTACAAAATCAACGACAGATAAAAAGCCACTGCAGTACTTGTGTTTACCTTGGATGGGGGGGGGGATACTCTGCACACTTACACTGCATAACTGCTCCTTGCCTTGCTTGGACACATCCAGAGTCACTACATGGGGGAGTGATGTGCAACAAGTTTGTCACAATTTGAAATGTCTCTGGCTGACTGCGATGGCCCTGACACATTTGTCATACCTCTCAACCTCAGAGCAAGAAATCTGGACAAAGCCATACATAGAAGTGGGACAAAGGCCCAAAAATAAGGACAATTTTTAAATATTGCTCTTATAAACTTAGAAAGATAATAGAATAGTAGGTCTTGCATTGGTATGAATTTTCTGAAAGGTACGAAATCTGAAACTCAAATGTCTTTCATTATTTTCTAACTTCAGTCTTTAATGATTTGCCACTAATTTGCCAAAAAAACACAATTTTATGAAAAATGGACCAAAAATGTGATGCAAAAATATAAAATAGTCACACAATACAGCTGGGAACCTGTCAAAAAAGGGACACTTTAATATTAGTACTGCTAACTTGAGCAGCTGACAAAATAAAAGAATCTACATGCATTTTTGAAATAAAAGTAATCTATAACTGATTATTACAGTTATTTATTAATTGTAAACCCTCCATGTTTTCTTCCAAAATTGCCATTTTGCAGAGGGATTATTAGGGGAAGAGCAACATTTTGAGCCAAAATTGGGGACAGTTGAGAGGTTTGGATATGCCTAATTCTATAAAGCAATTTTATTTGCACGTACCTGTCAACCTGTTAATGCAGGAAATCTAGACAAGGCCAAATATATTGGGGGAACATACAAACACTTCTAAAATTGCTCTTGTATAAACTTAAGACAGTTGATAGAATAACAGGTCTTGCTTTAGCATGCATTTTTCTGAAGGTTATGACGTAAAACTCAATGTCTGTCATTTAGTGACTTAATTCCTAAATGATTTGCCAGAAAACCACACATTTTATGAGGAACAAACCAAAAATAAGAAGCAAATATCTATTCATTCTGCAAAAATATGGACAGCTGAGAGGTATAGTTCAACCGGGGCTGTCTGAGTTTGCTGCCCTTCCCCTCTCAAAATCATGGTCGATTGGAGCCTCCCCCCTGCAACCATTCCAATGTCCCATTCCTTGGTTATTTTGCCCCATTTACCATAAACACTGTAATGTGCATACTGCTTTACTTCTGCGATGATTTGGATTTCATTTGAAAGTTTTATTTTGCATTTTTACAGCACAAACCCCAATAGATATCTGCTAAACAAAGAAATGCAGTCTCACAATGAAAACAGACTTAGCATTAAAACTTCTCGGCCCTTGAAACTCACATGCATTGAAACGGAATTGAAACCCACATTCAAAGAAAATACATTTTGCCAGTGGCAGATAAAGATTAACTTTGGGCTGTTTTCAAATCATAGGCCCCTTTTGGGCTGTTTTCAAATCATAGGCCCCTTGAACACGAAACATACACATGCTCTTTGATACACCTTCCCGATTGTATTAAATTGTATTCCTTGTACAATACAGTACAGTTGTTACAGGGCATTTTAAATTTATTGTTTTGAACATTTTTCCAGTAAACAATGAAACAAAATGCATGCGCCAATGACAAAACTACCCAATTCAGAACATTTCCATCATAAAAGTCTACTCAACCTTCTACAGTCCACCAGTATCGGTAACTATGCACAATCTCTGAAGTAGTAAAAGTCATCTAAATAATTCCACATTAAAGAAATATGTAACAATGAAGAGGTTGCTGCTAGCAAACAACTTTATATGTCATTGTTTATTCATCTACAAATAAAGTGCCTGTTGCCCTTGAGGAATAAATTGCCTATGTTGCATGCATTAAAAAAATGATAAGCTAGTAATATCGCAATAGGGACTGTATGACAAACTGATAACAGGTTCATAGTTACTACTCTAGGTATCTTCGCCAAAAAGGGCTACAACATCCACCCCTTTTACAACACAGTACAGTATCAGCAATGCATCTATTTACTCTGGGAGTAGAACCCACAGCCTTCTGCATCAAAAGCAAGTACACTACCTGTTGTGCTATTAACAATGCAAGCAGACTCAGCATAAGCAGCACTAACATTTTGTTCCCCTGCAGCTCTCAGCTCCTTGTAAAATCTACTCAACAAGCAGTTGTATCTCTGAACTTTGCAGCACAAGAAATCTGGAAAAAGCCGAAATGTATTGGGGGGGGGGCAAAAGTCCAAAAACCAGGGACACATTTTAAACATTGCTTGTATAATGTTGGAAAGTTGCTAGAATAAAATGCTGTGTTACCACCATACATTTCACTGCCACGTATTTAACCCAGGGGACCCTGTGCAAAACAGTCAGAGAAACATGCCACTATGCCAAATCAGCTGTTTTGTGAAATAGAGGAAGACAAACTTAAATGGCTACCATTTAGTGAATTCATTTCTCACTATAGCTGTCAACCTCTTGGCACAAAACACCTGAACAAAGCCAATAATGGGGGAATACTGCCCCCAAACATATTCAGTGAATTCAGTTTTCACCATAGTTCTCAACCTCTTAGCAAAAAACATATGGACAAAGCCAGTAATGGGGGGGAATACAGCCCCCAAACATTCAGTGAATTCAGTTCTCACCATAGATAGCTCTCAACCTTAGCACAAAATACCTGGACGAAGCCAATAATGGGGGAATACAGTCCCAAAAATAGGGACAGATTTCAAATATCCATGTTATAAACTTAGACAACTGCTAGAATAAATGGTTTTGTGTTACCATGTACTTTCTGAAGAATATGAAGTCTGAAATTCAAATGCCTGTTATTTTTAAACATTTAACCAGGAAACTTGTCTGACTTGGAACAAAAGACAATTTTCAGCAGAGTAGGGAGAAACTCCAGACACATCTTTGTAAGATGGGAGGACATGTAGACTCCACACAGAAGGCACCCCAGCCAAGAATCAAACCAGAGAACCTGTAGCTGTCAGGCAGCAATGCTACCAGTGCATCACTGCACTACAGACATTGCAAGGAAAATGTAGATATAGAAACCACAGATTTTATGAGGAACAGAATAAATATGAGGCAGAAATCTGCAACTTTTTTTAGAAATGGTGGTGGATAAGGAATTCAGGTCCTTGCCACCTGCATCTAAGGTACAGGGTTCAAGCCTGATTATCTCTATCCACCATCATTTGTTCTCTCTTGCCACCAGTATATAGCAACTGGGGCATTACACATACACACCTTTGTCCACTGGTATAATCCATGTCACAAAGCCTTCACCTACCTGCTGTAAAAAAATGTGTTCGGCAGTATAATCCACATTTCCACACCTACCCGTTTCATGAGCAAAGCCCACAATCCAGCCAACAACCATTTCTACATCTACCTGAAGCTTTTGTCCAGCAGTATAATCCACCTATGACCATTTCACAAACAAAGCCCCCGCAGCAGTGAAATCCCCATGAGAGCTCACCCCTCAGTCCTCATTGGTTCTGCCTGCAGCTGAAGCAGTCCGGAGCTCCTCTGTTCTGTGCAGTCGTCACCGCACACATTGCTGGGTACCTCTTTGTCTGTATCCGGACTGCTGATAAAGGCAGTCTGAGTTCCCCAATGTGCCCGTGCATGCACAGTGGAGTCGGGACTCATGAATTTTTTTCTTGTTTCACAGATTTTTCTTTTGTTTTTTCTAGGTGGGAGGGCTGCAGTCCGGCAGTCCTTTAGCACGAGCCGCCCCTGTGTATTAGGCAACATGTAACTCAACTTAGCTGTCTGTAGGTTCAATTTGCAGTAGCAATTAGCTCTTATTACAGGATAGTATCTAAAAAGTATTTAACACAATATTAAATAACATAAAAATTTAATTTTTCTAACTGGATGTTTTTATTTGGAATGTATACATCAAATATGCCTTAGTCACATAACTGTTTCCATATTGTTTATAATAGTGGTGAGACTGATGTAGTGATGCATTAATGTCTTCATATCATATTTAGATTTGGCAAATGCATAGTTATCTATTATATTTGCTTATATTTTGAAATATTAATCTGACATAGTATTGATGTTATTATATATGTTTTCTCTTCCCAACCCTATCTCTCTCTCTCCCTCTCTTTTGTTTTTTTTTTTTTTAATTTTTTCTTCGTGTGGAAACATTGCTGCAGCAACACAAATGACCATTAGCATGGAGAAATGGACTGACCACAGGGGAGCAGACCAGCATACCTCTACAGGTGGCTGCAGTTGCACCACCACAGGCAGCACAACCACACAGCACATTTGGGTCAGAACGTATCAGTGTTGCCTCTACAAATCCTACACTACCTGTTCCAACTGTGTCAGGTAGCACTGCCCTGGGTTCTGGTACCTCTGTGAGTAGTACTTATGGAGGTGTTGATTTTGTCACCTATCAAGATATGACAGGGTTGGCAGAGGACAGGGGCCTCAATGCCTGAACTGGGAGAGTAGAAAATGTCTTGCGTCAAATCTGTGACAGGAAACAGTGATGACAATTATTAAGCTGAGGACTAGATTTTCACTGGACTCAAGCTTGATGCGGATGCAACTCTGATGTTCCTTTCTTATGCCTAATTATGCTGACTGTCAAGCATTTGTGTCCTTCACCATCCCTGTCTGTCTTGTATGCCCTGTATGTCTGTGCAGGCTACGTAACTCACCTTACCTTTCTTACCCTCTTATTCCTAACCACTTTCTCCAACAATCATCTTTCTTCAAAAAAAAAAAAAAGTTATAAAATGGGTACCTGCCCCACAAAAAAGTAAAAATTACACCCCATACATACCTCTCCACTTTGCTTATGTGTTTGCTTGACACACTTGATTTTGTCCAATTGGCCATACAACAGTATTAAGTTGTTGTCACCCAGCTCTGATATGATGACTCTACAAATTCATGAAATCCCTGTTGCAAGCATACATTTATCTTGTGAAGAAGTGTATAGCTATGGTGCTCTCCCACCATCATCCTGCACATTCCTTTATTCTTCCCCCTTCGTCCTACCCTCTACTCCCCCCCTCCCCCCATTTCCACCACTGTCCTATCAACTCCTTTTTCACATGTGGTCAAAAAATATATTAATACTCAATACACAACCAGAGATGTCCCATAAAAATCCTTGGCCTTAGCATTTGCATGATGCTTGGTAAATACCAATAAATGGAGTTTCACAAACTCTGACAAAAACTGAAGATTTTACCTTCTGCTGCACTAGTATGGTTACCTTCATGCAAATGTGCTTAACCCTGCTGTGCAATTGAAATACAGACTGATGGTACTATTGTGAGACATTTACTCTTACATATTTATTAGGCTGCTCGATATAATGTATACTTTATGGGATGTTGCAATTTTCATTACTGTAATGAGGTCTGATGCCTACATTCTGCCTTGCTCCAGTCTTTTGTCACTGTCCCTTCAAATGTGTGATTTTAACATGGTAAAGTATGACTTTCCATATGGTGTGCTCAGGTAATGCTCAGGTTTGTAGACTGCTTTTTTGTGTAGTGCCAAGTGTTTGAGTTTTTAGTCCAGAAGTATGTCAAACATTGTTAAAATTGTTGTCATAATAATATTGTGTGTGTAACTATTGGCTACATATGTTATTAATCCCCCATGTTTCTACTTTCCTACCCCTGTTTGTTCCATATTTGAAATACTTTATTGTACAGAGCATGACTAAATAATTTTGATGAGAAACCTTACAGCAACATCACAAAGATCGCTAGAAATGGCCCATAAACAATTTTTTTTCCATGTCTATCCTATGACAGTAAATGGCTGCTCATGGCTTATGGCAAAAACTGGTAAGTTTTTGCCTTCAGCCATTTTAATCTGATGCCACTTGCACTACTGTGCTTAACCTTGCTGCTCTATGGAAAGCCAGACTGATAACAGCATGAGGTGACATTTATTATCATACTCTGAATACACTGCAGACAAGAATGTGCACCATAGGAGATGATTCATTTGTAACTCTGTTATTAAACAGGCAGCACATAAACATCCTTGCTTCATAGTGTCCCCATAGTCCCTTCAAATGTCTGTGTTTTGGCTCTGGACATTTGCCTTCCTTCGTGTTGTGATCACATCTATAGACTGTCTATGCAGATTGGTATGTATCCACTTCATGTATGACATCTACACTTATTGAACATTATAATTTCTCATTAATTGTCATCCTATGGATTCATGCATACCTCTGTGATTCTACCAGCACTAACACGCTTGGTCCCTTATGTGGTTCACAGTCAGCCCAAAAATGGTTATACCTTCCTAGAAATAAGTGCAAGACATTTGGTACATTCAAGGATTTATGGGTTAACAAGCATATTAACACTAGGAACATTAAAAAAAAACTATTGCTGCTATACACACATAAGGTAATAGGATGAATTATTTTGCATTTCCATGCATTTTCTGAAGTCTTTTAATTAGGACAAACACATATATGTTATCATACAGAGACTATAGCACTGAGTGACATCATACAAACACATATGTATATGGAGCAGTAAAACATGCCTCAAATATATGGACAGTCACCATATATGAGGGCTGTCCAAGTATGCACCTGTATTATCAAAATAATGAGTACTTTACTGCAATTATCATGACAAATGTTTAAAGCATGACACAGAAACCATTAACATAATATACACTTGCTTTGAATTGGGCACATTTGTTCTGAATTGGATCAGAATCAGATCTTTTTCTATGTCTGTACTCCTTATTTGTGCAAAGGTTGGCATGGAGCACCATAGACTACTGTTAATTCTGGTTCTAAGATCAAACCCTCAAAATATAATTACACATGCACTAATACTTTGTTATCAGTCACACGAATGAGCTTGTCAGTGGTGATCTTCAGGAAGGAATTTTGACAAAAAAAAAGTAATGTGAGTAACTTGTATTACCTGCATACCTCTCAACCTCGTAGAGCAAGAAATATGGACAAAGCCACAAATAATAGTGGGACAAAGGCCCAAAAATAGGGACACTTTTTAAATATTGCAGTTACAAACCTAGAGAGTAGATAGAATAAAATATTTTGCATTAACATGAATTTTCTGAAGGATATGAAGTCTGAAACTCAAATGTCTGCCATTATTTTCTGAATTCAGTCCTCAATAATTTGCCAGTGATTTGCCAGAAAACTGCAATTTTATGAGAAACAAACCAAAAGTATGAGGCAAACATCTGGACATTCTGCGAAAATGTGGACAGTTGAGAGGTATGATTACCTATGTATGTTGAAATGGACTGTTGTGCTCAAGATATGATCAATTAACTATGATGCTTTCTAAACACTTTACTATGTAAATATATGTCTGCACTCCAACACATTTAGGCATGCAAAGGATGTAAAATGGTGTGAGACCTTTGCACACATACTTGATGGTATTAAGTTACATACCTTCATATGTTTGACCTGTCTATTTGTAATTTACCCTGAACATTGTCCAAGCATAAGGAAATATTGAAAATTACACAAAAATAATTACTATTTCCATAGGATCATTCTGAGCTTAACAATTAGGAATGCTTGGTTATTAATCTACTAGTTGACAGGTGTGACTATCATCAATATACCATACTACAACTACATGTCACTCACACTGCTACAATGCATATGAATGACAGGGTAGATAACTTATCTGAGCAGCATGTAATTACTTGTGATCAACGCATTTCTTTTTTGTTCTGCTTGTAAAGACACACTTTTCTTCACCCAATACTGTGATGCACACTATCTTCTCTACAACATACCAATGTGGTAATCCTTATAAATGTGCAGTATCTGACATTTAAATTCAGACTTCTTCTATGGCACTTCAGTTGATTCAATGTACTCTAGCTTGTGTACTTAGAGAGGTAGGTGTTCGAATACAGCAGTGTGTGTGTGTGTGTGTGTGTGTGTGTGTGTGTGTGTGTGTGTGTGTGTGTGTGTGTGTGTGTGTGTGTCTTTAGTACTAGATAGGACTGGCTTCACACATCTGATGTGGGACACTTCCACTCAGGAGAAACATTTATGCTGGGATAATGCTCTCCCATCAGTTTCTTCCAGTTTTAGCCATCATCTCTACAATACACTGATGAGGTCATCCTTTCAAATGTGCTCTATCTCACTGTTTTAATCCAACTGCTTCTGTGTCACTTTCAGTTAATACTGAGTAGTCTAGATTGTGTAACTAGATAGGTAGGTAGTTCAAATCCAAGAGAGAGAGAGAGAGATAGATAGAGAGAGAGAGAGAGAGAGAGAGAGTGTGTGTGTGTGTGTGTGTGTGTGTGTGTGTGTGTGTGTGTGTGTGTGTGTCTAGTGTTAGGTAGATATTGCTGCAACAGTAGATCTCTCTATGTCAAATACTTTTAGTAGCAGTCTTATGGATGTGAAGTATAGCTCACTGTGTTTAGTTCTAAGTTCTGTTGCCGTGAGACTGCCAATTGTTTTAACTCCTTAACCTGGCTTGAAGAATTCAAGAGTTAAAGTATAGAACTTCTGTTTAGCTATATTCTCATATCTCAGTTAGTTTGACTATTTCAACTACAAAATGACACATGTTTTACTACATGAACTACAGCAGACATTTTTATTGTCAGTTGTTTTACACTAAGACATCATGGTTATTAGTTTTTATCATTGTTTATGTGAAAATGTTACAGCAGAAGTAAGTTACTGAACTTTTGTTTCACATTTTTGCTGCTGTAATCTGTAAAGTTATATATCATATGTACTTTATTTTATTTATTTATGTGTTTTTCATAATTTATCTCAACTAACTCCTCTCTAGCTGTTATCAGTAGTTGCGTGTATAGTACATCTGTTGTTTTTGTTTTTTCCTAGCTTTTATATTCAGCACACTCTTTCCCCTCCTGTTTTCCCTAGGTTTTAAAGCAAAGTGTCTTCCCTCAAGACTGCGTCTACCTTTACTGATATTCCTCCAACTCCTGGAATTACACCTGTGCTCTATTGTATAGTCTGTTTACACTAAAAGTATGTTCTAAGCTCATACCACAAAGTAGTTTTACTTTGTCTACTGTACTGGATACCTGCATACCACTGAGTGCCCCCCCATACTCACCTGTTTAGAAACCTTGCCTCTGTCTCTCTCTGCCATCTATAATTTAGTCACTACCCTAGTGTCAACTCTCTCTTAGTTAGATATACTCTTTTTGTTTTTCTGTTTGTGGTTTCCTTTTAACTGTTTTTATCTTACTACAAATACCTGTCTATACCTCACTATTACATCTTTTCCTTCTCTGTCTACACGTCCCCACCTCTTCTACTTACCTGCTGACTCTCACTGTGTGTTCTTTACTCTTTCCTTCCTGGCCTGCTGATTGCTTCTTGTGGTGACTCTTCCTGGCCAATCCCGCTTGGTTCGCCTTGCCACGCACAGGTTCACTTCGCTCTTCCCCCACCCCCATTCCCACCCACCCCTATATCATTTCCTTTATACCTAACCACCTAATCCCTTCCTCCCCTAACTCCACCCCTTCCTGTCTGCTATAACATTCTAAACACCTTATCCTCCCCTACTTATCACTTCATAGTTTAGTCTGTTGCAAACCCTCCTTCTTTCTACATATCCATTACTCCCTCTACAGGTTGTTTCACTTAAATTTTACTTCATCTCTCTAGCAGGTCCAACTACTTACTTTTCCTAGTCCCTTATCCACTCCTCACTCCATCCCAATCCTACTTCCCTACCTTAGGCTATGATTTTTACAACCCTCTCCATTTTCCTCTTGCCTCAATTACTTCTCCTTCTCATTCTTACATCTTGTACTACTCCATTACCACCTGTCCACAGAGAACCCACTAATCACCATACTAACTGTTTCTCATCTATGCAGTACTCTATTAAACTCTCCTCCTCTATCTTTTCCATGAACATCCCTCTACCTAAAATTAAACTTCCTCCCCCTCACTCTCTAGCATCTAAAACCAAGACTAAGTACTTGACTTACAACCCAATTAATTTGAAACTTTACCAACTTCATGTAGCCCTGCTTCTATCAGAAGACATACATCCAAATCCTGGGCACATCCACCACCCCACCATGCATAACTCTGCCTCTCCCAACTTAATAAACTCATCCTCTCCAAACAAACATATTTCCTTTTACTCTATGAATGCCCGTAGTATTCTAAACAAAGATAGTGAAATCCATGCCTGGATAGCCTTCCACACCCCTGATGTCATCATCTCAACAGAGACATGGCTAAAACCCCAAACCTCTGATAAAGACATTCTGCCCCTTGGTTATAATATACTCCACACAGATCACCAAAACAAAAAAGGGGGTGGCATTGCCATCCTCTACTCCAACCACCTCACCATTACAAGTATTATGAAACCTATCCCATTCTTTTCTCCTGCTGAACTACTAACAGCTAACATTAAAATAAATGACCACACCACTATTACAGTAGCAGCCATCTATATTCCTCCAGGAGACAGCATTCCTCTGCTCGAAAATATTATTTCATACTTTTCTCAACACATCCTCAATTAAACTATCCTCTTTGGGGATGTCAACATTAACTGGTTAACTCTCAGTTATCCAGATTCTAATACTCATATTAATTTATATGGCTTTACACAGCTAATCTCCCAGCCTACCCATACAAACAACTCTCACACATCTAGTACTCTTATTGACTGGGTACTTGTATCTAATCCTTCCAAATATCATAACCCTGAAACCCTACCAAACACCCTGAGTGATCACTCCCTTATAAAACTGCTTAGGTTCACTCCCCACTTCTCAAAACCTCTTAAATGTATCACTTGTCGTAAACTCTCTAACTTCCATCTAGAAACCTTTAATGCCCTTCTCTCTAAAGTAAACTGGAAATTCCTTACCCAACTTCCACTAGAAAAAGCAGTCCTAGCTTTCAATTCCACCTTCCTCAGCATCTTAGACTCACTTGCTCCCCCTTGCAAAGTCCAAATTAAGTCCACCATATCTCCATGGCTTTCAAAAGCCACTCGTACCCTTATGATAACTAGAGAAAAACTAGGGAAACAATTGTCACAAACTAAGCTCTCTGCAGACTTACAAAAATATAAAGAACTCAGAAATCTGACAAAAAAAAAAAAAAACACATAAACAAAGATAAAAAAGACTTCTATAACAAACCTCCCACAGCCCTAAAATCTAATCCTAAAAAAGTCTGGAACTCTATTAACCAAATATTACATCCTGGTAATCTTAGCTCCCCCAATCCATGCCCAGACAAGACATCTGAAGAAACTGCCACTATCTTCAATACCTATTTTATCAATTCAATATCTAAGCTACTGAACCCTAACCCAAACTCCTCTACTATTAACAACTATAACTTTTCTGAACCTACTCATAATACTATCTCCTCAAATACCCTCTCCCTCAAACCTGTACCTACTAGCTACATCAAAACTCTACTCTCTAAATTAAAACCATGCTCAGCATCAGCTGACAATATTCCTTCCACTTTTCTTCTATAAGCAGCTGACTCTGTTGCTCTCCCTGTATCTATCCTAATTAATTGCTCTATCTCTGAATCTAAAGTCCCTTCCATCTGGAAACAATGCTACACACTACCTATACACAAAGGAGGTAACTCCTCTGATATCTCCATCTTTAGACCTATCACTATCCTCTCCCCTTTCTCTAAAGTACTAGAAAAATGTATTCATAAACAAGTTATGCAGTATCTAATACAGGAAAATCTGCTTACACCCACTCAACATGGCTTCAGACCCAAACATAGCACCACTAGAGCTCTATTATCCTTCCTCAACACTGTCTCTATAGCCATGGACAACCATAAACATATTTCTTGCCTATTCTTGGACCTCTCAAAAGCTTTCAACACTGTCTCACACTCTCTTCTGCTGCACAATCTGCATAACCTCGACTTCTCCTCTGATACTGTTGCAAGGTTCTCCAGCTACCTCACTATTAGATCTCAATCAGTGAGATCGCTCTCTGCACTCTCCCCTCTACTCCCTGTCAAAATGGATGTACCTCAAGGGTCTAATCAGCTCTATACCTCCTGTCCTCAGTCATCTTTATTGCAATACTCAGATGGCTCTACAGTCATCACCACAGCCAACTCTCCCTCTAAGCTCTTCTCAGCTACTCAGGCATCTTTTAACTTAGTTGAAACATGGCTCTCCAACAACCAGCTCATCCTTAACCCTAAAAAAAAAGCTGTTACTCTTCCTACCTAAAAAGTTCAACAATATTAAATCCTCCTTCTCCATACAGTCCCTTAATAACACTCCCATTCAGATAGAATCCAGTACTAAGCTCTTAGGCGTAACCATCGATGGTCAGCTTAAATTTGACTTGCATGTTAATAACTGTATCAAAAAGACTCATTCAAAACTAGGGCTCATTTACCATAACAAAAAATTCCTTACCTCTGAAGCCAAGATTACTCTCTCTCATACCTACCTTCTACCCAGCCTAATGTACAATTCTCAGATTTTCACAGATCTTAACTCAGCACTCCTGACCAAAGTCGAATCTACCTACAACAAGGTAGTTAGATTTGCTGCCCAACAAACCTACAAATCCCATAACTGTCTCTCTCTCTCTAAAACACCTAAACTGGCTTGAATTACCCCACCAGCTTCTTCTCTCTCAGCTCCAGATCATCCATTCTGTCCTATACCAGCCTTCCTTCTGCCCAGCACTATCCCCTCTCATCTCCCATTATTCTCCCTCTAGACCTCTCTGAAGCTCTAACCAAGACCTACTACAAATCTATAAACCCAAGTCTAAATTTGGACGCAACATGTACAGCTATCACCCCACTATTGCCTGGAATAGACTCCCACTAGAAATCAGGACCCTTACACATCCTAAACAATTTAAGACAGCCACCAAAGAGCACTTTAAAAGTCACTGGTCCTGCCACTGCACTCTCCCTCCTTAACATCCCCTACTTCTCATACCTTAATCTACTTTCTGCCCTTAACTCACTCGTCTCACTAGTTCTCGCTAATCTTCCTTGACTACTCTCTCTACTGTCTTCTAAAATCTATTAAGCAAATTGCCTCAGAGAAACATTCTATTGTAATTGTCTTGCCTTCATGCAACTACATCATGATAAAACTGGGTTTTTGTAACCACTTAACCCAAAAACTATACTCATCTTAATGACATATATTTTTTTATACATCTTGAAATAGTTATGCTATACTCCTGATTATTGACACTGTATAACATTGTATTGCTACTTAATGCTTTATAATTATCTTGTAACATTGCTGTTTAATGCTAATTTATAATGAAAATTGTATAATATGTTGGAGCTTTTCTCCCAAGGCCTCCACTGAAAAAGGGCTCTTCAGCTCAGTCAGACAATCCTGGTCAACAAATGTAATATAAAATAAATAATAAATATGATGTGTACACTTCCACTCAGTAGTGGGATTTACACTGGGAGAGGGCTCCACAAACAATTTCATCCCTTTTTAACAGAAGCAGTTGTTCTGCTACATACTGTTGATGTCATCCTTTCTAATGTGCTATTTCACACATAAATTAAGACTTCTGTAGCGCTTTTGTTTGATATGGTGTTCTCTAGCTTGTGTAACTAGATAGGTAGGGAGTTTGAATCTGGCAGACACTGAGTACTCTGAGTGTGTATGCCTCTATAATGCTAGGTAGGGATGGTTTCACCCCTTGATCTGCTTTGCAGTTTTACAGTAGGAGTGGGCTGTACCACCACTTTCAGTTCTCTTTAGCTCACACATCACCCTAGCAAAACAGTAGTGATGTCATCCTTTCAAATAAGCCTTATCTCACAAGTGTAATCAAACTTTTCATTTGGCACTTGCAATTCACATAATGTCTTCTAGATTTTTATCTTAGTTGCGTAGACAGTTCAAATGCAGACATTATCTATAGACTTATGTGTGTGTGTGTGTGTGTGTGTGTGTGTGTGTGTGTGTGTGTGTGTGTGTGTGTGTGTGTCTGTCCATGTGTGTGAATGTGCACTTAGGAAAGTCATCACCTACAGATATGATGTCTAGATGTATAACCGGCGAGGGCTCTTTCACTACTTTATATCCATTTTAGCACAGACATTGCTTTGTTAAACACTGATGAGACCATTTCTTGAAATATGATTTAACTCACCATTGTAGTAAGCCTTCCCCTGTGCCATCAGGAAATTATTTGATGTTCTCTATCTTTTATACTTAGTAAGGCATGAATTTGAATCTGGCATTCTCTAAGTATTCTGTATGTGTGTGCTTCTACTGTCACAAGGGTGACTGGATTATGCAATACACCATTAGGTTCTCCCAAGGTCATGTAAGACCTTAAGACATATCACTCTTGCAATCAGTTTAAAGCCACACAATGTGCCTTGCAGCACTAGGATGATGTCATGCCTTCAAATATGCCCTGCCTCACATTTGTACTAAGCCTGCTGCTGTGGTGCATGTAGTCAATACAATATCCTGTAGCTTGTGCAGTTAGACAGGTAGGCATTCAAAACCTACAATGAATGAGCAGTATGAGTGTGTGTGACTATAGTGCTGGGAATGAATGACATCCACATAGCTGTAATGGGTACACATTACGTTTAGCCCAAACAACTAATTTGCACCACACTGATGATGTCATGCCTTAAAATATGTTCTGCCTCACAGCTGTAAGATTTAATCTATGGTGCATGTGGTTAGTACACGGCTGTTCAACTCCAGCAAAGGAGAATGTACTGTGAGTGTAGTGACATGACACAGTGATACACGCACCATTGCATACATTTATTTATTTCCATTTAAGTTCTAACAGAGCCTTTCAACACATATGGGATTTCGTGTCAGTGACATAGTTGTTCTGCAATGCCTATGGTGAGAGTTCTCCTGTGGTGCATACAGTTCATACGGACTTCCATAGCATGTTACCTCTATAGCATGTGTACCCAGACAGACATTGTTTGTAATCTGGGAAAGGATATGTACAAAACAATATGCTCAAACAAGAGTGACTTACCCATTAAACAATGATATTGGCTAAATCAAATTTGTGTGAACAGTAACCTTGCTAATTTGTATTGGATAAGTGATGATCAAAAGCCTTTCTTATTTCACACCTGACGTGTTTTTTTGCAACACCCTCCATTATTATCTCCTGTGGCAAATGCAGTTACTGAACAACTCTGTAGAATATGGAATATGATAGTCATGGGGGTGGAATCTCTTAAGGTCCATCTGTCTGTCAGACAGATGTGACAGGCAGGAATGGCTAAGTCAAAGACTAGATTTATGGTGCAGTAAGAGGGCCACTTTTTAAACTATAAGACTCCATGTTAGGGGCGGCATAACCATTACACTAGGATGCTAATTTAATCCCTTCAAGTGTGTTTTGATGACATTTAGATATGCTTCTTTCTGTGGGGTCAGTAGTTGATAAAGATCTCTCTGAGGTCTGACTTTGACACATGTTCGAGTCTGGCAAATGTAACTGATGAGTATGTCAGTGAATGTTCACTGGCATTATTTAGTTCTCCAAAAATACTGATCTGCAATGCATGACTTAATGCAGATATTTACATATACATTTTATTATTTTTTCACACTATATGGCTTTTAAAGAAATGAGGTCTTAATCATTATTTCTTGATGTGTGTTATGCTGTAAAGCCATCAGAATGGGTGAGTGGGCCTATTTTATGATACTTTTTTGTGGTTTTGTGTTGGGTAGTTGGTGTTATTATAATCCTTGCTGCACTTCATTATGAGCATGCCCAGTATAATGAAGTATTAGATGCATGCTGTTTAGCTCAAAGAACATAAAATACTCACTGTTCTGAGATACTTTTTGTCATTTGTTCTTCTTTGTCAAAATATAACAGAGTTAATCTCTGGACAATTGGCTTTACCAACATCTGTGCAATGGAGTTATTCACCTACATGTGGATGATCATAGGATCATAGGATGTTTCTAGGGTAATGGCCCTGAGGCCCTTACAAGTCTAACCAAGTTTGGTAGACCAGACTCAACACCTGCTGCCCTGTCTAGAAGGGATACTGGTAAAACCCCAAGGGGTAATTTGTGATTCCCCATCCAATTGTTCAAATTACACTTGAAGAGGGTCAGTGAAGGATTCTGTTTTGCTAAGATTGGAAGCTTATTCTGGAGTAGGGAAACCCTTTGGGAGATTAACCTGTCTCTCCAGCAGGTTCTGTTAATATCGCTTCTCATGTTGAGATCACTACAACAGGTCCATTGAGTACTTTTTGTCTTGTTAATGTGTAGCATTTCCATCAGGGCAGGATCTGCTGTTGCCTTATAGGCCAGTCAGAGCTCACCTCTGAGTAGTCTGTAGGACACAGAGTACAATGATAGGGATTTTAGTCTATTGGCATAGGACAGGTGTTGGACACCTTGAATTTTCTTTATAAGGTACCTATGAGGTCTGTCCAATTGTTGGAGTTGCTTGATGAGGTACATACCAAAAGGTACATTGTATTCTATAATTGGTCTAATAAGGGTGGAGTACAGGGGGTCATAAACTCTTTTTTTTCTGGAGGCAATGCCCTTATTGATGAGGTGGGCAGTGTAAAAGGCTTTCAATACCACTGTGGAAACATGATGGTCGAAGGAGAGGCTGCTGTCAACCTGTTAATGATGCACCTTGCAAGGACATCTCCCTTGCCAAAGGGGATGATGTTGCACTTTTTAGTGTTAAGCTTGAGCCAGTGACTTTGGCACCAATTGTTGGTTTGAGTAAGACCTTCCTGAAGGATGACAGTGTCACTGGAGGATCCAGTGATCACACCCAGCTTGCAGTCATCTGCAAACTTTGTTAACCACATGCCTTTTGTTTGGGCCTGTACTTCTGAAAAAACTAAATTCCAAACAATAAGGGCCCCAGCACCAAGCCCTGTGGTAGTCCACTGGTCATTGGTCTGAAGGTGGATGAATAGTCCCCTACTTTAACTGTGTGTGTGTTTGATTGGTGAGCTAGTTAACAACCCACCTAACTATATTCTGGTTTTCATTCAGGTGGGAAAGGTTATCAATGATGCCTGAGTGGGGAATGGTGTTGAAGGCCTTTGCCAGGTCTAAATAGGTAGTATGTACAGTTTTGCCTTCATCCAGGGCTTTGGTGACTGTCTCAAAGAAGTCCACCAAATTCTGCAGGCATGATCTCCCTTTGACAAAACCAAACTGCGATGAGTCTAGTATTTGGAGGTCACCTCTATCCTTGTTGATGAGGTCCATGATGATTTTCTTCATGGCCTTGCATATGAGGTTGGTCAGACTTATTGGTCAGTAATTCCCAGGGTCAGCAGAGGAATCCCCTTTGTGGAGGGGGATGACAGTGGCAGTTTTCCAATCTGTAGGAACATACTCAGTGCTTAGACAGCAGTTAAAGAGCTACTCAGAGGTGCCGATAGCTCCTGCTTTGAGTAATTTAGGACACAGCCAGGGATGTTGTCTGGTCCCACAGAGATTGTGTTTTTTGCCTTGGAAAGTGCATTAAGGACTTGTTCCTTACAGATTTCTGGGGGAGGACAGGTGGGAGCAATATCTTGTGGTATATTGGGTGGTGATGGTGGAAGAAGTTCTCACTGAACCTGTCTGCCAGCAGGTTTGGAATATCACTAGGTTCAGTATATGTTGTGCCATTTACAACAAGTTCAGTGAAAATCTGGTATTTTCCTTTGAGGTTGCGGATGTAGCCAAAAAATGCCTTGTGGTTACCCTTGGCTAGTGTGGCCAATTTATATTTGTGGTCAGCTTTAGATTTTTTCACTAGGTGTCTAATTTGCTTATTTAGTCCAATAAGGGAGTCTTTTGAGTTTAGGGACTATCTTCTACTGTTTTCGGACAACAGTTTCCTTCTCCTCTTGTATAGCCTGTTTATGGCAGATGTCCACCTGTGACGCTGCCAGCCCAGCTAGCTGAAATTTTGTATATAATTCTATGTCATTTGTGAATATTGCTATGATTTATATAGAACTGTATGTTATGAACTGAGCTTCAAGAATGTAACCACATTGTACTCTACTGGAAAAGAACAGAATGTATATAAACTATGTACCTGTGCAAATATATGTTTTAATAGTAGAAGCTGGAACATACAGAGTTAACTTGCAAAACTTCAAGAAAATAAGTTGGAATCAAAATGTTTTACGATTGTGTTATCTCTCTGTTTAATGAAGTAAGCAGACACAATGTCTAGAACTATATGTTGTTATATTGTCTTGAAAATAATTTTAATTACTAGGTTTAAAATGTAAAGTGTTTTATTGCTTTCTAGCAGCTGCACATCTGAGACATATGTAATTCTCACACAGAGCTGATAAAATTCTGTTGGTATCTGTTTGCCCGGGGACTGAAGGCAGGTGACAAAGGGTGATGTCATCCAAGTTGACTCAGAAGTAATGTTTGTTAGTAATTTAAGAACTCTCTCAGAGAAAGACTGTGCGTTTTGTATCTTGTCTTGGACCTGGAAACATTTTCTCATTAGCACTTGCCTTGCTAATAGTTAATAACTAGGGATACAGTAACGATTAGTTTAGATGTTATCTGTATTCATTTGAGTCTGTCCTGCAATGTTTTTTTTTAATATTTCCTGTGATTTTGAACTCTGCAGTTACTGTGTTGTTTGAGTATTGTCTTGTTCTTTTATTATTTATTATTAAATATATCTAAATCTATCTTTGTGGCTGATATGTGTGTGACATATTTAAGCTCTAAGAGTACTTGCATATGTATTTGGTGACACTGTACAGGCCACTCTTAAATAGCCTTAGTCTTGGTCACACTTACCACAGTAGGATTGGTCACCCTTTGTAAGGACTTTTAAGTAGCTGATAAGTAGGGGTTGGTGGCAGTGATAACTACCTTATAGTCTGAGCAGAAGGGGGCATAGCTAGTAAACTTGTGGCAGCCTTCCCCAGGGGTTTGTGTATATGTTTGTGTGTGTGTGTGTGTGTGTGTGTGTGTGTGTGTGTGTGTGTGTGTGTGTGTGTGTGTGTGTGTGTGTATAAATCAAATCACAAGGTGTATGTGTGTGTCAGTTACTTGGGCAGGGACACAAAACACTGGTTAGAAAGAAAGGGTGCTGGAGGTCTTGGCTTGACACCTCAGCTGAGATCTCAACCCTATAGTTGTGCCAGTGGGGAGTCTTATTGGGGATCTGGAGAAAGAAGGAGAAACCAGCCCCAGATTGACTGTGATCTCTGTGTGCTCTTAAGGGGAAATTGTACTTTACTGATTGTGTACTTGTCATCCTCCCATTGTGTATTTCCCTCACTGTTGCCAGTGGTGAGGATTGAGGCTCCTTGATTACTGGGCCAGTGCAGGGGCATCACATATTAATTGGTGGGAGTGGTGGGATACCCACATCACATAGTAATTAGGTGATAGTGATGAGATAGCCACATCACATATTAATTCGCTTGTAGTGATGTGGATATTGAATTCCTGTAGCCTGTGTGCAGTGGTCACTAAAGGAATTTGTACTCTCAAATCATCCATGCAGTGAACATTCAGAGTTCATATCATAACTGTTTTTTTTTTGTTAGCTTAGTTAGTCAGGGAGAGCAGGCAAGCATGCCAGCAGAGGAGTACGGCAAGCTGACAAGGAACCAGTTGGCTAAGAATGTGCCAGACTAAAGGACTGGTGCATGCCAAACTGACTAAAGCAGAGATGATTGCAGCTTTAGTTAAAGCTGCATCACAGAATAAAAACCAGGAGGACAGTCAGACTGGTCATGGAGATGTACAACTCTCCGAAAATGGACAGTTCAACCTTTCCACAGAGGACTTCAAAATCCATCTGGAGTTAAAGAGAACTGAGTTGGAGGCCAAACGTTTGCAAATAGAAGTAGCAAAGAGACTGAAGCATCTGGAGGCTGAGGAAAATGAGAAACTGGAATGTCTGCAGGCTGAGGAGAATGAGAGACAGAGGCAACATGAAAAGGAGATGCTGACTCTTCACCCGGGTCATGGAGGTAATGGGGAAGGGAGCAACCGAACCACAGAAGCAACAAAGGTCAGTAAATTTCTTCCACAATTTTCAAAGGGGGATAATTTTGATAGTTTCATTCATATGTTTCAGAGGGTATGTAAACAGTATAATGTTGACCAAGGGCTCTGGGTATAGTTCCTGACCCCCTTACTCCATGGTAAAGCTGTAACTGCAATTTCTAAACTTTCTGATACTGATTGTTTAAATTATAATACAGTCAAAATGTGTTTGCTAGAATGTTTTAAGTTAACACTTGAAGCTTATAGGAAAATGTTTCATGAGCATAGACGCAAGGCAGATGAAAGTGTGTAGGAATATGTTGCTGAACTAAGCATTTATTTTCATAGGTGGGTGATTGGGTGTCAGGTCATCACTTTTGAAGGGCTGGCAGACCTTCTGGTGGGGGAACAAGCCCTTAGCACTTTACCTGAGGACATGAGAATCTGGTTAGCTGATAGACAATGCACTACTGCAGATGAGTTGGGGAAGAAGGGAGACCTATACCTAGCAAGCAGGGCATCACTGCACAGGAAAGAGATACTCGGGGCTGCTCATGGGTTTAAGGGACCCATTGGTGGGCAGCCCAGATGGCCCCAACAGAGTCTGCCAGTATCAGAGGATGGCACACGTCCAGGACCAAGGGTTAAATGTTTTAAATGCAACCAGTGGGGCCATGTAGCATATAGATGTCCACAGAGGCAAGGTGGGAAACAAGAGGTGGGAGAGCCAGTAAGTGGGAATGACAAAATGCCAACAGTATGTTGTCTCGAGACAGCAAGGGTACCAAACTACCACAAGAGATTATATTATATCTTAATGAATGAGAAAGAGGCCATTGTTAAGAGTGACACAGCCTCTGACCTAACCATTGTGAAACCTGCAATGGTTACAGAGGAGGACTACTTGCTTGGGCAGTCTACTCCAGTCAGAACTTTAGGAGGGATCATGTTCCAAATATCTTTAGCTAGGGTTCACCTTGACTGTGAGGGTGGAAAAGGAAGTCAGCAAGTAGGTGTGTTTGAGGATATCCCTGCAGATGTCCTGATAGGGAATGACTTTGATAATGCAGTACTGTGTGAGCATGCAGTTACATGCAGTCAGGCTTGGAGACAAGCATGTGGGTCTGGTAGCCTGGGGGAGACCCAGACAGACTGCACACTTGCAGCCAGGACTGGTGAGGTGGTTAGTTCAGAAAGCAAGCTACCATATAGCAGTGAGACTGAAGGTAAGCCACAGCTGCTTGTGGGTACTGATGTTCCCTTGGGCAGAGTGACTGCAAGGGCAGAGGTGAGTAGTAGTACCCAGGCTGACAGTGAGGCACAATTCAGCTCACAGTCCCTGCATTACAAGGCCTGAGCGAGGTAGCTAGTGAGGCAATTGATTCTCAAGGGAAGCAGGAATCTGTATACTGGGACAAAGGGTTACTGTATAGAGAGTGGACCCCCTGAGAAAGGGCTAGAGGGTGAGAGAATACAGCAGTTGGTAGTGCCCAGAGCCTACCATCTGGCACTGCTAGCCATAGCCCATGATATTCCCTTTGCAGGTCATATGGGCATAAAATGTATGAAGACACGTATTATGCAGAACTTCTATTATCCTGGGATTTCCAGAGATGTAACAGGGTACTGCAGGACCTGTGAGCAGTACCACAAGGTAAGCAAGGCAAGAGCCAAGGTGAAATCTCCTTTGTTGCCTTTGCCTGTGATTGAGGAGCCATTTCAGAGGGTAGCTATGGATATTTTGAGGTCTCTGAGTACCCCAAGTTCCACAGACGAAAAGTATATCCTAGTCATAGTAGATAATGCTACCAGACACCCTGAGGCAGTTGCTCAGTCCACCATTGAGGCAGAAAAGGTGGAAAATGCTTTGTTAGAGATTTTCAGCAGAGTAGGTTTCTCAGAAGAAATACTGACTGGCAGAGGTTCAAATTTCATGTCAGACCTGCTGGCTTGTCTGTTGAAGTACCACCCCCTCCCAAACTAATGGTCTTGTTGAGAGGTTAAACTCTATAATCAAGACAATGCTACAGGCATTTGCAGACCAGTTTAAGAGGGACTGGGATAGATATTGGCCCAATCTGTTGTTTGCATATGGAGAGGTTCCCCAGGAATTCACAGGTTTTTCACACTTTGAGTTGCTGTATGGGTGTAGGGTGAGGGGTCCTCTACATTTGATTCAAGATGAGTGGGAGGGTGAGTGTGAATCCCACAAGGAGTCTGTTGTGGTGGGTCTACTTCTAAATACCAAGCACCCATAATCTCATAGACCACAAGCCTGAGACTGAAATACCGATCTCCCATATAACTAAAAAGTCAAAATCCTGAGTCCCAGAAGCACAGAACACTGTTCCTGCATATGGAAAGTGAAATACTTAACTGCTCACAACAGAAGCACATGTAAAAGCACGTCTACCCCCTTTAAAACACCATACAACATATCACATCATCACAATGGCTGACAAGTGCTACTAAGCTCACAGAACTGTTGGGCAATTGTACAGCAGAGTACAATCCCAAAAATGCAAAGAGGTTCTGCTCATAGATAGATATATTTACCATTTGGAAAGGAAAACAGATTGTAGAAGATATTGGTGCTGTAAGCTGAAGCGTGCAGGGAGATGTAGAGGCAGGACTGTCACGCTGTCATTGTCTGAAGGTGAGCAGTTCTTGAAAACTGTAGCCCAAAACCATGCAGGGGACCCTTTTGAGGTGCAGACATATACCATAATTGGTACTGTAAAAGACAAAGCGGCTAACTCCAGGGATACATCTTGTATCTTAGTTGATGATGCTATAGATTCCACATCATTAGAATGTGTCCCTAGCCTACCAACTAAAAAGGGACTGTTATAGCAGATATGTAGAGTGCGGCATAAGCATTTTGAAGAGACACATATTCCCAGTTTAACATTGGAGACATTAGATATGAGTCTGTTCCTATTCCAAACCAGTGTATTTGTAGAGAAGAGAATGGTAGATGACAGTACTGGTAATATTGTCATTGTATTCAGTACTTTGAACAACCTACATGATTTATGTCATGCAACCATCTGGATAATGGATGGTGCATACTTTTGTAAGGGTGTACTGTGCCAGCAACTCTACAGTATTCACAAACTGGTTAAATATGGTAGTTACAACATTTCCATGCCTATGCTGTATTGTCTCATGTCCAAGAAGTCTCTACGGGCATATAATATGATGTGGCACTATGTGTTTTACTTGCTCTCTGTTAATAATTTCCAAACAAGTTTACAGTTTGTTCTCTGCAATTTTGAAGTGGCGGCTATTAAAAGCATATGGATAAACATCAATAGGGATGCCTCAAAAGAAAGTTTATTCCATTTTGGGCAGAATGTGTGGAGGAAGGTTCAACAGCTGGGTTTAGCTTCACTATACAATTCTTCCTACACTTTTCAGCTATCTGTCAAGTATTTTGTAGCATTGGCTTTCCTCCCTGAGGAGGAAGTACTGCCTACATTTCATGTTTTAAAAGAAACTTTCCCAGAAGAAGGCAGAGAGATGCTTAAATATTTCTCTGTCTGGTATGTACTGGGGAGAGTGAGGAAATTTGAAACACACACTACTGCGTTTACCAGATTTCCTCCACTGTTCCCAATTTCATTTTGGAACATATCAGATTTAAATGCACTATTTTTGCCACACACCCAGAACTCAGATGAAGAGTGACATCACCGCCTTAAGTGTGTTCTCGGCGCATGAACAGCTGACCTTTATGTACTCATGATGGCTCTGGCTAGAGAGCTAAATCATGTAGAGGAATTGTGAGCATGGCTTGCTGCAGGTTGTCCCCCTTCACCTAAGAAGAAGAAATTAATACTGAGAAATGCACAGTTCCAGAGAGTCTTGGGTAACAAGGACAACTATTCACTTATTGAATTTAGTCAGGCTATTGCTCAGCTATTAAAAATGTGATGCTGATGTTAATGATGTATCACTGTATGGGTCTTATACATTTATGAAGGGAATGGAATCATGGTGTGTTGGGATTATTTACATTCTAAACTTAATTTAATGTTAGTTCTGTGTTATTTATGTTGGATCACATGGAAATATGGGACAATGATACACTGTCAGGCTTTTTGTTGTTCTGCAAGTGCTTCTTTTGTGTTTTTTACATTCGGGTTGCAGAAGAGTGTGTTTACAGCATTTCAGCATGTTTTAATGCACAGGTGAACCTACTCACATGGGAGCACATGTCAGCAGAGGCATTTTCGAGATTATGGGCTGTTGGTATAGTGATATTTGGCCTTTTGTGGTTTAAGTATTGTGTATTTATGGTATTTCAGTCTCGGGCTTGTGGTCTGTGAGCTGATGGGTGCTCAGTATTTAAAAGTAGACCCATTGTAGCATATGTCCTAAATCTCAGGGCAAGGCTCAGGGAACTCATGGGCTTGCCCCAGGACAAACTTTCAGAAGCCCAACAGCAAAATAAGGTCTGGTATTACAGAAATGCTCGAGCTAGAGAGTATGTTGTAGGGCAGCAGGTAATGGTTCTCATTCCTGTTAGACACAACAAGCTGCAGAGAGCCTGGGAGGGAACCTACAAGGTAGTAAGGAAGGTCAGTGATGTTAACTACATGGTAGATCCACTTGGCAGGAGACAGGGACACAAACTGTACCATATTAATATGATGAAACCTTGTCATGATAGGGAGGCCCTTGTGTTGAGTATTTCCATAGGATGGCAGGAGGAGTCTGAGGAGGATCTGGTGACTGACCTTCTCAGTGAGGCTCGGTCTGACACCTCAGTGGAAAGGGTAGCAATGTCCCAGCAGCTATCCCCAACCCAGGTTTGAGAAATCCGAACAGTGTTACAGGAGTTTGGGGGCATGTTCATTGGGAAACCAGGGTGCACCCACCTGCTGCAGCACCAAGTGGATACAGGACTCCAAAGGCCTATTAAGCAGGTGCCTTATAGGGTGCCTGAGAGAGTCAAACAGACTCTGAGGGAGGAGATACAGGAAATATTGTAACTAGGGTTAATTCAGGAGTCCAGCAGTCCCTGGGCCTCCCCAGTGGTGCTGGAACCAAAAAAGGATGGTAGCACCAGGTTCTGTGTGGACTACAGGAAATTAAATAGACACATAGAGGCAGATGCTTATCCCATGCCTAGGACAGATGAAGCCCTAGACCAGCTGGATGGGGCTAAATATCTTATCACTATTGATCTTACAAAGGGTTACTGGCTAGAGAAAGGTCAGCTTTTGTGACTCCTTTTGGCTTGTATGAGTTCACAAAGATGCTCTTTGGGATGAAAAGTGCCTCAGAGAATTTCCAGAGGCTGGTAGATAATATCCTAGCAGGAGCAGGAGATTTTGCCCTTGGTTACCTAGATGATATTGCCATCTACAGGCACTCCTTTGCAAAAGCACATTCAGCATGTCAGGGAGGTGCTGGGCAGACTACAGAGGGCAGGGTTGACCATTAAGCCCAGCAAATGTCAGGTGGATATGGCATAGGTCTCCTACCTAGGACATAGAGTGGGGAGTGGTAAGATCAGGCCAGAACCCACCAAAGTTGAAGCCATTCAGGCATGGCCTGGCGCTCTTACCAAAAAGCAGGTGAGGGCATTCTTAGGGACAGCAGGATACTACAGAAAGTGGGTGTCCAATTATAGTACCATAGCTTCTCTCCTCAGAGACGTGATAAGGAAAAACAGGCCAGATAGGGTAGTGTGGACCCCAGCATGTGAGCAGGCATTCCAGAAGCTTAAAGGAGATTTGGGAGGATCCCCTATGCTAGCCAGTCCAGATTACAGCAAAGAATTTGTTGTGCAGGTGGATGCTTCAAACCATGGGGTGGGAACTGTACTTAGCCAGTTTTCCTCAGAGGGAGAAGAGCACCCAGTGGTATATCTCAGTCATAGGCTCCAACCCAGAGAGGAATGCTATGCAGCTGTAGAAAAGGAATGCCTAGCAATAGTGTGGGCACTGCAGAAACTTCAGCCTTATCTGTATGGAAGGAAATTCACTGTAGTTACAGACCACAATCCCTTAACAAGGCTACATGGTGGAGCCTAGGGTTACAAGCATATGATATGACAGTGCAGCACCGCAGTGGGGTTAGCAATGCCAACCCTCTCAAGCAATGTTTCTCAAGGGACACTTGAAAAACTAGGTTGAGTTTTTGGGAGGGGGAGAGAATTGTGATGCTTCCAGCCCAGCTAGCTGGAATTTTGTAAATAATTATATGTAATTTGTGAATATTCCCATGATTTATACAGAACTGTATGTTATGTACTGAGCTTCAAGAGTGTAACCACAGTGCACCCTACTGGAAAAGAACAGAAATGTATATAAACTATATACCTGTGCAAATATGTTTTAATAGTAGAATCTGGAACATACAGAGTTAACTTGCAAAACTTCAAGAAAATAGTTTGGAATCAAAATGTTTTACAATTGTGTTATCTCTAAGTTTCAATGCAGCAAGCACACACAATGTCTAGAGCTAGAAGTTTTCTATTGTCTTGAAACTAATTTTAATTACTAGGTTTAAATGTAGTGTTTTATTGCTTCCTAGCAGCTGCAAATCTGAGAGATATGTACTTCTCATGCAGAGATGATAAAATGCTGTTGGTATCTGTTAGCCTGGGAACTGAAGGCATGTGACAAAGAGTGATGTCATCCAAGATGACCTAGCAGTAATGTTTGTTAGTAATTTAAGAACTCTCCCAGAGAAAGACTATGCATTTTGTATCTTGTCTTGGACCTGGAAACATTTTCTCATCAGCACTTGCCTTGCTAATAGTAAATAACTAGGGTAAAGTAATTTCTCTTAGATAAAGATAGGAATATAGTAACAATTAGTTTAGATGTTTTCTGTATTCATTTTAGACTGTCCTGCAATGTTGTTTTAAAATATTTCCTGTGATTCTGAACTCAGACGTTACTGTGTTGTTTGAGTATTTTCTTGTTCTTTTATTATTTATTATTAAATATATTTAAACCTATCTTTGTGGCTGATATTTATGAGACATATTTAAGCTCTTAGAGTACTTGCATACGTATTTGGTGACACGGTGCAAGCCACTCGTAAATAGCCTTAGTCTTAGTCACACTTACCATTGCAATAATAGTAACATTACACAGTAGGATTGGTCACTGTTTGTAAGCGCCTTTAAGCAGTTGATAAGTAGGGGTTGGTGGCAGTGATAACTACCTTATAATCTGGGCAGAAGGGGGCATAGCTATTAATCTTGTGCCAGCCTTCCCCAAGTGTGTGTGTGTGTGTGTGTGTGTGTGTGTGTGTGTATAAATCAAATCTCAAAGTGTGTTTGTCAGCTACTTGGGCAAGGACATGAAGCACTGGTTGGACAGAGAGGGTGGTGGAGGTCTTGGCTTGACCCCTCAGCTGAGATCTTAATCCTATAGCTGTGCCAGTGGGATGTCTTATTGAGGATCTGGAGAAAGAGGGAGAAACCAGACCCAGACTGACTGTGATCTCTGTGTGCTCTTAAGGGAAATTGTACTTTACTGTGTGTGTGTACTTGTCATACTCCCATTGTGTACTTCCCTCACTGTTGCCAGTGGTGAGGATTAAGGCTCCTTGATTACTGGACCAGTGCAGGGGTGTCACACCAGCAAACATGCTTGTTCTTTCATGAAGAACTTAATTTTATCCTATCGGGTACAGCTGAGTCGATGCAACTGTGGTGGTATTTATACAAGACATTGGAATAAACCTCTGCATAGGTATCCTTGCCATCAGTAATAGTAGGGGCTGTGAAACTAGTAATATCATCTTGTAAGAGATTATAGTTTACTTTGAAGAAAGTTTTTAGTTTAGTTCCAGGTGGGGGGGCCGGGGGCATCAAACACTATCATTACTTCTACTGTGACTGACTTGTGGTCAGATCTCAATAGAGATGACTGTACACTTGGGGTGGTGCATTGATCGCTCATGTTTTGAGTACCAAATCCAGGATGTTTGACCTCCTAGTAGGGGTGCCTACTAACTGGTCCAGAACATTGGAGTTTACAAAGCTCAAGAATATCTGGGTGAGCATATTGGTACAGGTGTAGTTAGCCCTGTCTGTTGATGGGTAGCTGAAGTCTCCCAAAATCAGGGTATTTGTAGGTATATTGATAGACTCTAGGAGGTCCAGGTCAGCATTGTTTATGTTCTGGTTCATTGAGGGGGTTTAATAACTGACGATAATCTGAAGAGGAGTTTTACCTACAGAGAGTTGTACATGGAGAAGTTTGAGTGACTCATTTAAATATAATAATCTGGAGGTGTATTTGTCTTTAACAAAAATAGATACGCCTCCATCTTTGGATTTCACACTCTCACCTCATGGTCTGAGTGAGTAGAAGGCGTTTATAACACAGTATAGCTGGGGTGCTCCCTGCAGTCTTAAACCAGGTTTCTGTGACTGCACAGATGTCAGCATCCTCCAAAGTGATGGCAGCTTCCAACAAGTGCAGTTTTAGTTTAAGACTCCTAGTATTTAGCAACATGTCCCTGATATTGTTTTTTGAGGAAAATTTTATGCTGAAGATGTTGTTATTGTAACATTACCTAAAAAAGGCACAGAGGGGAGGCAAGAGCCTTTGCCAGAAGCCAAAATCCTAGGGATGACAGGTGGAGACCATCTCTGGCAAAGCGTCGAGGTCTATCAACCATGTCATCCCAGGCTGACAGGAACTGAATCCCGTTAGAATGACACCAGAAGTTAAGCTAATTGCTGAAGTCAATTATCTTTTGCTTGTATTGTGGCATCATCCTGTGTGAGGGTAGTATGCTGGTTAAGGCTAGGGACACACCTGCATGGGACTCATAATCTGAGAGCTCAGTCATGTCTCTCTTCATGGAGTCCAGAGAGGTATGTCTCAAGTTGTTCACACCAACATGTACTATGACAGAGTTATAACAGTACTCTCCTGAGAGACTTCAGTGCGTGTGTGATGTTCCAGATCTTGGCACCAGACTGGCAGCTAACTGTGTCCTTCTATATATCCAACCTGGTGAGTGGCACATCAGTGTGTCTTACAACAGAGTCACCTATTACTAGTATATTAGGTTTTGTGTTATGCCTTAATGGCTTACCTGGTGAGACACTGACGTGTGTTTTTATGTGTGCTGTGTTTATCTATATGTGAGCTATGTGGGGTGTGCTTGTGTTTGGGAGGTCTCTGTGCTTTGGGTAGGTTTCTAGAGAGGACCTCCGCATATGTGGGGTTATGTGTTTGTTGCATGGTGGGTGCTGGTGGTGGTATGTGAGTGCTGACAACATCCTTGGGGTCAGGTATACTGACTGATAAGTGAGGGAGCATCGATTCTATGTTTTTTATGTAGATTCATCTCTTGCTTTTGTGTTTGAGTATCTTAAAAGAAGTGAGTTGTCAGTGTACATAAGGCAATTGCTACATTGCTTCAGGATGTCCAATTTGACCAGGTGGGCTGGTAAAATGGTAGGGTATTGACCTTCCACAGTGCTAGGTAAGAAGTGTGGTTAGTAACACGGATTGACCAGAAATGACCTGTTGGGATTCCTGTGCTAGGGTAGTACACCAGTGTAGGTGAAAAGATCTAGAGAGGGTAGCTTAGAGGTTCTACTCAGCTATTAACCAAAAAAAGGTCCCAGCTGGAAAACAGACTACAGCTAAGGGAAAATTTACTGTTCATGTACCCGGGAAACAGTAATCGGATCTGTGCATTAGTGCACCCACGCAAACCTGGGTTTTTTAAAATAAATGAAAAGAAAAACTTACTGGTTGGCAAAATAGCCTGTCAAAAGCTCAGAACAGAGCCCGAGTCCAGCGAGCTTCAATGGATGGGTCTCTAGCTGCATACCTCCTGCCACAGGGGTGCAGAAGGCCCTCTGCAGATAAAGTGTGCTGGGAATTAGTGCTCAATTCAAATATAAACACAGCTAGACACAGCAGGATCTGTGGCTAGTCTGTGCTACACAGTACAAGTGCCCAGAGCACAAGATTAAATGCAGAGTTGAAAAATAGGTAGAACTTACAACAAAATGCAGAAATAATCAGCAAAAACACAGATAACAGCAAGTGCAGAAATACAAGCAATAACATCCTTATCTTTAGTTGTACCCCTTGGATGGCTCAGATGCAGATAGCTGAGAAGTGGCTGGCTGCCTACCTCAGTGTAGCTCACTTAAAACAACTTTTATCACAGGCTACTGTATAGATGGTGTATGTGTTATATAAATCTTCAACAGGTCACTTTGTAATACATGTCAGTGTTTCACATTGCTGTATTATCACGCAGGTATTAACTTAGGTGTTTAATAAGGCTCATTTCAGGGCTAAATGTCAGGTACAGCATGATGCTATGTTGCATTCACATGTGTACTTAATAGATTTTCTTATTTCAGCATTTATGGTTTGGCAGTTGAAGCAGGAATGAAACATGTTATATGACTGATTACATTCTGACAAATGCATCATGCTTAAATAATTATAGCCTGACATATGATACATTTCCTCTGTATCTGATGTCATTTTACAAAAATGCTGACATATACTTTTGTTTGGCCTAAGTCTTCTGTGGGCTACCTATCCATTTGTGCTATAGACATACATACATCCATAGCTCTCAGCCAATCATGGACGATTCTCAACAAAATCTGGGACACATCCACAAATAATCAGGGACAATCAGGGACACTTTTAAAATAATAGTACTATTAACTTGAGACATTGACAGAATAAGAGAATGTGAATTAAAGTACAGTTTCTGAAGTAAAAGAAGTCTATAACTAATTATTCTTATACTTTATTAAGTGCAATTCACCACCTTTTCTCCCAAAGGCACCAGTTTTAGGTGGGATCAGGAGGGACAGGGCTAAAATTCGAGTCAAACTCAGGGACAGTTGAACGGCATGCATAGATCCGGTGCAGGGTTGCCAGACTTCCCTATTTGGGTGGGACTGTCCCGAGATCAGCAGCCTGATCCCGAGTCCTGCCCTGCCGGTTTAAATCCCAGCCAGCCTCCGCTTTGTTTTTTTTTTTTTTTATTTTTTTTGATTGGCCCGTATACCTGGCATACAGGCCAATCAAAAATCGCTAAACACGGAGCTTCTTCTGTTCTGCATTAAAGCTTTTTTTTTTTTTTTTTTTTTGCTCTTCACTTTTTCTTTGTCGTCCCTACCTGGCCGATATGAAATCTGGCAACCCTGATCCGATGCATACTGATAGACATAATGGCATTCCTATACATAAAGCACAGTTGTCAGGGGACTGAGTTCACATGAGTTTTACCTTGATTAATGTGTATGTTTATATATGTCACATGACTATACCCCTTATTTTGCAAAAATATACATTTCACATCTGCTATAGTTAAACAACTTTAAGCATGTATAGCAGACCATTATTCTGTTGATATGCTGGTCAAAGGGACAGTTCTGCTGTCTGTAACTTCATTATTCGGTAGGTTTAAAGTTGAAATATCAGTCTTATCGGTCCATATCTTTATTTATGTATTTTTAATTTTGCTTAAGGCTGTTACATCAGAAAATCTGGTCTAAGTATTTTAATATTGTAGGCTGAAATTTCAATGGGGCAGTGCCGCTGAGCCTTTTTTTTTCTTTTGTACCAGAAATCCAAATTGAACACACTCTCTTTTAGGTCTGGTCTATGATTTCAGAGCTGTGATTGGCTGGGGAATCACAGCTTTACTAGAAAGGCAGTTTTAACTGCCAGTCTTCTGCAGGTGAGTTTTATTCAGTTTTTCTGATTTTTTTTTCATTTGAAACTTGGGAAGGACAATATTTAGACTTACAGTAGACTCCCTCTTATCCGATCCCCCTTTAACCGGCCATATTTTCATTAAGTTTTTTTCCAAGAATCAAATTTCCATTGCCAATTCCAGGGAAAATTACAGTGTACTGTACTCAGAAGACAATGCATTACTTCATCCAAAAAGTAAAGTAAAGTTAAATAAGAGCACTGGTAATTAATACAACATATACACACAATTTTTAAATCTGATTTACAACCTTTATATGTTATTTTTTATGCTTTTTTTGGATTAACCAGCTATTTGTTTGTCCAGACTAAGGTCCAGCACCAGAAAGACTGGATAGGAGGCAGTCTACTCTATATTTTAAAGTCAGAAATAGTGGAATAATGGTGGTACAGGAGACCAAGAAACATGATAAACAACTTGTATTACAATTCACTTACCAAATATTTTTTCATTAGCATGCATTTTCTAAACAGTTACATATGAAACTTCAGTGCCTGTCATTACAGACTGTTCCCTTCAGTAACTTAATCCTGCAGCTTGTAGGGAAGTAGAGCTACACTGCAGGTTTAGATTTGTTATTCTGCTTTAAATTTTCCCTTTTAATTTATTAATGTACATTATTACAACTTGTTCTACATTTTTCATTGCTGGTTCTGGCTTGGGTTTTAAATATCTCTAAGAGCCAAGGCTCAGCTCTGGTTCAGCTTTTCTTCAAAACTCCTAGGCTTGGCCACCTCCAATACCATAATTGAAAAATGAAGAAAACATATAATTCCACTTCATAAGATAGGTTCATAGGTTCATAGGTAGGTACTAAGCTATCAGCCCTGGGGCCTATACAAGCCTAGCCAAAAAGGTACCCTGGCTTTCGCCACCCAAGAAAATTATTTCCCTGTGCCCCTGTCGAGCAGAGCCACAGAGGTGGTCCCCGGCTGAATTTCATATTTCCCATTCAATCATCAAGATTTTTCTTGAAGAGTGCTAATGAGGAGCTTTGTTTGACATAGATAGGTAGTTTGTTCCAGAGTATGGGAAGTCTCTGGGACTGGAATCTATCCCTCCAGCATGTTCTGTTTATTGTGGTGACAAGGTTTAGGTCCCTAGAGCATGTAGCTTGGAGAGATTGGGATTTCTTTAAGTGGAGCATGTCCAACAGCTTTGGGTTTGACATAGCTTTGTATGTTAGGCAGAGATTGCCTCTGAGTAGGTGATATGCAACGGAGTAAAGCTGGAGTTTTTTGAGATGGTCTGCATAGGACATCTGTTTGAGGCCTGTAATCCTCTTTGTGAGGTATTTCTGCGGCCTTTCCAGTTGTTGTAGATGTCTTGTGAGGTACATACCAAAAGGGGCATTGTACTCTATAATGGGTCTAATGAGTGACGAGTAGATGGGAACAATGACCTCTTTTTTCCTGGATGAGAAACCTTTTGTGATGAGGTGTGCCATGTAGAAGGATTTCCTGACTACTGTGGTGATGTGACTATCAAAGGAGAGAGTACTGTCCACCTGTGTCCCAAGGTCTCTTATCACACTTGAGGTGTTATAGACTACCACCTATGTGGTAGCTCATGGGTACAGAGTTTTTAGTAATGGGGATGACAATGCACTTTTTGGCATTGAGCTTGAGGCCATGACTTTGACACCAAGCATCTGTCTCAGTGAGGCCCTTTTGTAGGATGTCCACATCGTTAGGAGTTTTAATTATGGCTCCTAGTTTGCACTCATCTGCAAACTTCATTAGCCAAAGACCTTTTGTGTTAGCCTGTACTTCAGAAAAGTAAATACCAAACAGGAGAGGACCCAGGACTGAACCCTGTGGTACTCCACTTGTCACTGGTCTGAAGTCGGATTTGGAGTCTGCTACTTTCACAGTGTGGGTTCTGTCAGTGAGCCAGTTGGCAACCCAGCTTGTGACATAGGAATTTATACCTAGTTTAGTGAGTTTATCTATAATTCCAGAGTGGGGGATGGTGTCAAAAGCCTTGGTGAGATCTAGGTAGGCTGTGTGAACCACCTTACCCTCATCTACGGCTTTGGTGACTGCTTCAAGGAAGTCAATCAGGTTTAGGAGACATGATCTGCCTTTTACAAACCTGAACTGGGTGGGGTCCAGAGTTTGGGGATTACCAGTTTCTTCGTTTATAAGTTCCATGATGATACGTTCCATGGCCTTGCAGACCAGGCTCATTAGGCTAATGGGGTGGTAGTTCCCAGGGTCCGTGGTGGCTCCCCCTTTGTGAAGTGGGATAACTGTCACTGTGCACCATTCAATGGGCACAAAGCCTGAGGTGAGGCTATGATTGAACATAGTGCTTAGGTGGAGTGCCAGTTCATTCTGTAGTTCATGCAGAACGCAGCCTGGGATGTTGTCAGGTCCCATGGATGCTGTGTTCTTGGCTTTGGAGAGTGTGTTTTTTACCTGTGCAGCCATGATTACAGGAACTTTGCATTCTTCCGGTATAGAGATGGACCCTTTGGGGGGGGTAAAGTTAGCAATGAACCTATCTGCCAGGATGTTGGCAATGGCAGTTGGTTCTGTATATTTAGTGCCATTGTGCTGTAACGCAGAGCAGATCTAAGTGTTGCCATTGAGATTCTTGACATAGCTATAGAATGCTTTGTGGTTGTCTTTAGAATCAGTGGTGATTTTGTTTCCATAACTAGCTTTAGAGGATTTTATGAGGGATCCCAGCTTCTTACTGAGGCTGACCAAGGAGTTCTTCCAATCATGGGATTTTACTCTTTTTTTTGCAACAGTTTCTTTCTTCTGTTGTAGAGTTTGTTTATGGCAGATGACCACCAGATTGGCTTCTTTTTTTTTGGAGGATAGCATCTTGGTTCTGTTAGAGATAGCATGATCCATGCACTTGTGTAAGTGCTTATAAAGTGCATTTGTGTAGGATTCAGCAGTCGTACCTCTATTGTCCGTCTACATGGGTGTTGTGAAGTTTGCCACTTCTGTCTTAAGAAGTGTGAAGTTGGCTTTGGAGAAATTTTGTGTGGTGGTTTCCCTAATGGGGGGTGGGGCAGGATGTGGATGTTTAGGCTGATTAGCTTGTGGTCAGATCTGACCAATGAGGAATTGACCTCTGATGTGGAACATCGGTCACCAATGTTGGTAATGACCAGGTCTAGGATATTACTGGTGGGGGTGTGGATAAGTTGATCCAAGGTGTTGGAATTTATTAATTCCAGAAAGTGTTGAGCAAAAGAGTTGGTACATGAGTAGTTTTCCCAGTTGATGGTGGGGTAGTTGAAATCGCCCATTATTAGGGTGTTGGGTTGTGCCTTAATATTTTCCAGTATATCAAGAAATAAAGAGTGGAAATCCTGGGACATGGTGGGGGATCTGTAGCAAATTACAATTTGGATTGCCCAGAGTTAGTTGCACTTGGATAATCTCGGCTGCATTATGCTGAGCAACTAGCCTGGAGGTGTGGATATCCTTAATGAATATGGACACGCCTCCACCTTTAGTGTTTTGGTCCAGGTTAAGTGGCCAAAAGGTGTGGTATGAATTATAGCCTGGTAATGCAGGGGTGCTGTCTGGAGCCTTGAACCAGGTCTCTGTCACTGCACAGATGTCGATGTTCCCCATTTTAAGGAGTGCCTCGAGTGAATGCATTTTGAGGTTTAGACTTCTAGCATTGAGTAGCATTACCCTCAGATTTTGCTTGCTTGTACCTATTACGGTGGTGAATTTGTCATTTGAACCTTGCCTAAAAAGGCACTATAGGGGTGGCAAGAGCATTAGACAGTATCCAGAATCCCAAGGGCGACAGGTGCAGGCCATCTCTGGCAGCGCATCGTGGTCTGTTGATTATGTCAACCCAGGCAGACAGATACTGGATCCTCTTAGAATGACACCAGAAGCTTAGCCAATTGTTGAAGTCAATCATTTTGGTCTTGTACTGTGGTATCATTCTAAGTGATGGCAGGATGCTACTTAGGGCTTTGGTCATACCTGCCTGGGCTACAAGATCGGAGCTCCTCCATGTCTCTTTTCACGTAGTCCAGGGAGGTACATCTTAGGTCATTCACATCAACATGTACAGTGACAGAGTCATATTTGTACTTGTTGTGGAGTGACTTGAGTGCATGCATTATGTGGTGGATCCTGGCACCCGACAGGCAGCTGACAGTAACTTTCTCCTTGTTTAGCCTGGTGAGTGGAACATCAGTGTGCCTGACTATAGAGTCACCTATGACTAGAGGTTGGGTACGTTGTTATGCCTTATGGGTTGTGGTTGAGTGGCACACTGAGTTTGTGGGCTATGTGTCATTTGGGTTGGGAGAATGTGAGGAGAAGAAAACAAATGTCCTTTACTTTAATCTCCAGGGTAAACAAAATAGAATGACTTCTGATGGGAACATTTTATTTAACATATTTATTAGCATCACATATAGCATAGTGGCATGAGTACACATTCAGTTATAAAACAGAAAAAAATTACAGCCCTATATTCATTTATACCCATTGTATAGACTTCATTCTTTTAACAATTATTCAATTTAACAAAACATAAATTCTTCAAGTCCTGCCTTTCCTGAAATATCACTCTTCCCGAACATTATTCTGTATCTACTGTTCCTACAGATTCCATTTATTTCTATGTGGTTTACTCCTTCACTTTTCCAAAGATTCCACTTCCAGTTCTTTTATCTCAATTACAACATTCAGGAATTCTGGTTGTTTTGTTTTGATTTCATTTTCCTAGTAATTGTTTTTTTTTTTTGACAGCCAACAGCATTAAACTTAGTAGGGCCTTACTGTTTCTAGGCAATTCAATTTCTACATCCCAGTTCAAAGATAAAACAATTTCTTCCTTCAACATTTTTGAAAAAAATACCCTTTTGGGAATTTCCAAAAATCTATCAACTGGATACATTTCCAGAAAACATGTTCCCATGTATCCTCTCTTTCCCATCACATTCCCAGCAATTGCTATCTATCTGCAGAAAAATGGGATATAAAAATACCTGTGCAAATGCTTCCATGCAAGGATTAGGAGCCACACATATATCCTCTTTGTATATTGCCTCTCCATTCTCATTTCCCATGGTTCTCATCTTCTGATTGTTTCTTATTGTTATCATGCAATATTTTATATATAAGCCCGACTAAATATTCCTTTTTTTACTGCGTCTATTCTAGACTCAACTCTAAGCTCAGCCAGAGCTAGTCACACCCCTTCTCTTTCTCTATATTTATATTCTGTTATCAATTTTTAGTAGAGAAGGTACTCTCCAATCCACAGTCTGAAGTATTTTTTCTCCTCAAGTTATTTGCTCCTAGTAGCATGTTTCATTTGCTAATTTTCTCCAACAAATTCCATTTCTCTCTTTTCTATTTTGCGTATCCCTATTTACAATCATCCTTTTTGTTAAAATCTCTTTTCTCCATTCCTGTATTGGCTTAGTCCTCAAAATGTTTTCTGCTACTTTGTACATACAATATGGTATGTATGGTTGCTACTGTTCTCCAAAATCCTATTCTCTCCTTATTTTGTGAACTCCCTCCTTCCACTTTGGTTTGTAGTCTTTTGTGTGAGTTACACATATGAACCTTAAATGCATGGCTTTAAAGTTTCCCTTCAAATCTAGTAATCCTGAACCACCTTGCCCTGTGGGGAGAAAAAACTTATTCCACTTAACTCCTGCCCTCTTTCCTTCCCAAATAAATTCATTCAATTCTTTATTAATTATGGCCACAACTTCTTCTCTGGTTGATAAAAATACATCTGAAGTGTAAGCAATACTAAGGGGAATAGAAATATTTCTGAGTGGGCCATTTTTAATCATATAAAGGTCAGTGATGCAAACAAGCAGAAGCAGCATGATTCCTTAGAGGGAAGTCATTGAAGCCAAGTAACTGAAACATATCTCTACATGATACTTAATACTGAATACAAAACTCTGAATATGTGTAAGTTACATAATAGTTTGTTTCTGTCCTTTCTATTTTATAACTAAGAAACATTCAATAATTCTTAAAAATGGTGCACACAAACTTGACTAATTACTACACTATAACAGAACATGCAATAATGAAGTAAAAACTGAAGAAAATGTATTAAAGAGAAGGAACACTTTTCATATCAAATAAAAAGTAGAATAATTCTACTATTTTTGTACCTTTTAAGGAAATTTAAATAACAGTAATGGTTCAAAATGCTAAAAGTATATTCTAAACTCCACAGCAGACAGGTAGAGCAAAGTGAAATAGTTTATCAAAGGAAATTTCTATAAGATAAGAATTGTTTAGTATGGGTAGGTTTTCATCACTAATGCAACCTTTTCAGATGTGGCCTTGGAACACTTCTTGGTTAAGTGAATTCCTCGGAGTCACACCAGAAGCAACTTGTAAACAGCTCACAGCCATAATTATCAACACTAATGGCCCAAAAACCTGATAAACTAACCATGGTATTTGCACCTCCTTGTACCAATGAGCAATTTATTTCATACATAGGTAGTTTCTTTAAAAAAATCCTGGACAATGCTTGAGATGTGTATGACTCCAACTTTAAAAGCATTGCCCATCTTCATCTGGAGCAGAGGGTCAAAATAATATTAAGGAAACAGGAGGGAGAGAAGATAGTTACCACTGTAATAGAGTCTCTGTTGATGTATATCATCCCTTTTCCAAACCCAGTTTACTTGAGGGCTGGCAGATAGAAAGCAGCACTTTACTGAACTATTATTGCTTAAGTATTTATTTCTATACTCGTTAGATATAAGTTGAAATTTGAATAATTTGAATAAACTTTCTTGCACATGTATTAAATACCGTATAATGCAGCAAGCAGTTTGAATTCCCTACATGATATCCATATTAAGGCTGCTCAAATGAAGATACCAAAAGAGCAGCATAACCTAGCTAGTAATAAGATTACTAAGCGATTCCAAGCTACTGACATGAGTAGCTACCCAACACTCTCAAATCAGTGCCCTTACCTTCTTCGTCTTCCTTGTTAAAATGGATGTCTACATTTATTTATTATTTATTTATTTATACATTCTAGCCACAACTATGGCTATCTGATCCCCTGCCCTTCAGGTCCATGACAGAGGAACCTGATGCCACATCTGATTTTTCCAGTCTAACCACCTTTATGAGCCATGGGGCTTACAGCAGACTAAAATGCCCTGCCACAGATGTCAAACATCCCTCTCACCTCTGTCAAAATCATGTGTGACTTCCAAGATGGCTATACATTGTCACACATACCCAGTGTGTACTCTGAGTAAAACAAAGAATCATATCTAAACACTCACCAGACTCAAAATGGAGCCAGACAGTTGCCTAGTAAAAGAAACAGTCAACCTTAACTCAATGATTTTTAGTTCACCCCTTATCACCAGTAGAACTTGCTTTAGGGAAAATATTCCATATTTTAAAGAGAACAGCTCTACAGTGGCTGTTCATAATGTATGCATATATTGTATTTTGCCAATAACCCTGCATATAATGTCATGTGTCTATTGTCTTTATGCCCTCGTACCCACACTGATATTTACTTTGCATGTAATAAATGTATATATTGCATTTTGTCATTCATTCTGTGTATAATGTCATTTATTAAATGTGTTTAACCCTGGGCTGAGACTGAAAGAGGTCCAGTGGGATCAGTGCTCTACCGTGGTTAACACATTCATGATAAACTAAATAAATAAATGAATTAAGTAAATAAACAAATGAATAAATAGCTCACTTAACCCAAGACAGTACTAGCTGTTATACTTTAAAACTGCCTTAGCAAATATTAGAATATTACAAACAATATTATTCTTGCAGCATGTGACCCATGTGTGGGTCTGAAGGGTTGCTAAGCTAAATCCATTTTAAGTTGCTATGTTGTCTTGAACTAAGAGAATTATATCAGTATTTTGCTTCAAGTGATCTAGCCAAAAGGTAATAAACTGGCTCTGTTTTGCTTTTTTATTTTTATTTTTTGTTCAAAATGTACCTGTACTGTCTGCCAAGCCAAACCATCCCTCAGCCAATCAGCCCATTCATTGCCTATTGTGCAAGAGCTGTCTGAGAAAGGTCATCATCCAAGCAGTCATCAGGGGTGGTTTACACTCATTCCATTTTTCTCCCTGATACTCACTAAGCAGGCATTTGGTGAGGCACCAGGAAGTGGATTTGCAATAAGCTGAATGTGGAGGAGTCCCTCACTTCTGCTAGGGGAATTGCCTCCAAGCAGCCCTGCCCCTCTCTCTAGAGCAAAATCCACATGTTAAAGAGAACAGTTCTACAGTAGCTGTCTTTTTGGTCTTAGCAGGAAGTCTGCACCATCCTTTGGGCCTCAACATGCACAGAATCCCATCCTATCCCCCTGTACAGGCAAGCTGACTAATGCCCTTTCACTCCTCCCTCTTTTTGCTTAACACCGCCATTGCCAGGGTTACTAAATAAATCCCACTCAAGAAGGTCACAGTCAAGGTTTCATCCCTCTGTGTCAAGGAGCCAGCACTTTTGTCTTTTTTATTATTCTTTTTAATTTGGAGCTAAGCTATACATGCTAACACAAAGTCACCTCCTTGGACTGGTTTTAGTTCAGTAGAATGGTGTAATAATATTTTCCTTCATTAATCTGTGTAGTCTGACATATAAAGCACAACTTCAGGACTTCCCTAAAACTAGTATCCATGAGAATTATAGCTAGAGGTCTTTAATATTTTAAAATGTATTTATTTGTTTGCTTATCTCTTTCTTAACTCTTATGCTGATGTGTATTTTTGTGCTTTGGATTTATTAAAATTTAACATTGGTCATTCACTCCTCATGTCTTTTTATTTTACTTTATGAAATCTAACACATGTAGAGTTCATATGAACCCTAGCACACAGCTACGTATTATTTAAATGTTTAATGCCTAGTCAACACATACCACTTCTTTCAATTAATGCTTTTAAACATTCACACCAAAGACACTGTAATTCCCCATCAGCATTTTACATTGCCAGCAGTATCAATGTGACTTTCTCAGAGACTTGCAACTGTCACAAAAAAACTAGAAAGAACCCCACAATTAAAAAATCCAGGAGATCACCAGCAAAATAATTTATTGTAGATTCATTTTTGTCTGATGAAGCATTAAATATAGAAACAACCACTAACAAGTGTTATTTATTTAATTTGCTTATTTATTGAATGATTGATGCAAGGGACCACAAACTTTACCCACAAGTATCTTCAGTCATGCTCAACAGGGTACATATTGTAGGTTGTAATCATATTATATTTTGTTTCTTCTGTGTTCCTTACAATGATACATATCTTCTTCAGCTTCACTTAGTTTTAATAAAATAAAGTACAGGTCCACCACCTTTCTTTTCCAAGTTCCAGGCCTAAATTTCCAAGCAACAGATCACATGACTCAAATTGACTAGCTTACTACTCAGAATGGCTCAATCCACCATATATTTAACATTACTTATTTACTGTCTTACTCTGTATGCCCTTACCTTGTGTTGCAGTACATTAGACACCAAGCCAGAACAAAAATTTGCCACTACAGCACTTTCTCTAGTCATGGGCAAAGTGAGCAGGTCTGGAATTATAAACTGCTTACTTCATTAAATCCAGTGGAAAAGAGGTCAGACTGGACTGTGTCTCATGCTACATCCATTTTGGATTTCATCTCCCATTCCTGCCTAGTCAAGACACCTCCATGGCCTAATGGGCAACTGTCTCTTCCTTGAACTGCCAGCAAGGATAGCCAGAATAGCTCAGTCTACCACTCATTCAGTTCCCTGGGAGATAGGAAGCTGAGATAATGTAATTTGTTCCAGACTTATTTTATTTGTTGGAGTATGTTACTATTTGCTGTTATCTGTACCGATATTCAGGTATCATGATGAATGGAAACATAACAGGCATTTGCATTTTAAGAGTTTATTTGTGTCTTTGGCTTGTTATGTAAATGTGGGGTATTTTTCATGTATTATGTTTTTTTTATTTTATTTATTTGACATTTGTTTAAAGGGAAAGTTCAGCTGGGTTGTTGCCCATTTTCTGGGGATGACCAGGGAGTAAAGTTCCAAAGGCTAAATAATAATAATATTAGAGAAATATACATGAGTAGATATCAGAGCAGTTTAACATTGGTTAAGAAATAAACAGTATAGCTATGTGTAGTAATTGGGCAATAACAAATAATTAATTTTAAACATTCCCCTGGATTCACTATGCCCTGCACAGTGTGCATAATTAGTGCAGGAGCTCTGACAGGCAATATGTTTGCCGTGTGATCCAGGAACAGCCTGCAGGGGCGTGCACAATAGCTCCTGCACTAATCATGCACGGACTAAACTCTGGTATGCAAATCACCTCATTTGCAGGAGAAATTCATGCAAATTAGATGATTTTGCAATCCAGGAAGCTTGCAATAGTCTGTGCAAGACTAGTGCTATCTGCAGAAATATACTCGGTTAGTAACCGAGTACATTTCTGCAAAATCCCAAATGGAGCAATGACAGCTCCAAATAAAGGCTGCATATCATTGAGGAAGCATGCCAATGGCCAAGTATAAGGCCACTGACATTGCAAACAATAAAAAAATAAAATAAAAAAAAAAAACTTTTATTTTTTTTTCATCGATCTCGGCTGTTTAAGCAAAGGGTAGTGGCATGCAAACAGGATCGGGGGAAGGGGTGAAATAATAAAATAAACCTAAAATAAGCATTCTAACTAAAATCAGTATTCTTCCATGCAAGTCAATGGCAGGAAGAAGACAACATGGCCAGTGAGTAATGGTTGCCAAGAGGGGAGGCTCAGTGTGAGACGTAACTATGCATTAGCAGGCAATCCAATACAAATGAGGGGAAGGACAGTGAATCCCACTTTTCCCCAGCATGGGTGGCAGGTCTCAACAGTGTAAGAGTATGAATAGCTGGGTGCAAGACTAAGATATAGGTGACATCATGGGGGTGTGTGTCAGGCATACTGTAAGGGGATTGGAGCTCTGTGGCTTGGGATTGCTCCTAGCTTAGCATAGCTAAGCTAGGGTGTGTGTCTAAACCTGCCTAGCACTCTTCACATAGCCTAAGTGGGTGTGCGTGCCGCGCACTGGGTTTTAAAGGGAAAAAAAAATAAGTAAACCAGGAAATAGCAGCTCTGTGCACATTTGAGCACTCTGTTTGCACGGCGGGCCCCCAGGCTTAAAGAGGAAGGCAATAGGAAGGGAAAACACCAGTAGGAAGGTAATCAAGGAGAACTAGATTAGCTGGCAGGTGAAATGTATCAGAATCAGCCAATTACACAGGCAGCAGACCAGCCCAGCCCAGAACACTACTATAAACTAAGCAAACACCTTCCCCTCTGGTTTTTCCCACACTCTATACCACCGGTGTATACAAGCGGGGAAATTTTAACAAACAAACCTACAAAATGAGAAGGGCTGCAGCAGGTAACATAGAACAACATGTGTAAGAGGCTGAGGGTGGTGAGGATATGAATGCTGCCGAACAACCCACAGTGAGGAGACAGAGAAGAGTGTACAGACCCAGGGTAACCTTCCAGGGGCTACATGAGCTGGAGATAGTGGAGCGCTATAGGATGGACAGAGACCTCCTACAGCAAATTGTTGAGCTGTGCCAGCCACACCTAACACACCAAACTGACCGAGGGGAACCCATCCCAGTGGATACCAAGGTATGTGTAGGTCTAGGTATACTAGCCACAGGTACCTTCCAAAGCACAACTGGGGATATTATGGGGATCTCACAGGCATCAGCATCCAGAGTATTCCATCAGTTCTTGGATGCCATGTCAGCACATGCCAGTGAGCAGGTATATTTCCTCAACACACGTGAGGGGTTGACCAGCAATATGCGTCTCTTCCACCAAATAGCAGAATACCCTGGGGTAGTGGGTGCTATAGACTGCAAATACATATGCATCAAAGCACCACCCGGTGGGCAGGGTAGGGCCTACATCAACTACAGGGGCATCCCCTCCATCAACTTCCAGGTCGTATGTGATGCCCAGGGCATTATAATGAATGTGTGTGCTGGCTGCTATGGAAGCTACGAAGATTCACACATATGGCATCTGACACAGCTGTACCAGAGATTTGCCAATGTGGACATCCCCTATGGTGACCTAGTGAGGGATGCTGGGTACACACTGGAGCTGTGGCTGATGATACCCATCAGAAATGCACACACACCTGAACAGCAACACCATAATAAGGCACACTCACAGGCCAGAAATACAATACATCATGTGTTTGGGATGCTCAGGTCACGGTTTTGGTGTCTGGACACATCCGGTGGAGCTTTGCAGTATTCACCAGCTGCATGTACCCAAATTGTTATGGTATGTGCTATGCTACACAATATGATCCTGTGGAAAGAGCTGCAGCAGGAACAGCATGGAGCAGGGCCACACAGCCCTTCACCAATGCCAAGGCCAGCACAGGCACAGAGTGACTTGGAGGCAGAACAACCTGAGCCTGCCCCAGTAGGCAGAAGGAGGTGTGCCCAGTATGCCCTGACCTTGGCAAAGAGGCAACGCATAGCACATGCACTGACACAGTAGGGACCCAGGGTATGACACCTCTCCCTGACTCGCACATACAGTAAAAGGGATGCCAAACATGACACTACCTGTGCTCAACCATGTATAGGGAGTGTACTATGTGCATCTGACATAGGCAGCCCTCCAGCACCATCCGCAAGTCTGACATACCCTCAAGCTAAGACAATCAACCAACCAATTGCCAAATGGAGTAGAATGTGTTGTTACCTGTAGCTATGGTATGGATGTGAGCATGCAAGGGAATTGTGTGGCCCAATGTTATGGCAGCAGACAGTAGACACTCATAGTAGCACCATGACATCTGTAACACATACTGGAGTCACCATAGTAGCCAGTACTACACGGGGTGACAAAACCCACTGCAGGAAATGGGCTGAGTGACATGTGTGTCCATAAAACCCACACATGTCAGTCAGGAAGGCTTACATACCCAACAACAGTCTCAGCCAGCAGGACAGGTGTAGACAAACCCAAACAGAGCCTGTGCTATGGCCCCAGAATGATGGCTATGATTAACCTCCCCCCTAGGCCTACACAGACAGACCACAGTAAGGCAGGCAGTGGGATGTTAGTTCTGAAGGTTAGGAAGTCAGACAATAATATGTAGGGCAACCAAAGGCACAATCTGTAGTACACTGGTATGCCTCTAGTCAGCATGATAGTTAGCAATACAGAATGAAATGGAGTACCTGACATACCAGTACAGTCATAGCAAATGTGTACTAGTTTCACGTTTGCCTCCCACAACCTACATTGTAATGTAATAACAGTCAGGTGTGCCCCCCAACCCTGTATAGAAATGTAGAAATAGTCAGGTGTGCCCCCCCATCCTACATAGTAATGTAATAACAGTCAGGTGTGCCCCCACCACTCCTGTGTAGAAATGTAGAAACAGTCAGATGTGCCCCCCCTGCTATGCAGAAATGTAGTAACACTCAAAGCCAAATGATTGATGGATACCCTGCAGAGACAGCATGCTACCTATCGGTGTACAACACAAAGGTCAGCACTGCAGCACAAACTACCTGGACACGATCCACACATTCAGTACAAACGGCCATACTGGACATGCTGACACACTTAGAGAAATGAAGGCAATTGTCAACAACATATTGAAAGGTCATACTGGGCATGCTCACACAGAGAAATGAAGGCAATGTCAGTCAACATACTGAAAGGTCATACTGGGCATGCTCACACACTTAAACACATGAAGGCCATATGCACCACTCATGCCTTGCACACACAGTGGATAGGAATACAGACATATATGTCGGGACAACACACTATAATAAGCCAAAGGTAGATGTACATAGATGTGTGGAAGAGGGTGACTGTGACAAGGAGCCATCCAGGCCTGTCCCACCCAGCACACAGACAAAGGGCCCCAAACACATGAGGTGCAGATGTCACTCACTGCAGATACTAGTCACCAGTATCTGTCAGCATTACAGACTATGCGGTGCACGTGCCAGCTGTGCAACATGACTGTACAAGGAAGTAGTCATCTAACAGCTGTATACACGTACCTGTGACATATGACCCCGTGTGTGCCCGCATGTGGTGTGTCAACCCTTAGATGAATGGGTTCTGGCCCATGCATACACTGCCCTCCCCATAGCCCTACTATGACAAGCCTGCTGAGGTCATTCAATGTGAAATACACCTTTGGGGGAATAGTAGCCCAGTAATCTCTGTAGTGTGTCCTGTAACTGTGTACTGCTGTAGTGTGATAAAGTACTTAGATAGGAGTTCTAACCCCGGACTTGGTAACTGTGAGTGTGTGTTTGTGTGCGTGTCTGACCGTGTAGTGAGCAATACTTTTTAGAGTACTCACACATCTTACAATTCATATACTCAACTTTGGCAAGGCTGCTCATGTCACCCACCCAGAAATATACCTCTGGGAGAATAACAGCCCAGTAATCTCTGTAACGCATCCTGTAACTGAGTACTGCTGTAGTGTGATAAAGTATTTCAATAGGAGTTCTAACCCCAGACTTGACAACTGTGAGTGTATGTGTGTCTGTCTGTCTCTGACTGTGTAGAGAGCAATACTTTTTAGGGTATTCACACACCTTACAATTAATATACTCAACTTTGGCAAGGCTGCTGATGTCATCCAATGTGATATACAACTTTGGGGAATGAGTATTCCTGTAATCTCGTATGGCATGTGCTATAACTGCATAGTGCTGTAGTATAATAAACTAGTTAGGTAGGGGTTCTATTCCCAAACATTGTAAGTGTGAATGTTTGTTTGTGTTCCTTTGTCAGAGTAGGGAGCAATGTTTTTGAGGCCATTCATAGGTTCATAGGTTCATAGGTTCATACTAGGCTATCTGCCCGAGGGCATTTACAAGCCTAGCCCATAGTTTTGTGGCTTACGCCACCCCTTTAGTATGGGGAACTATACCCATTATTTTGCTGTGCCTCTGTTGAGCAGTGACACTGAGGTAATCCCTGGGGTATATCTGCGATCTCCCATCCATTGGTCAAGATTTCTCTTGAACAAGGCCAGCGAGGTGCTCTGCCTCACATATACCGGGATTTTATTCCACAGCATAGGGAGTCTTTGGGTGATGAATCTATCCCTCCAGCACGTCCTATTAATAGCGTGTCGAGGTTTAAGTCTCCGCCCTTGTGGCTCTGACGGATCTAGATTTTTGAGGTGAAGCATATTCATCAAATCTGGGTTTGACATGGCCTTGTATGTTAGGCAAAGGTCACCTCTGAGCAAGCGTGACTGAATAGAGCTGGAGTTCTTTCAGTCGGGCAGCATAGGACAGATGTTTGAGACCCTTTATCCTTTTGGTGAGGAACTTTTGTGGCCTCTCCAGCTGCTGCAAGTGTCGGGTCAGATACATTCGAATGGGGCATTGTACTCAATCATTGGTCTGATGAGTGATGAGTATAGGGAGACTATGACCTCCCTTGATCTAGATGAGAATCCCTTCATGATAAGGTGGGCAATGTAGAAGGTCTTCCTAACTACTTTAGCTACATGGGTGTCGAATGACAGACTACTATCAACCTGGGTCCCCAGGTCCCTGATAACTTCTTCTGTACTCAGTGGATTGCCACCTATTTGGTAGCTAGGGTAACCTTGTTTTTCCAAGGGTATGACTATGCATTTTTGGCATTTAACTTTAGGCCATGGCTCTGGCACCAGTTATCCGTTTCTGTGAGACCCTTCTGAAGGATATCTGTGTCAGATGTGTTTTCTACTATGGCCCAGTTTGCAGTCATCTGCAAACTTTGTCAGCCATAACCCTCCTGTGTTTGCTTGTACTGGAAAAGTAGATGCCAAACAAGAGTGGGCCCAGGACTGAGCCCTGTGGTACACCACTTGTGACAGGCTTTGAGTCTGACATGGCGCCAGCAACTCTGACCCTGTGGGTTCTGTCACTCAGCCAGTTTGCAACCCATCTTGTGATGTATGGGTTAACATTTAAGCTGATGAGTTTTTCAATGATACCCGAGTGGGGTATTGTATCAAAGGCCTTCGCCAGATCGAGGTAGGCTGTATGGACTGCCTTTCCCTCATCAATGGCTTTGGTGACTGTTTCAAAAAGTCAACCAAGTTTAGAAGGCATGATCTGCCTTTGACAAAGCCAAACTGGGATGGATCCAAAGTCTGCAAATTCCTATGTCTTTATTTATGAGGTCCATTATGATCCTCTCCATGGCTTTGCAGATAAGGCTTGTCAAGCTAATGGGCCGGTAATTTCCAGGGTCGGTGGAGGCACCGCCTTTGTGAAGTGGGACCACAGTTGCAGTGCGCCACTCCCTGGGTACATATCCAGAGGTAAGACTATGATTAAACAGCTGTCCTAGCTGTGGGTTTAATTCCTTGTTGAGTTCGTGGAGCACACAGCCGGGGACACCATCAGGTCCCATGGATGCTGTGTTTTTTGCTTTGGAGAGAGCAGTTCTCACTTGGGCGTTGGAGATGTTTGGGGGACTGCAATCGCTTGGTATAGATATCTCTCCTTTTGGGGGGGGAAAGAAGTTTGCACTGAACCTGTCAGCCAGTATGTTGGCAATGTCTGTAGGATTAGTAATCTTCACATCATTTTGAACTAGTTCTGAGCATATCTGGGAGTTTCCTCCCAGGTTTCTAACATAGCTAAAGAAGGCCTTATGATTGTCTTTTGAGTCTTTAGCTATTTTTCTCTCAAAATTTGCTTTGGATGATTTTATGAGAGCTCTTAGTTTTTTACTTATAGTGATCAAGGGTGTCTTACCTTTTAAGGATTTTGCTCTATCTTGTAGTAGCTTCCTCCTTTTGTTGTAGAGTTTGTTTATGGCTGGGGTCCACCAGAGTGGACGCTTGCCTTTGGTACAAAGAGTCTTTGTTTTGCTTGGGATTGCCTTATCCATGCAGTCCTGCAGGTGCTGGTAGAAGGCATTTGTAAGTGATTCAGCGGCTTGAGTACTGTTATCCGTCGGCTCGGGGGCCTTAAAGGAGACCACACTAGTCTTTAGAAGTGTGAAGTCGGCTTTCGAGAAGTTCTTTACTGTGGTCTTTTTTATTTCAGGTGGGGTGGGATGAGGACCTCCAGCGAGACTAGTTTGTGATCTGATCTCACCAGTGAGGGTATACTTCCGGTGTTGAACATTGTGCTCCCATGTTCGTGATGATGAGGTCAAGTATGTTATCTCCTCTTGTGGGGATGGTAACTAGTTGTTCCATGGCATTTGAGTTTATGAATTCCAGGAACTTTTGGGCTAGGGTGTTTGGGCTTGAGTAGTGTTCCCAGTCTATATTAGGGTAGTTGAAGTCACCTAGTATGATGGTGTTTGGTGATACATTTATCCTCTAGTGTTTTCAGGAAGGCCATGTGAGGTTCCTGAGTTTGTGAGGGTGGCCTGTAACATGCTACAATTTGCAGAGCAGTCTTGCCTATGGTTAATTGCACCTGGATGGTCTCCGATGCATCGTGCGTTGCCACCAGTCTTGAGGTGTGGGTGTCTTTGATGAATATGGATACCCCCCCTCCTTTCTTGGTATTGTCCGGATTTTGGGGCGGAACGCATGATAAGAGGTAAAACCTGATAGTGCTGGGGTGCTCTCAGGAGCCTTGAACCAGGTTTCTGTCACTGCACAGACATCGATGTTCTCCATACTGAGAAGGGCCTCGAGTGCGTGCATTTTGAGATTTAGACTTCTGGCATTGAGCAGCATTACCCTTAGTTTTTTCCTTTTTGTGTTCTAGGGTGGTAGGTTTAGAATTTGATCCTTGCCTAAAAAGGCACTATGGGGTGGCAAGAGCCTTTGCCAATATCCGAATCCCAGGGTGACAGGTGCAAGCCGTCCCTTGCGAAGCAGCGTGGCTTGTCCAGCATGTCATCCCAGGCAGACAGACATTGGATCCCCTTTGAATGACACCAGAGTTTAAGCCAATTGTTAAAGCTGATCATCTTATCTCTGTATTGTGGCATCACTCTTGGTGAAGGTAGGATACTGCTCAAGGTCAGGGTCATACCTGCCTGGGCTACATAATCAGAGAGCTCCTCAATGTCTCTTTTCATGTAGTCCAAGGAGGTACGTCTCAGGTCGTTTACCCCAGCATGGACAATGACTGAGTCATATTTGTACCTGCTGTTGAGAGACCTGAGTGCTTGCGTTATGTGGCGGATTCTAGCGCCCGACAGGCAGCTTACTGTGACCTTCTCCTTACTCAGTCTGGTGAGCGGGACGTCAGTGTGTCTGACTATGGAGTCACCAATGACTAGTGTGTCTAGCATTGTGTTTGGCCTTAAGGGCTGTGACTGTTTGACACTCTGACTGTGAGGTCTATGTGTTGCAGGTGTTGTGTTCTGAGGTGGTGGTTGTTTGGGTGTCTGCTTTGGTGGCCTCTGCTGTTTTGGTAGATTTTTGATCAGAGCCGAGTATGTCTTTGTGTGTTTATGTGTATGATTTGAGATTGTGATGGTACTATGTGAGACTGGGTCTATAGTGTGTGTGGTAACCTTCTCCTCCTGACTGGTCTTGCCAGTCCTATGTTGAGAGAGCTCAGCCTCCAGTTTGGCCGTATAGTTGCATCTCTCGCATGTATTTGTGTTTTGTGGGAGGAGGAGAAGGTTGTTCAGGTACATGAGGCAATTGTAACATTGCCTCAATATTCCCAGGTTCACCAGCTGAGCAGGAGAGGACACTAGCAACTGATCCTCGACATGCTAGAAGGACTAGACAAAAAACTTTAAAAGAGATTCGGGGACGGAGTGACCGAGAAATGGGGTTTGCCTTTTGGGGTGCTATCTATAAGAGTGCCGTATCAAGGTAATAAGTACTGTAGGAGCAAGTGCTAGGTTTAACAGATAGAGAAAAGTCTACTTGGAGTCAAGTAGAGATGATCTTTTAGGTATTAGAGAAAGTGCTAGTAACAGGGATGCTTAAAGGTAAGATTGAGAAGAATGCACTCTGCAGTGTGCACTAGAGAAGTTAGATATGAAAGTAGGTAACTTGAGTTTTACCTGTTTAAAAAGTTAAGGTTTAGTGGAGAGTTACTATTTTTAAAACAGCAAGATGGACTGAAAGGGTGGTTACTTTTGTATTTTGGTACTATGAAATACTGTAGGATGGCCAATAAATTTAAATAATTGAAGGGTGGGATTTCAAAAGTGATGGTTTTGTGATTACTCACATAAGCCAGTGAAAGTAGAGAGAAATGAGATATATGGTCAGATTAACATAAGAGGCGGGCAACTAGAAAGACAGTGGTATTTAACAAGACAACTTAAATGGGTGGGAGGGAGGGAGGGAAAAATTCTGCCTGACTCAGAACAGAGAGAGCTGTGGTCTCTTTTGAAGTTTTAATATGCTGTTAAACAGAATGCAAGCAAAACACAAGGTAAAGAAAACAAACTACAGTATTCAAAATATAGAAAGGCAATACAGAAATACAAAATATAACAGGCACTACAACCTCCATTGCCTTACTTTGGCATGTTTGCTGACATCATCAACTGTGAAAAACACCTTTGCGGTAAAAATATCCCAGTAATTGCCATGGCGAGTACTATAACTGCATAATGCTGTAGTGTGATAAAGTAGTTAGGTAGGTGTTCTAACCCCAGACATGGCCATTGTGTGTGTGTCTGTCTCTGACTGTGTAGAGAGCAATGCTTTTTAGGGTACTCACACTCCTTACAATTCATATACTCAACTTTGCCAAGGCTGCTGATGTCACCAACCTAGAAATACACCTCTGGGAAGGTTGTAGTCCAGTAATCTCCATAGCATGTCCTGTAACTGTGTACTGCTGTAGTGTGATAAAGTAGTTAGGTAGGTGTTCTAACTCCTGACATGGCAATTGTGTGTGTGTCTGACTGTGTAGAGAATAATGCATTTTAGGGTACTCACACTCCTTACAATTCATATACTCAATTTTTCCGAGGCTGCTGATGTCACCAACCTAGAAATGCACCTCTAGGAAGGTTGTAGCCCAGTAATCCCTGTAGTGCATCCAGTAACTGCGTACTGCTGGAGTGTGGCAGACCTGGATGTTTTGTGTGTGTTCCAATGTCTTTGTATGGAGTAATGCAGTATAGGCTAGTCACACGCAGTACATTTGAAATGCCCTACTTTGGTAATCCTGCTGATGTCATCCATTGTGAAATACACCTTTGGGGAAGGAATACTCCAGTAATGTCCATGGCGCGTGCCATAACTGCGTAATGCTGTAGTGTAATAAACTAGGTAGGGGCTCTACTCGAAGACATGACATGATGTGTGTTTGTAACTCCTATTCTGTGTAGAGGTGGGTCTGTGCGTGTGTGACACCCATGGCCAATGTGGAGCGGGTTTTGCATATTTCTTATATGGTGGCCCTACTATATATCACAATGTCAACCGTACTGGGATAACAGATGTAAAATAGCTGAGAGGCTGGGGTGCAAAGCCATACCCATACATGTGACATCAAAGCCAGGCAATGACAGCAACCCCAGTATTACACAGTTCACACTCTCCACCCATGTGTCATACACACACATGCCTAGGTAACAGCCAATATGTGGGTAGTACACTGCATATTCGCCACCAATAGTGACTATGGAGTGATAGCAATGGGCTACAGAGGGCATGTCACTTTGCCCATCTGTCCATTATGCACGTACATGCAGACAGTGCACCTCTCCCATGTTCCCCAATGGACACCTACACCACCTGTGGTGACTTCACATGTGACCCACAATGGACATACCATGCCTGACAACATGCCCTGTATGGACAAATGCCACTGACACCAGGAAATGCTGTTAGCATGCTATCAATGTAGGTGCAGGGTAAACCTGCTACCCATTACCAGTTCCTGCCACAGGTAGGCAAGACTGGCACATCTGATGGTAATCCATGTTCACAACATAGGCCAGACAACCCATGTGCAGTTCCACATGTCACTGTACATGCATGTGGGAGGTGTGCACATCCTAGACACCATCCATGTCATGGACTAAGGAACACATACATGGCAGGCGATGCACAGCATTGGCCACACACAATAGTCACCCAGGTGACTGGATGGGGTATACAATACCCACCTGTGTGGGCAAATGCAAAAACTACAGACCTGAGCCACAATGCAGACCATTGTCATGTGGCCTGATGCCAAGGTATACCCATCACCTACCCTTGTATAGCCTACTGGCCCAGTTGACCACCACACACCCGTGCAGACATGCACCCATGCATGTCAGTACTGGCACCCAGTGTGTTTGTGTTTTATGTTGCGTATGGCCACATCCACACTCACTACAACCCCCATGGGCATACTGAAGCATGCTGTGCAATGTCTGACACCTACTCATAACGTTTGCCCTTACGACCTCCGTATGACCCATGTGGTGCATGTGATACCTGCACAGTGATGTGTTGTGGCAATCCCACAATCCCACTACTGATGAGTTGTACTCCTGGCCCTACCAAGTGTGTCAATGTGTGTACGTCCCTGTGAGACTGTGGCTGTGTTGACGCTGGCACCTGTTCATGCAGACAGGCACGTGTACATAACCTACCTTATATGTACCATATCCCTGTTGCAGATGTCACTCACCATCACATACTTGTTCTGAGTGTGCTGTAACAGGTAACCCATGTGGCGCATCCAATAACTACATCTAACTGTGATAGCACTACAAAGTTGTTGGGGGTTTGATACTCTGTGCTGGTAGGTGTGTGACACAAGCATGCTACAGTTTTACTCTCCCACCCCTCCCTGACAGCTATTTGCCTCTGTCTGCCTCTCCCACCCCCTCTCTGGTGGATGTGGAGACCCACACCTGTTATGCTTAGGCAGCAGCATGTGTATTTTAAGTGATGCTCATGATCAGCTGATTGCCTCTGCATGAATTGCAGCCCTCCCACAGCTGATTGCATGTGGACCAACTGTGGTAACATTCCCATGGTCAATTGCATGGAAACACACTCCAATATCTAGGAACATCAAGGTGGTGTTGGCCCTTTTCATTCACTGTGAGCAGAAACTAGATGTGTTGTTTGGCAAACAGCATCTCAAATGGATTGGGGATTTACATCTAACAACATACACTGTGAAAAGAGGGCAACAAACAGGAGGGGGATGTGCCTGACCTCACTACAGACTGTAAGTGCTGCTATACTGCATTTGGAGTAATGTTGGTTTAACAGTGTTTGTCTTGATATAGCTGTCGTACATGTTGCAATACCTGCCATGTCAGTTCCATGTTTATGAGGAATCCCCATCTGCAGGTTCATCTGCAGACTGTCCGGTGTTGTGCCTTTGGTTTCATGTGTTAGCCATGGAGAATCTATCTATGGACTGCAGAAGGTAGTGTGAGGATTGCAGTCTGTAGATGGTGAAGAATGTGACAGTTACTGACTTCATATCCCTCATAGGACATATGTTGCAACAAACCCTGTTACAACAGTAAATGTATGAGGGTATCACAGCAACATGTCAATATTGGTCCTGTGTATGTGCTTCCAGCCACACCTCTGTCAGCCTTTGTACATATGGCATGCATGAAGTGGTGCATATATGCTGTACACCATAATTAGTGTCATCATATCTGATAACAAGCCAGTGATATAAATGACTGCTCCACATGTCATGTACAGTAGGGGTTATATTTCATGACATAACCTGGACATTCTGTGGATGACTGTACAGTACTGAGGTCTGTGTACTTATGGTGAATGTTGGCAGTGTGTGTGTTGTTAATATGTACTTTAGCCTGTGTACAGATTGTGGTAGATGTCATTGTTCTAACTCCCCTACTATCTGATGTTACATGCTGCCCCACTGCATGTTACTGTATTGGCATTCATGTTCATACGGCCATACACACACATGTCCCATACCACAGACAGCCATCAGACCAAACTGTGTAGCAGCCCAGTATATGTAGGGCATCATTCTGTGGGTGACACATATGAGGATGGTGTAGAACAGATAGTCCATATGCTGGAATATTATGCTAGCTTACCATATGAGGCTGTGGCTGTGTTCACATTGGTTGTGGTTATGCACTTTCACACAGGTATATCTTACCCTGTGCTGTGACATGCCTGTGAAGTCTGCTATTTATGCAGGTACATGTGCATTCCCCCATTGGGGATGTAGGCCAGTGTTGAGCCAGTCCACCTGTAACCTACACAGTGCATTGTTACATGCCTAGCAGCTTAGTGTACTTACCCAGTGAGATGTCGTGCAGATACTTGCCAGATGTACTGCTGCCATGCCTCCCTTAGAAGTCATGTACATCAGACAGAGCAGTGGGATTCTGTACAGATGTATGTCAACATTTAGTGGGTAGTATGTGGACATGGCACCCTTGCACCAGCAGTCATTATATGTCAGGCCAGACAGGAGTGTGTGAATGCATAACCCCTGGTGGCAAATATATATACCAGTCGTTATATGTTATACCCATCTACATGGCTGTCTACATCCATATTGGCAGACATGTTACACGTTGTGCACTAAGGGCTTATGTGTATACCTCTGGACTTTACAGGGTGTGTCAGAATTTCCACATATATTGGCCAATATCTCTGCTGCAGTAGACAGGGCCATTACATGCTAGCAATGGTAAATTACAATGATTTCCTTAGGATGGCTGTCAGTAGCCATTGGCACACATGTTAAAAGCAGATGTCACCTTCCACACACACCATGTCTGTGAAGACAATTTTTATTTATTTTTTTTTTACATTTGTTGACCGGGCTAGTCTAGCTGGACATGTATCCATTTTCAGTAGAGGCCCGGGGAGAAAAGCTCCAATACAAGCAATAAACAATAATTCAACACATAAAAACACTAATATGAATAAAAAAGTACAAAGGTAGACTTGTTTAGAAACACACGAAATTACAAAAAGCAGAAAATTAAAATAGGAAAATAAATTTAAAAGTATCCCAATCCCAATGACAGTAGCAATAGTGTACTAATACACCTGCTATACATACCTGACATCCCCTTGCACTATGACTTTGGGACTATAGGGGCTGGTGTAGGGCTACACTCCATGTCTAGGACATATGGTGGAAATATATGTACATATACTTATCTAGATAGCTATATATATATATATATATATATATATATATATATATATATATATATATATATATATATATGATTACACATGTGTAGTACTCCCAATTGCCACTGTCATGGCAACCACCCACTATAAATCCCTGCATCATGTGGGCATGGTCCCTTTACATTTCCTGAGTGATGGACATCCTACCTGTGTGTGGGCATCAGTGTTACAGACAGCAGGTAGCACTACCTCTTACAGACAGAGTGTGAGTAGAGTTGTGTTATGCTTTGTATAGCACTGGTGTTACATGGTGTGTGTGTACAAACAACCATACCTTGGTATGCAGTCTGTCTGCATAGCTCTCAACTGTGGGCCTATCCTCTTGGTGGCCAGAGGTGTGCCTATCATGTTTTGTCTGTCCACCACACAGGTCCTGTGTCAGATATGTCACTGGCAGTGTGGGTGTTGAGTACTATCAGTACATGGCTACATCCATTTCTGTTTCTGATCTCAATACCCTGACTAAGGTATTAGTGTATGGCAACAGTTCTCCACATGTGTGCCTGTGTCCCTGCCTCTGTTCACCACCAACATATCAGGCTTTGCCCATATAACATGCTCTAGTCAGTTGTTCCATAGTGAGCTGTGAACACATCACACTGCCATTGCTGCCAGCAGTCCACGTCTGTTGTATCCCCCACACATAAAGTGGGGCTGGGGCCATATATGTGTGGGCATCACCGGAACAATACATGTGTGCTCTTATGCACTCCAGAGGCCAGTGTATGTAACAGTGGTATATGGCCCTGTATTAATGAGTCGGGGGGGGGGGCACCATAACTGACCTAGGCTGTTAAAAAATGTGGGGTATCAGGGGTGAGCTGCCTTAAGGTATCTGGATGTACAGTACTGTATACTTCACCTATATTTACATTACTTATATATCCTGGGTTAATGCAAGCCTACCACCTCCTGCCTTACAGACTGTTTTGTTAGTCAGTGTGCATGTGATGGTGTCAGTTATGCCTTATTATATAACAGTTACAACCCATTTGATCATATGATGTCTTTACCACCTACTTATGCTATACAGAGTATAGATAGAGGCTGCTGAACTATACACCTGCATTACATACCGTTGTTTGTTTGGTATCCTGTAGCATAGTATGTCCTCACTATTGCCCAAATCGAAGGGCATGGTCTACACAGCAACAGTTGTGAACCTTTCCAGACTACTATAGCAGTATAACTGTTACACAGTTGCATTCCTCTGTGTATATAGATGTCAGTGTCTGAACAGCTATATGACATGGCATATAGAACAGTAATAGTACACAATGAAAGGTAGTACATTTCTGCAGACCTGTGTGTGGTGTTTTCCCTATGATCTCTCTGTGGGTATATGCTGCAGGCAACGAATGTCATTTGTATGGGTGGTCCATACAGTGTCCAGTTGTTCAGATGTTAACTGTAGGCATAGTAGCTGTTCCATATTGTGTGCACCTTCTACATATGTATCGTACTGTACATATATGTGCATGTGTATGTGTAGTCCCATGTATATATGCATATATATATATATATATATATATATATATATATATATATATATATATATATATCTATCTATATATATATATATATATATATATATATATATATATATATATATATATATATATATATATATATATATATATAGATATAGATATATATATATATATATATATATATATATATATATATATTTATATATGTACATATGTATATATGTATCTGCATATCTGTGTATCCATATCCTGGGGATGTTGATGGCTTCCACAGTTTACATTTCCTATGGGAGGCAGACTGTACTGCATGATATGTCACCAATACCAGCCTGACATCATACAGGTGGCATGTAGTACTGTTAACATCTCGTGCCCATGTCGTGTCAGGTCCTGGTTATGGGTTCTGCAACACTTGGCAGTGTATTGCAGGGTGGATGTGTATGGCTGTGGGGAGGCCTATTTGTAAAAGATGTATAGTGTGTGGGGCCTCCCAACCTCATTAACAGTGCATATGGACATATGTGTTTTTGTTACTCTGCCATTGCTATCTACAGATGTATGGCCATATATACCGATATAGAAATATATATCTGCTTACATATAAATAACTATGTCCGTATATACCTACATAGATGTATATCTGCGTACACATATGTATCTTGCTATGTTTATGTAGACATATAGGTGTAGGCACATATATGTGTCGATGTAGGCATTTGCATGTACATATGTTCATATATATATTTATATAAATGTATAGAGATTTAGAAATTATATATATCTACATATATAGATATGTTGTATCTGTTTACAGATTAATATATTTCCACACATACATCTAGATGATGATATGCATTCTCTGAACTGTTGCATCACTGGACTGGATGATATGTTTGTGAAAACATCCACATTATGCATATCTGTCATGGCTTAGTGGTAAATCACTTTGTGTATGGTTTGTTGGGTCCTTTGTTCGAGCCTTGCAGGAGTTGTTTCTTTTATTGCTGGGCAGAACACATGCCGTTAGATACAGACAGCTTAAGGCAATTTTTAGCAGTTGTAAGTGGGTCTGTGTGGCAGTAAGCACTGCCTACACAGGTTAAGCAATATAAAAGCTAACTGACTGTAAGAAACTGTAACCAGCAGTTGGCAGTGCTTAGCTCCGTGCAAACCCACGTAAACCTGCTTACAACTACATTAAAGTGCCTTAATCACTCTGTATCCAACGGCCCATGTTCTGCCCAGCAACAAAATGAACCGCTTCTGCAGTGCTCGAAACCAAGACCCTGTACACCATACGCAAAGTGATTTACCACTGAGCCATGGCAGATTTGCATAATCATGATGTTTACACAAACATGTCATCCAGCCCAGGTATTCAACACTACGGGGAATGTATTCCACCATGTAGATGTGTGTGTGTGTGTGTGTGTGTGTGTGTGTGTGTATGTGTATATATATATATATATATATATATATATATATATATATATATATGTATATATTTAAATGGATATAACATATCTATATATGTAGATATAGATATAGAAATATATAAATATATGTATGCCAATGTATACATATATACATAGATACGTATACATCTATAGATATATATGTATACATCCATATGTCCACATATGTACAGCAATGAATATATATATATATATATATATATATATATATGTATATATATATATATATATATATATATATATATATATGGTTCAACTTTCAAAGGGAGAAAATCATTTCTCCGAAAGCTGGAAGGTCAAAAGTAGGTTTTCAACATTGCACAATCTTGGAATAAATGCATTGAATGTGCAATGAGTGAATGTCACTATGCATTCGCTCATTGCAGATTAGGCATTTTGTGTGCAGATTGCACTATAGTGGGGTTCGGGAAAATGTCCCATTCCCCACTGTAGTGCGATCTCGGAGTTAGAATATTAAAGTGGGGGGGTGCAGGGGAACTTGACCCCTTGCATTACGATATGTATTCCAACTTGTAATTTGAAAATCAGCGAATGTGCTTTTCGATTTGTTGAGTTTTGTACTTTGGTTCAATTTGAAATGACGGATTCGTTCTTTTGGTTCGCAGAAAGGGTCATTCGGAGAAATGATTGTCTCCCTTTCAAAGGTAAACCCATATATATCTATATAGGTATATATGGACATACATCTGTAGATGAAATTGGGAACATAACCAAAACATATATGTCCATATGCACCATTAATGGGTTTGAGAGACCCAAACAAAATACGTTTGGCATAGATAGGTACCCCCCCCCCCACAGACAAACACGTCTGGCCTGCAATAAACTACCAACCTTAGCAGATCCCATAACCAGGACCCTACACAACAAGGGCAGTACATGTTAACAGTACTCCATCCCACCTGTAGGATGTCAGGCTGGTATTACTAACATATCATAAAGTACAGTCAAGTGAAGTGTCATGCTTGGGGAAACCCCCCTGGGCAGGTGCAATAAGTAGCTGGGATCTCTCATACGATCCAACAGGCCTATACCTGACAATGGATTCACCAATGTTGGCAAGGACAACCACAAATTCACCATGTCAGCTGGGAACTACCACCCAGTAGCCTGATGAGCCTGGTCTGCAGGGACATGGAACATATCAACAATGAACCCATGGCCAATGTCACTGGTAATCTTAAAACCCTGGACCCCACCAATGTTGGACTTGTCAAAGACAGAGAATACAACCTGAACCTGGTATACCTCCTTGATGCAATCATGACAGATGTAGATGTAGGAGGTGCACACAGCCTATGTAGATGAAAGCAGGCGTTTGTACACCATCCCACATGTAGGAATGTTTGTAGATGTTAAGGGATCTACCTCCGTTTACAGAATATGTTTCCCCCAGGACTGCTTGGCAAATGCCAACATTCCATAGGTGCCATTCCATGGACATACAGTTCTTCACAGGTCATAGATGTGTTAATGCCCTCCTCCATACTGTAGAGGTGTGCAGGAATACTGGGGTTTCTATAACTCACTGGTTGTGGCTGTTGTGGACACATCCACCATCATTGCAGTCAAGGGAGCCCGCAGGATTTTTTGCAGGAGGGGGGTGCAAACCCAAGCCCCACCCATACTGCCCCACCCCCTATGCTGCCCCACCCACTCACCCCCCCGCCCACGCAGCCATTCCAGTGTCCCATTACTTGGCTATTTCTCCCCATTTTATAGAAATTGTTCAAATCTGTGTGCATACTTGTTTTATGCTTTACTTCTACAATGACTACAGTTATACAGACTTGTCCAATAAAAATAAAAACTACCAAGGTTACTATCTACATATATTTGAGCCTGATAGATGTAATAATATAACCTCCTCAGGGTTAGTGTGCTGGATTCTTTTACAGCAGTAAATCCTTTTTCACACAGCAATTTCTGTCCAACTGGCCTAACCTCATAGAAAACGTTGGATTGAATTAAAACAACCTCTAAAGCAATAATAGAAAGTGCTTGATAACGCCAGCATAAGGCAAGTCAATACTTACTCTACTACCTATTGCCTGCCTTCGGTCAGTGTGGCGTGGGTGTAACCCCGCTCCGGGCCTCGCCCTGCCCCATATCCCACCCGGCCCCAGCACTCCTACTTTTATACCTATCTACCACGCCCCCTCCATTATCTCTAACCAATCAAATCACTCTGCTTTTTCTTCCCACCCCACTCCCAGTACTACTACCTACTTTCTCATTATATAGCCACCTACCAGCACCTAATAATTATGCAGTCACCCCGACCCCTGATCTCAAAGCAAACCCTAAAAATTGTACCTCTTGCCTTATTATATTATATGTGCTAACTAAATATGAGGACCAGTCATACCCAGGATCTTATTATCCTAGGTACCAAACCAGTACTCCCTCAACCCCACTCATTACTACTCACTCTATTCACTACCAAATCATTAAACCACTGTACCCCAATCACCACTTCTCCTATAAACCAAAAACAAACCACCCCAAATCCAAATATGCTGAAAAACTGATATTCAAACTTATGAAACTACTTGAATACCTAAGAAAAAATTTTCTATAGATGGAGATATCCACCCAAACCCGGGCCCCCCACCAATTGCAAATTCTTATAACCCATCTCTATTTCCTAGATCTCCCAACTCCCTCCTAATCTGCCACCTAAATATTAGGAGCCTAAACAATAAAATTCATAATCTACATGCTCTCTTAGCAACCTACCTCCCCGACATTATGTGCCTGACAGAAACCTGGCTTAAACCAGTGACCAATGATAATGAAATCATTCCAGCTGGCTTCAACATATTTAGGACTGACTGCACCAAAAAAAAAAGGGGGTATTATTACCGTCCTCTTTAAAAGTCATCTTAACATTACTTGGAACCCCACCCAACCACCTCAGATCTCTAATGCAGAATTAATTGCCCTAAAATTACAACTGAATAAGGATAAAAGCATAAACCTAATTGTCGTTTATATCCCCCCTGGAAATAACACCCACACACTCGAGAATATTTTAAACTGGCTTGAGAATAACTACCCCCAAGAAACCATAATTTTGGGTGACGTCAATATTGACTGGAATCAATGTTTCTCAGAAACAAACCCCACCCACATAAATCTCCATGGTTTCTCACAGATTATAACCTCCCCCACCAGAATTGGGAACACCAAACAAAAAGTAAGGATCCTAGACTGGATACTCACTAACAAGCAACCCCACATGTACATGCCTGGGACCCTTCCAAATGACCTTAGTGATCATCTCATCACCTACCTATGGAAAAGCAAAACAGGGAGCTTCAAATCACCCACGTACAGGTCAGTCAGGAATACCAAATACTTTGACCTTGCTAAATTCCAACTAGAGCTGCAGTCCTGTAAATGGTCACCTCTTAAATACCTCCCCCTAGAAGAAGCCGTTGTAACTCCACGTTTTTAAAAATACTAGACACTCATGCCCCCAAATGACTAATCAAAGCCAAAAACCAAATAGCACCCTGGCTAACAAAAGACTCTACAACCAAAATCAAACTTAGGAACAAAGCCTGGGACAAATGGCATGCCACCAAAGCATCCCTAGACCGCATCAAGTACCAACAACTAAGAAATGAGACAAAAAAAATCCATTTTACTAGACAAAAAAAACTACTATTATCAACTACAACATAAAAACCAAAATAATCCCCAAAAGTTCTGGGCGGGTCTCAATAATCTCCGCCATCCAGGCAAGTCTTCCACTCCTACTCAAGAGAACCTATGTGATAAGAACCCAGAAGAAGTTGCCACAACCTTTAACACTTTCTTCATCAATGTCATCAAATCCCTAGCTGATCAACAGCCTGACACAAATCCCCCTATAATAGGCTCCATCCTGAAAAATAAGCCCTCCTTTAATCTTCAACCAGTTCCCACTTCCTTCATTCGATCCTTGCTAAAGAAATTAAAATGAACCACCCTCGCCGCAGACCTACTTCCAGCCGAATACTTACAAAAGGCTGCAGAGGTTATAGCCTACCCCATCTCTATCTTAATTAACCGTACCATAACAGAATCCACTATCCCCTCTATATGGAAAATATCCCATGTAATCCCTCTCCACAAAGGTGGCTCATCCACTGACCTGTCAAATTATAGACCTATTGCCATATTGTCACCACTTGCCAAAATCATGGAAAAATGTGTACACAAACAATTTGTACACTACCTTATTGAGAGCAATCTGTTAACCAGTTCACAACATGGTTTCAGGCCCAAGCATAGTACTACTACCACCCTCCTCTCTTTCACAGACACTATCAATCAAAACAGGAATGACAAAAAAATATCATCTGCACTCTTTCTGGATCTATCAAAGGCCTTCGACATGGTCAACCACCAACTACTGCTCAACACCCTAAAAACTCTCTACCTAGCTAACAAAACTCTGGATTGGTTCTATGCCTATCTCTCTGATAGGAACCAAGCTGTACTCTGGAATAATAAACTCTCCACCCTCTTACCTAATTCCATAGGGGTTCCCCAAGGCTCCATTCTAGGACCACTTCTCTTTTCTATTTTTATTAATGATCTCCACAAAATTATCCCTGAGACCTCCTGTATCCAATATGTCGACGACTCGACACTCATTTGCTCGGACAAGTCACCAGTTGATCTACTAACTAAAACCCAAAACTGTTTCACCGCAGTAGAAGAATGGTTGTTGGGTCGCCATTTGATCCTCAATCCAAAGAAAACCAAGCTGCTACTCTTCCATCCTACCCATAAACCTACCCACTTCCCCTTTACTGTACAGTCCAAGAATGGGACTATTATCTCCCCTGACAACAACACCAAACTACTAGGTGTTACCATCGATAACAAACTTAGATTTGATTTGCATATCAATCAAACTATTAAAATAGTCAATAAAAAACTGGGGTCCTTATATAGAATAAAGTCCTTTCTGACTCCCATGGCAAAAGTGGCCATTGCCCAATCACATCTTCTCTCCACCCTCTTATATGCCTCCCCCATACTCACTAACCTTAAAAAATCAGACCTAAACAAACTCACTTGTTGTTATAATCACATTGCTAGATTTGCTTCAGGCACGCCCTATAAAACCCATCACTGTATTAACCTACTTAACCTTGGTTGGATTGAACTACCAAACCTACTCAAGCATAACCAACTAACAGTAGCATTTAAAATTCTCAATCAACCAGACAATATTCCTGCATTGAGTAAGTTAATAACCCCCCACACAAATCTAAACAGTCTGCGCTCATCAAACATGTTACTTGTACGAACGATCGAATCCTGTATTCTAGGTGGTGACTCTCTGTTTGCCAATGCCATTGGCAAAATTTGGAACTCCCTTCCTCCCCAAATTACTAATGCTACCTCCCAAGACAAATTCAAGAAAGGGCTACTCTACCACTTTAAAACCCATTGGCTCTGCCAATGCTCTAAACCAGACTAATCCCTCACTTCCTCAGTCTCCATAGCAACATAGGGGTACCTTAGGTAATAAAGTATGTTCATCTATGAGCCTATCACGAATTAACTGGTATCTAAATGTGAATGTATTTTTTCTTGATATGTATTAATTAGCAAATGTTGTGATATGTTGTTTATCTAATATTAATGTAACTTACTATCTATGTGGAGCTTTTCTCCCCGGGCCTCCGCTGAAAATGGACATGTATCCAGTCGGACTATCCCGGTCAACAAATGTAAAATAAAAATAAAATAAAAATAAATAAATAAATATCTGGATTTCATTTACAACTTTTATTTCAAATTTTATAGCACAAACACTGACAGACATTTACTAAACCTAAACAAAGCAATAGTCTTACAATGAAAACAGACTTAGCATTAAAACTTCTCTACCTTTGAAACCCACATTCACTGAAACAGCATTGAAACCCACATTTCACGAACATGCATCTTGCCAGTGGCAGGGTAAGTTTACCTTTGGCCCATTTCCAAATCATAGGCTCCTTACACACATTTTTAGAAACATGCAAGAGTTCTTCGATTCACCTTCCTGACTATTATACTACACAATAATTGAATTATATCCCTTGTATAACACAGCACCATTTGTTAGAGTGTGTTTTAAATTTATAGTTCTGAGCATCTTTCCTTTAAGCAATGAAACAAATCATATGAACCAATAATGACAGCCTGCCCAATTCAAAACATTTCAACCATAAAGGAACACTCAAACTTCTGTCATAAAATCCACCAATATCAATCAGTATGCAGAATCTCTGCAGAAGTAAAAGTCATCTGAATAATTCCACATTAAAGAGATCTGAAACCAATGAAGAAGAGGTTGTTGCTAGAAAAAAACTTTATATTTCAGTGTTTCATTTACAAATTCAGTGCCTGTTGCCCTTGAAGAATAAATTCCATGTGCTACATTAAAATAAATGGTAAGTTGATATATTGCAATAGGGAATGGGTGGCAGGCTGAAAAGCAGGTTCATAGTTATTAGGTGTCTCATCCAAAGGAGGACATACTAAGAACTGCAGTACCATACCCCCTTAAAATACAAATGTACATGCTGTATGAATAGAACCTACCGCCCTTTGCATCAAGATGCATGTATGCTACCTGCTGTGCAAACACTGCTTTAAAATTCTATACCACAATAATGATACCATTTGCTAAACAAAACAGTTGCACATAAATTCCATCTGTTAGAGCTAACTAGAGCATTTCTCTCTGTCACACACACACCTCAACTTTAGTGCAAGAAATACATAAATAGATTGATTTTTTTCAACGTTACAACTGTAAACTCTGACCATGGTGTGCATTTGTTTTTGACAGAAAGGTATAAGGGAACTCATGGCCATGTATATAGTTGAATCTCTCTGTACTGAAGTGCTCCCTACCATGATGCTGCTTAACTAGTGTGTTTTCATTCAGAAACTTACAGTTTTTATACTGAATTTTTATAGCTACATGAATTAGAAAATAACCAATTTCCTTTTCAGAGCCTAAGTTAAAAAGTTCACTCCTTACAAGCACAAAACACACACACATATATATATATATATATATATATATATATATATATATATATATATATATATATATATATATATATATATATATATACACACACACATATATACACATCAGAGACCTAGTTCAAGACAGATGACAGCACTCCTTTAAAGCAGGATTTCAATACCTGCCACAAGTTCAGGCCTATCACCCGAGATGAAAAGGTGATGGTGTCTACATATCCTTAAACAACATTTCATCTCTAGACTTGCTATGTGAGATAATGACGTGGAATTCCTCTGCATCCAGCTTAGCATTAACAAAACTCCTTACTGTGTCATACCTAACTATAGGTCCCCTCTATGTACCCCCATCAGTCCATATCTCCTACCCAACTAATATGGTGTCCCTATGCATTAAGCCAACACCATTATTCTAGGAGACTTCAATCACATTTTCTTCCAAAATTGCCATTTTGAGGAAGGATTATTAGGGGAGAACAACATTTTGAGCCAAAATTGGGGACAATGGAGAGGTTTGGATATTCCTAATTCTACAAAGTGATTTGCACATACCTCTCAACCTCTTAATGCAAGAAATCTGGACAAGGCTAAATATATTGGGGGAACATACAAACACTACTAAAAATTGCTCTTGTATAAACTTGACAGTTTATAGAATAACAGGTCTTGCATTCGCATGCATTTTTCTGAAGGTTATGACGTCTGAAACTCAAATGTCTGTCATTTAGTGACTTCATTGTATGAGGAACAAACCAAAAATAAGAAGCAAATATCTATTCATTCTGCAAAGATATGGACAACTGAGAGGTATAGTTCAACCAGGGCTGTCTGAGTTTGCTCCAGTATCACATAGTCCCAACACATCAGCGAACCAAACACATAAATACACAGAAACATACTCAGGGGCTCTAAATAAAAATCTACCTAAGCAACAGAGACCTCCAAAGCAGACATCCAAGCAAACGCTACCTCAAAACAAAACATGCACAACACATAGCCCACAAAGTCAATGTGCCAAGCAGCCACAGCCCTTAAGGCTGAATAACACACCTGATACTCTTGCAATAGGTGACTCTATTGTCAGACACACTGATGTCCCGCTCACCAGGCTGAATAAAGAGAAGGTCACGGTGAGCTGCCTGTCGGGTGCTAGGATCCGCCACATAATGCAAGCACTCAGGTCACTCTAAAGCAAATACAAATATGACTCAGTCATTGTACATGCTGGTGTGAATGACCTGAGACATACCTCCCTAGACTACATGAAAAGAGACATAGAGGAGCTCTATGATCATGTAGCCCAGGCTGGTATGACCCTGACTTGAGCAGCATCTTACCCTCACCTAGAATGATGCCACAGTACAAAGACAAAATGATCAATTTTAACAATTGGCTAAAATTTTGGTGTCATTCAAAGGGGATCCAGTGTCTGTCAGCCTGGGATGACATGCTCGACAAGCCACGTTGCTTCACTAGGGACGGCTTGCACCTGTCACCACTGGGCTTTCGGATATTGGCAAAGGCTCTTGCCACCCCCATAGTGCCTTTTTTAGGCAAGGCTCAAAAGTCAAACCCACCCCCATAGACAGCACAAGGAACAAGAAACTAAGGGTAATTATGCTAAATGTCAGAAGTCTTAACCTCAGGATGCACGCACTCGAAGCTCTCCTCAGTATGGAGAACATCGATATCTGTGCAGTGACAGAAACCTGGTTCAAGGCTCTAGAGAGCACCCCAGCACTACCAGGCTATACCTCATATCATGCTTTTCGGCCCCAAAATCCGGACCGAACCACAAAAGGAGGGGGACTTTCCATATTTATCAAGGATATCTACACCTCCAGGTTAGTGGCATTGCACGAAGTATCGGAGACCATCCGTGTGGAACTACCAGTAGGCAAGACTGCTTTTCAGTTTATAGCATCCTACAGACCACCCTCTCAAAGTCAAGCATCCCACTCAGCTTTCCTGAAAACATTGGAGAACATGAAGATCTCTCCGAACACCATTATATTGGGCGACTTCAACTACCCAAACATTGACTGGGAGCACTACCAAAGCCCCAGCACCTTCGCCCAAAGGTTCCTGGAAATTATACACTCAAATGCTATGGAACAACTAGTCACCACTCCCACAAGAGGGGACAACATACTAGACCTGATCATTACCAACATGGGGAATCTATGCTCCACACCAGAAGTATATCCCTCATTGGTAAGATCAGACCATGAATTAATTTCACTGGATGTCCACATCCCGACCCCACCCCCAGCCCAGAAAACCACAGTGAAAAACTTCTCAAAAGTGAACTTCTCACTTCTCAAAACCAAAGTGGAATCCTTCAAGGCCCCAGGGCCAGTGGAAACTATGGCCCAAACTGCAGAATCCTATATAAATGCATTCTACGGACATCTCCAGGAATGCATGGATCATGCTATCCCAAACAAAACCAAGACCCAATCATCCAAGGGCAGGCGTCCAGTCTGGTGGACCCCTGCCATAAATAAACTGTACAACAGAAGGAGGAAGCTACTACACATTGGAGCAAAATCCCTAAAAGGGAAGTCCTCTCTGATCAGTACTAGCAAAAAATTACGATCCCTCATAAAATCCTCCAAGGCCAGCTTCGAGAGAAAAATTGCACAGGACACCAAAGACAATCATAAGGCTTTTTTCAGTTATGATAGGAACCTGGGATGCAACTCCCAGACTTGTTCTGAGTTGATTCTAAACAACAAAAAATACACTGAACCCACAGACATCGCCAATATCCTGGCAGACAGGTTCAGTGCAAACTTCTCCACCCCAAAACAACAAGTATGTATCCCGGCAGAGGGCTGCCTCCCAAACATCTCTGATGCTCAGGTGAAGGCTGCCCTCTACAAAGCAAAAAACTCTGCTTCCATGGGACCAGATGGCGTCCCAGGTTGTGTCCTACATGAACTCCAAGAGGAACTAATCCCTCAAATAAAACAGCTATACAATCTCAGCCTCACTACAGGATATGTGCCCACAGAATGGCGTACAGCAACAGTGGTCCCACTCCACAAAGTTGGAGCCTCTACGGACCCTGGAAACTATCGCCCCATAAGCCTGACTAGCTTAGTCTGCAAGGCTATGGAGAGGATCATCATGGAGCTCATAAACAAAGACATTGGGGACCTACAGACACTAGATCCTACCCAGTTCGGCTTTGTCAAGGGCAACCCAGAATGCTTCAGCAACCTGGTAACAGGAGTAATGTTTTTTAAAAAGTCAAGATGACAACATCCTGGTAAGACTCCTTCATTAGGAACTCAAAAGTAAGTTCCAACCTGTTTACACCAGTGAAAATTCCATGAGAAACTACATCATAGATTAAGAAACGGGATATACTGTGATGCCATCTACAGTATTGTCTCTGAATGATAAAATCATCAAAGTGTCAACAGAAAATGACCATTATGTGAATAACTACAAACATAGGTAGTGTCGGTTCCATCTGGGGGCCATTACACAGTACAGCTTGTTTAAGAGGGTAGGAAGGATAACCTTATTAAACATCTTATAAGAGGACTACAACATACATAAACTTAGTTTTGATCTGACTCATAAGTTGTCTTTATAATTCACAATTCATTACATTTACAAAAACGTTCAACTGCTCTCTCTGACCCATCTGCTAGACTGTAGATGCAATAATTTTAGAATGCTTTTCAATACACTTTAGAAGGTTCTTCTAGATTGCAAATGTAATAGTTTTAAAACCAGAAACACACAAGCAAGTTATATTCATGTTGGTGCCAGCAAGCAAGAATGAAACCATAAATCCAATAGCTGCTGTAAGGGGGAAAACAGTGAACAATACACATGGTTTTACTGTGTACATTTGTTATAGGGAGGCTAACACAATCCTCTGATAAATATAATCTACTTCTGGGAGATATGAATTCCCTAATCTAGTTCTGAGTGAAGATAGTCACTCACCCCCATGCCCAAAATACAGGATCACAAATCACTGTTCAAAACAGACTACTACAATTTTGTTTTCCTTTGCTGGATAGGCAATCAGTGACTTCCTGTCAGACAAGAACAATCACAAGCATGTATACAATCTTCCAAAGCATGATACCAGCATTCCAGACTAAAATTTTAGAAAATGTTGTTGGCTTTGTAAACTGAAGCTTACTCAGGCACAACCTAGTCACAAAGCATGATATGATCAGCACATCCACTGCAGACATAGCAGCATAAATGGAAAAAAATAAAACGGAAATGCTATGCAATCCTAGCTGCCATAACAGTAATAAAATGTGACACTAATTGCTGAATCACTCACAGCTATAGCTCTATCAATGTGATTTATCAGTCTGTAACACTGAAAGTTACCTCAAAACAAGTGATGTAATAGAAACTTGTCTTAAAGAGGAAGCAGTCTGGCATTAATAATGCACAGATTCATTACTCACTTACTCTGAAAGTGTCCCATCTTCCACTCGTTTCTTCCCGCTTGCGAATCCGTCCGTTTCAGTTCCCACTCGTGGTCCCATTTTCCGCTTGCGAACCCCAAAACCATCCGTGCATGTGAGTTCCCGCTTGCAAAACTTGAAAATATGCGCGCGATGATGTCAGCACGCCCACGACTGTTCTTCTTAAAGAATGCATGATGTCAGCACGGACTTCTTTCTTCTTAAAGAAGAACGTCCAAAAAAAAAAAAAAAAACTTTTTTTTAAAATTATAACATTAGTCTGCCGATTCCAGGGGGGTGCAAGTGCACCCCCTTGCACCTGCCTGCGGGCGTCCTTGATTGCAGTTACTGTTGTGTCTATCCCCCCCATAGCTGTCTGTAATACTGTACAGTGTATGTTATCAGGTTGGTTAGTTGTTGTTTACACCATTCACAGTAGTAGAGCACCTCACACCCTCCTAAGGGTAGAGCTATGCCACCAGCATTGGCACACCCATGTTACTGAGGTGAGGATCGCATACACCCTGCTGTTGGCATGTTCAGTGTCATTCAAATAGCAGACTGCATATATACCAATGTGTGGTTGTGCCTATTCTTTCTTGGTGGGATTACATGGGCAACAGATGTGTAACCTGCACAGGGACATACCTCCATGTGTACAGTCTTGTATCTGTACTGCATCCAAACCTAAGGCTCTGTGTGTTGTACCCAGCCATGTCATGTGTACCACCCATTACACTTACTGGTGTCCACTGTAGAAGGCCTGCTGACACCACTACACCCATCAGCCATGTGGCACATGGACAACCACAACACAATCAGAATATATAATGGTGAAAACAATACAGCATTGTTAATTACAGCTATAATGCATCATGGCTGCACAGTGACAGCTTTCAGGATGTTAGCATTTCACTTTACTTCTGACAACATGCTACACAGAATTCCATTGCTACACTGTTGTACAGTCACCCTGTGCATCAGCACCATGTTAGCCTGTCCCTACATTGATGTTACGAATGACAGGATGTGGCACAGGTATATGCACAGGGTGTGTTGTTGGTTTGTCAGTGTCTTAGGCTGAGCCATACAATTGACAGTGTGTGTGTGTGTGTGTGTGTGTGTGTGTGTGTGTGTGTGTGTGTGTGTGTGTGTGTGAGGGGGCTGAGTAGTGTTATGGGACAATGGTGATGTTGTGTGTACAGGTATGTGGTTGCCCTAGGTTTGTTGCTTATGTGTGTGTGTCTGCATGCACACAGTTCCACCATGTGGCTGCCCTATATGGGGATTTGTGAGACAGCTGCAGACTGTACTTGGTAGGGTTTGCAGTTCACCATCTCCAGCCATGGACACGGGACCTGTGCCTGGCAGGGGTGCCACAGGCAGTATCAGGTACAAATGCAACACAGGCAGGTGTCACATGTGAACACAGACTAACATTAGGGGGGTATATATGGTGACAGATTTTAGATAAGCATATTATACTGTTCTGGCAGTTGGGCATGCTATGCTACACTTTAACATGACTGTCCTGCAGGTGGTGTCCTCTCACACCCATGTGTCTATCATGGCAGTATTAATACCACCACCAGCCGATGGCCACAGTAATGTACAGAACACAAATATCATGGGTCACATATTTGCCATTCACTGCTGATCTGCACAGTTGACAGATATGTCCCACTGCCCACAGGGACAGACACTATTGTCCAGAGCAGTTGTTGAGCAGAACATCATTACAGGAACAACTACTGATGGCACATAGAAATCATTTCACATTATATATCCTATTATTCTATGCCATATACTACATGCAAGTAAATACATATCTGTTTCACATACGTTTTATGTTTTTTCCACTGTAACAAATCCCTGACCTTTATTTGTTTTTCATTTGTTATGTTCTTTTTTTTCCTTTCTCTCTCTCTCTCTCTCTCTCTCTCTCTCTCTCTCCCCCTCCCTCTCAGTCTCTCCAGTAGAGTGATCAAGCTGGTTTGAATAGATTGCAGCATGCTTTTGTAAGTATTGCACATGATCAGGTGACGGCCTCTCACCAGTCAGTGTCCACCAGTTGCTAATTGCATGCAGCCTGCTATGTACTACTTCAGATAACCACTGTCATGGCAACCCAGTACTATAAATTACTGACTTCTGTGGGAGTTGTCCCTTCACCTTTCCAGTATGGAGGATCCATCCTGTGTATGGACATCAGTGTTGCAGACAGCAGGTAGCAATACCTCTTACAGCAGAACCTGCAGACACAGTCCAAATACACATTTGGGTAAGGTTCCAGACCTACAGACAGCATGAGTAGTATTACTGTGTGCATTGTATCTTGCTGGTCTTACAGGGTTTCTGTGTATGTGGTACTTTAGTATGGAATGTAGTCTGTCTGCATAGCTCTCAACTGTGGGACTATCCATATGATAGCCAGAGAATTGGCTGTTAGGTTTTGTCTGTGCACCACACAGGTATTGTCCCAGATATATCAGTGGCATTCTGTCTGTTGAGTGCTATCAGTACATTGCTACATCCATTTGTATTTGATGTTGTATTTCTGCATAAGGGTATGTTGCAACAAATCCTGTAACATCATCAATTTCCAGGGTGCGTAACAGCAATAATGCAAATATGGCCCTTTGTTCCTGCCTCTGTCCTCCACATATATGCCAGTCTTTGTCCTGCTGTGATACAGAAAGGGATTGTTAGGTAATGGCCTATCATTATTTACTGCTAGCATTACTGCTATCATCCCAGTCATGTCATGGACTCCCACACCAACTGTTGGGCAAAGTCCATATATATGGGGGCAACAACTGGAAAACACATATGTGCCCTTGTACATTCCAGAGGTCATTGTGTGGTACACAGTGATGTTCTTCATGTTTCACTGTTGCAGTCCTAACATATGGGTTATCCGGCTCCTGGTAGCCCTCAGTTGGCCTGAATACTAGAGTCCTCGGAATATGACGTTGGATGCCGTCGGCTGTAAACCGATGTCAGAATGTCAAGTCTAAAGGGAGGCGGCCGATGCCATTTCCTCAGTCTTTCTTGCTGTGGAGCCCGAAGCATATGCAATTCACACTAGTGCCAGTCGGCCGTTTACCTTTTTTCTGCATTCCGACTACCAAGTTGAAGATGCCTTCAGATAAGTACCCCGTTGGGGAACCTCTTTTCTTGCTTTAACAAATGTCAGATAAAGTTAATAACTGACTTGCCTGTGAAAAACAGATTCCACACCTTGATTTTCATTCTTATTGTATAACTTGTTTAGGCCTTGAACACGACATCCCTAACTGTGATCTCTGTGCTTCCTTCAACCTGTGTACCATACGCCGTAGAGCGAAGACTTTATATAAGCATTTCAGAGTCTGGCCTAAGTTCATCGGTATGGCATCTTCTGGTCTCCCGACTTTGGATATACCTAGGAAATGCAAGGACATGGACCGCGACAGGCCTAGGGTTAAAGCTGCTGATGACGCGCTAGTGAAATTGGTCGTCGGCCCAGCAGTAGCTAGTGAGGCGCTTTCGCAGCCCCTACAGTCTACAGATTTTCAGCCGCAGGCCACTGCCGAGACCTTTACGGAGTCCTCCATGCCACAGGCTGCTATTTTGTCTTCAGACCCTCTGCCTGTCACTGCCTCAAATGGGTCTGGAGCCACTATGCAGGCACCGGCTTCTGATGCCTCTTCTCTTCAACATGAGACAGAGCCAGACCGACTACCTTAGCTCAGACTTCTGCAGTTGCTAGGCCTCCTGAGTCCCTCTGGATTAAGAGCAAACCTTTCAACCGCATATCTACCCACAAGCGGGTGTCGGTCTCTCCTCCTGTGCCTCAGTTGGTAAAAATGGCTGGTGATTTTATTTCCCTTATTAAGGGCTCTCATTACCCTCCCCTTCCAAGAGGGTGAGGGAATTGTCTCTTGATGTTTTGTCTGAATCAGATTCTGAGGTTTCCAGTATTTGTGCTTGTGAGGAAGGAAATTGTCAACTTTTTTCTGGTTTTGAGGATTCTGATGCAGAGGACTCTATCCTTTCTGCCTCCCCTCCAGAAGATTTTTCCATTGGGGATACTTTGAATACTCTTAGAGAGCACTTTAAATGGGAAAGTCAAGATTTTCCTCAGTCTAAGAAGAGGATCCAGGAATTTTTGGATTTGCCACAGCATAAACCTCTGGCTATACCTCCTGTTTTGGAAGTTGTGGATGATGTTTTCATGGAAAATTCTTTAACCCCTAATTCTGTTCCTCCTGCTCCCAGAAAACCTGATAGGTGTTATAGGGTTCCTGATTCTCATCAATTTCTTTTTAAAAATCCTACTGCTGATCCTGAGATTATTTCTCAAGGTCCCAAGGGTGTTAAGGCTACTATTGCTAAAAACCCTGTGCCTTCTGATAAGGAGTCTAGGGCCTTGGACAGGTAGGGTAAAAAGATCTATACCTCTGCAACTCTTGCCATTAGATGTGTGAATTGTCTTTTTCACATGCTTAAGTATTAGCAGCATACTTTGGAAGCTATTAAGGCTAAGCTTGATGATTTTCCTTCTATGTCGGAGAACAAAGACTTACAAGATTTACTAAATTCTGCAATTCTGGTTAATAAGCATTCTCTTCATTGTGGTTTTGACACACTGGAGGCTTCCTGCAGAGCAGCAGCCACTGGTTCCATTATTAGAAGGCATGCTTGGTTTAGGGAGCAGCCTTTTTTTGAACCTGTAAAATCTAAATTGCTGGATGTTCTTTTGCACAAAGACAACCTTTTTGCTAACAAGGCTGAGCAGGTACTAAAAAGTTGGAGGATAAGGAGAAATTGATGTAAGCTGTAAAAGATTTCCTTCAGGTTCAGCCTCCTTGGTTTAGTAGGCATTAAACTTCCAAAAATTGGTCTTTCCCTGATCCTGGCAAGCAGGGTCGCTCTAGGCCTAGGGGTTTCAGATCTTCCAGAGGGCAGGCTTCTGCCCTTCAAAGGGCTAAATAATGGCATCCTTCTTCTGCTAAATTGGGGAGTTCTAAGCCAACTTCCCAGAGCAAGCATTCTCAATGACTCTGGCCTTCTTGTGCCTACCTCTGCAGGCCCAGGTTTTCCTTTGGGGGGAAGGTTAGCCAGGTCTGCAGGAGTATGGTCAACCATCACAGATGACAAATGGGTGCTCAATATAGTAAACCAAGGTTACAGGTTTTATTTTCACACCTTCCCTGTTCTACAATGTTACCCAGACATTCCCAGAACTCTCAGGGCAGATGTAGAGAATCAAATTTCTTCTCTACTGACTATGAGGGCTATAGAGCCAGTTCCTGAAAAATCAGGCAGGCCTAGGTCTTTACTCAAGACTTTTTCTGGTACCCAAAAAAGGGGGTGCCTGGCACCCTATTCTGGATCTGTCTATTCTAAACACTTTTCTGGTGATTCTCAAATTCACGATGTTCACTCTTCAACAGTTACTGCCAATGTTGGACAAGGATTCATGGCTGGTAACTTTGGATCTCAAGGAGGCTTATCTTGCATATCCCAATAAGGGAAAGTTGCAGGCAGTTTCTTCATTTCAGGGCTGGGGAACAACACTTCCAATTCTCCGTGCTGCCCTTTGGCTTATCTACCACTGCCAGAGTTTTCACAAAGTGCCTGGCGCCAACCATTGCTTTTTGCAGGCAGAGTAACATTCACATTTATCCTTATCTAGATGACTGTCTCATTCAAGCAAACTCCCCAGAACAGTTAAAAAAAGATTTGGACTTCGTGAAGAACATTCTCACTTCTTCGGGTTACACTCTCATTGAAAAGAAGTCAAAGTTTGTTCCTACAAGGGAGGTTGTTTTCCTGGGAGTGAGTCTGAATACAGCCACCCATATGGTATTCCTCCCTCAAGACAAGCAACAAGATCTGTTGACTTATTTCAAGAACTTAACAAGCATGACCCAGCTCTCTGCAAGGCAATTCCTGCAAGCCCTGGGGTTCATGGCTTCATGTATCCTGATGATCCCATATGCAAGGCTGCATATGAGAAAACTTCAATGGTACCTCAAGAATCTTTGGTGTCAACACACACAGGACTTGGACTTGATTCTTCCCCTTATTCCCTGTCTATAAATGGAGTTTCTCTGGTGGACAACAGCCTGTTCTCAGAACAAGGGTCTGCCTTTCCACTCACCACCTGCCAGCCAGACTCTCACCACATATGCCTCAGATTATGCATGGGGCGCACATCTGGAAGGCAGGGGCATACAGGGAACTTGAACCACTCAACAAATTAATCTTCCATAAACTTAAAATAATTGATGGCAGTGCAGCAGGCCTTTCTGGCTTTCAAGAACCTCCTCTGCCTTGGGACTCTTCTGATCAGGACAGACAATACCACAGTCATGTGGTACATCAACAAGCAGAGGGGGCTCACTCTTACCCTTATTGCAGACACAGCATAAGACTATGGTCCTTAGCAGCTTCCATGGGCATACATCTCATAGCCCAGTATCTTCCAGGGAGGCTAAACTCCTTGGCGGATCAATTGAGCAGATATGTTCTTGATCCAAACGAGTGACAACTGAACAAGATAATTTTCCATAGCATCACTCAGCATTGGGTACTCCTCAGGTGGATCTTTTATCCTCTCACACCAATCATCTCCTTCCAACCTTTTGCACCAGGGAGTTTCACAACAAAGCATGGTGAGTGGACGCTTTGTCCTTCCCATCGACACAACTCTCAATTTATGCTTTCCCTCTTCTGCCTCTTCTTCCCAGAGTGCTGCTAAAGATAAGGGACGAAAAACCCAAGGCTATTCTTATAGCACCAGATTGGCCCAGGCAGCATTGATATCCCCTTATTCACAGCCTTTTCCAAGCTCAGCCTTGGCATCTTTCCCTGGCACCAGATCTGTTAGTTCAGGAAGGAGGAAAGTTTCTTCATCCTCGTCTTCAAATTCTGCATTTAACTGCCTGGCTAATACTTTAAATCTTTCCCAGCAGGTGGTTGAAGTTCTTCATGAGGCCTGGAGGCCTAGAACTCCTATGCATATAAATGGAAGAGATTTTGCTCTTGGATGCTGGCTAAAGGAGAAGAGTCTTCTCAACCTTCTCTTTCCCTCATTCTTGATAATCTAGCATGTTTGCTTAATGGTGGACTTTCCTTTTCTTCAATTAAGATTCATGCTTCAGCAATTTCTGCTCAATGTTCTTTTGAGCAACCTATTTTTTCTCACCCCTTGATGAAGCAGTTCCTGAGGGGAGCTAACAATCTTAGACCTCCCAGAAGAGCTCCTACTCCTGCTTGGGATCTTAATTTTGTCTTGGAAAAGCTTACTATTCCTCCCTTTGAACTTGCTGCCTCTGCAGATTTAAAGTTTCTTTCATGGAAGATTGCCTTTCTTTTGGCTTTTACTTCCACCAGAAGGGTTTTGGAGCTGCAAGCCTTAATGGCAGTAGAACCTTTCATTATTTTTCATACAGACTGGGTTTCTCTGAGAGCTAATCCCTCCTTTATGCATAAGGTGGTTTCCAGTCTGACCCTTAACCAGTCTATTCACCTGCCTACCTTCTTCAACAATCCCCAAAATAAAGGGGAAAGGATTCTGCACTCTCTTGATGTGCATAGACAGTTGAGATTTTATTTAAATAGGACTAAACCCTTTAGGAGGTCTGAGCAATTGTTGGTTAGTTTTGTACCTGGGGCTCAGGGTAAAGTTATTTCAAAACAAACCATCTCCAAATGGATTGCTCGTTGTATTCACTTTTGTTACCTGCAGCATGTGAAGGTTCCCCCCTCAGGGTATTAGGACCCATTATACTAGAGTGGCCTCTACCTCTGCAGCTTTTTTGAGAGGTGTGCCTACTAAGGACATTCTAGAAGCAGCTACTTGGTCTTCTGTTCATACTTTCACAAAGCATTACAACCTGCCTTTGTTTTCTAAATCCAGGGCTGGTTTTACCTCTGAAGTTTTGCAAGGCCTCCTTACCAACACTGAATTTGTGATTTTTCCTCCCCCCTTTTTGTTTTTTTCCTGGGCTTTGGGAATCAACCCATATGTTAGGACTGCAACAGTGAAACACGAAGAACATAGTATAGTTGTGCACACTCGCCATAAATGTAGATGTTCGAGTGTATTCACTGTTGCAGTCCTGGTTTCCCACCCTCCATTCCCCCTTTTTTCCTAAGGCACAGACTAGATGTGTTATTTTTAGATGACATGTTTCCAGGGTGTTTTCTTCCTGGTTTAGCCTTCTTTTGGGGGCTCTTAACAGTTAAGGTAAGAAAAACTGAGGAAATGGCATCGGCCGCCTCCCTTTATACTTGACGTTCTGACATCAGTTTACAGCCGACTGCAGCCAACGTCATATACCAAGAACTCTGGTATTCAGGCCGACTGAAGGCTACTGAGAGCCAGATAACCCATATGTTAGGACTGCAACAGTGAATACACTTGAACATTTACATTTATGGTAAGTGTACACAACTGTACTTTCCTTGCCCTTGTACAGCCTTTTATGTGTGGGGGGGGGGGGGAGGTCAATGCCATTAACCTAGGCTGTGACATCTTTTCAGGGATATAAGTGTTAAGACAAGGATCATTCAGTGTGATACTGAGATATTAGGTTAAGCAATGTTATGTACGAGATACTGTGACATTACCACAAGTGCTAGATTTCCCCCTAGGGCTTGACTACAGGGTGTAATTGGAGGCTGCTGAACTGCATCTGTAATTGTTGATTGTTACTTATCTTGAAGGTAAATCCTGTGTCTACTGTTGTACTAATTGAAGGCCTTGGCCTGGACAGCATAGTTTGGTATATATCCAACATTGCTTGCATCTACTGTTTTGTGTGGGCCTTGCATTCATCACTGATTACATATTTCAAAATGTATGTGGTATAAGTACTGGCATACATTATTGAATAGTACACAAATAAAGGTTATCTGTGTATGCATACCTGTGTGTCGTGTCATGTCCTTTGAATTGTGGGTGGGTATATGTTTAATGTAAGTATTCTCATTTGTTGGAATGGTTGCCACACTACATATTTCACAGGTGCCAGTTACAGGGCTTATGGCTGAGGGATATACTTTGCACCCAGTACTTCCACACTACTTCTACATATGTATGGCTACTAATACCTTTTGTCTGTGTATATGTGTATGTACCTAGATATATGTCATATAGCTATATCTAAATATATGTATCTATATCTATAGATATATATATATATATATATATATATATATATATATATATATATATATATATATTAACATATTTATCTATCTATATACAATCGATGTCATATGTTTATTTGTGAGTCATACTATATATATATATATATATATATATATATATATCTACATATAGCTGTCTATCTGTCTACATTTACAGACATATATCTGTCCATATGTCCATGCATGTTCGGCTCATTTTTTGGCCTGTACCTCATTCTCTTGGCAATTGACATGGATGATCGCAGCATTGAAGTCAGTAACTAGTGCTGACACCTTTGTGTTTCAGACTTTGTCTCCTTCTACATATGTGTTCTAATACATGTAACTGTGTAACTAGCAACATTTTAAGTGTGTTAGAGCAGTAGTTGACATCCCTATTTGTACCCACATTGTGGCACACTTTGTCAAGACTTCTTGCATTAACAGGTTGTGTGGTATGATATTACTACATTTCCTCTACTGTTGACTGATTGTGCTGGATGATATGTTTGTGAAAACATCAGGGTTATGTATATCTGTCATGGTTTAGTGGTAAATCACTTTGTGTATGGAGTCAAGGGTCCTGGGTTTGAGCCTTGCAAAGGCAGTTTATTTTGTTGCTGGGCAGAACACGGGCCGTTGGATACAGAGTGATTAAGGCACTTTAAAGCAGTTGTAAGCGGGCTTGCACAGAGGTAAACACTGCTAACTTCTGGTTACAGTTTCTTACAGTCAGTTAGCTTCTAAATTGCTTAACCTGTGTAGGCAGTGCTTACCCCTGTGCAAACAGGCTGAAACCCACTTACTGCTGCTTAAAAGTGCCTACTCCCACTTACCCCATGCTAATTTCTTTAAAAGAAAAGAAAAAGGGGTAATAGGAAAGTGGTAAAAAAGGGGCACAAAGAGGGAAAGAAAGTAGGCAAGATAGCTGTGGATGTGCAGGAAGGGTGTAGGGAAGGTCAATAACTGCCCATTTTTTCTACAGCAACAGTTGTGCATATGCAATTAATTTGGAGGTACATATGAACACTCCAAACCCTGGGAGAGGGGTGAGGACAGCAATAATATGTTGTGATGCCAATTAGACCAGATTACATGAGTCCAGTGGACATGTGTGCAAAATGGACAGCTATGTATGGGGCGTGATTTGTTGGGAACAGATTGCCTTTTTTTTTTAAGGTGAGAGTGGGATGTTGGTGAAGGAGAGTACGTATGCTCAGGGAATATAAGCTGGGTAGGATGACAGATAAGACAGACAAGACAGCACACAGGGGGGAACACCTTGGATGGGGAGGGGTGTTTTGAAGTCGCAAGCATATGAGCCCCCAAATGGAAACATTGGGACTGAGGTCCCCACCCATGGGCAGTCACCACTGCACCTTTACTGCCCCAAAGGTGGCTGTGCTGGGGGCTGTGTAGGAGGGGCAGGCTCACCCTCTAATTGCACCACTCAGCCTTTAAGCTGGCATAGCCGGTCTCAAAACTCCATATTGAGCTTCCTATGCACCACGGCCTGGACCTGATGATGGGTGACATGTTCCTCTCCACGCCCGCTCCCGGGGGGGTGACCCCCATCCCATGTGGTGGTTCCACCTGAAGGTGGTGTAGGGCCAATGGAGGAGGAGGAGGTCCCAGGCTGGTCCCCAGATGTGCTGGTGCCCGGTGCCTTGGCCAGCTGAGGTGGGACAGGTGGGTCCGCTGAGACTGGCCTTCCCATACGAAGTATGTTGTATCAGGTTTATGACAGATATGGGTTTGTAATAGTCAACAGCATTCAGGATTAGTTATAACAGCATGCATAGGTATTCCCATTAACCCAAAGCACCAGATTTAACACAGCTGCAGAGCAAGCAGAACACATGCATATATGTAACAACAGTGGCCATTACAACAGCATGCAGGTTTCATTGATGGCAACAAGCCACCAATATGGGTGTATTTTAACATGGCACATGCATAGAAACAAATGTAAATATTTATAAACCATTAGGATATATGTCCCAACATGTTTGGAGTGTACACATACTGGTTGAGGTGTGTCATTGTGTTATTTTTGCACATATGGTAGGGGTGGGAGAGAGATTCAATTAACAACTTGTAGTTGTATCCTTGTAGTTTTCACAACATTCTTAGTCACTGCAGTGATCTGTCCCTTACATGTATTATTACTCTACCCAATGGCCTTATATTGTACACTGGTATGTTTATAGATTGTCATATATGTAACCTGTGTTTTACATACAGGCATGACAGGATGCAGGTGTTAATGCAACATATGTTGAGAATTGTTCTCATACACTTTGGCTGAGGTGCTAGAATGACAGGTTTATTTTCATATACATTCTCTGAATATGTACACATCTGACTATCAGTTATATGTCATTAACAGCTGCCTACATTTCTTGGATCATCGCACTAATTTTTCAAGGGAACAGGGTACCATGCTGGTGATGTGGGCCATTTATCTGGACATGCTGGACAGACTGGAACAGTTGTGGGATATGAATATTTGTACAACTTTCTATTTGAACTTTCTTGCAAATTCTGTACAGTTGTTGGGTGTAATTATGCATAAAGCTTTCTATCTGAACATTGTAACAAAATCTGTACAGTTGTGGGGTATGATTATGCATACAACTTACATTCAAACCACTTCTGTGTGTGACAAAAAAAATGACAGTTAACATCACAGTACACTGTGCTATCAGGGAACTGATGTGAAACTTTCTACTGTTTTCTGTGTAAGTCTCCCTCACTTGTACAATATGACTGACCTCTTGGCACTTCCAACATTGTTAAACAGAACTTCATACACATTTTATCTGCATAACACAGTGTGGGTAACACTGCTTAATACAACAGTACTATTTATAGTATGCAACAGTTCAACAACATATGACAGAAGAGTAAACAAAAGTACTCCAGGGGCTATACCTTTATTTACAGAATATTACACATTTATTTCTACTGGTATGACACTTTCTAAGGCTCTTAGATTTATTTGTTATGACAGTACATGCTGAATGATTACTAACCTGTCTCGTGACATAGCCTTTGCAACCTAGCATCATGGGTTTGCTGGTTCACAGCCCACTCATCTGCAGCTGTCAGAGAAATACAGTGATATTTAGCAATACCTATCCATAGTATACACAAGCTAGGCAATTATTAACTACTTAGCAGAATGAGTACTTAGTACTGAGGCATTAGGCATCTGCCGAGACTCCTGTATCCACTGTTCCAGTACATCCCCCCTCTGCCACTTCAGGTCAGCATGGTGGTGCCTGACCTGCTCACCAGTCCGGCGGATACATGTGGCACTGGTGAGGTCATGGGCAAGACTGCCACAGGCCTCCGTTTTATACTGTGAGCACTGGTACTGGCCCTGCAATAGTCTATGCTCATGGTGTTTTACCAGGAGCCATATCATGAATTTTGACTCCTGGATGCCCCAGCCCTGTACTCTAAATTGAGTGCCTTCACCCACACCAGCCATTCTGCCTGCAGTAGGAAGCTACAACCAGTTATGGGAAGTATTCTCACCTGTGGGGTTTAAATACGGCCAATTTCCTGTACTTTTCTGTGATTGGCCGGTTTTGAAAAAGCTAAGCTATGGGCACACCTGCTTACCTTAGGTTGGCAGTGCTTAAAGAGGTATACCACTAGGCAGATTGAATTGGCTCCTCTACACATTGCTTACACTTACTAAGTTGAGCTGTGCTGCAGTTAGCATTGCTTAATAGTTAATTAGCACTATATTTGCCTTTTGTCAGTGATTTATTATTCATTACAGGTTATATATGTGTCTGGTATCTGTGATTCATGTGGACATACACTGTATGGGGTCCTGGGACTTCTACACTTTATTACGATTACACCTCAAATCTCTGCTTACTGCAGTACTCTAGTTCACATATTTATACACTGGGGCAGGTTATACAACATCACACTGTATATAGATTCAGTTCACATGTTTGGTTTGATTTTCCTCTGGTGAGGATTAGTTTGCTGATACCTCATTTATATGTATTCCTATGATGGCTTAGTGGTTAACTGCTGTGACTGTGGTGTACAGGGCCCTGAGTTTGAGGCTTGTAAAAGCTGTTTATTTTGTTGCTGGGCAGAACATGGGCTGTTGGGTACAGAGTGATTAAGGCACTTTAAAGCAGCTGTAAGTGGGTGTGCATGGGTTTGCGTGGAGCTAAGCAATGCTAACCTCCGGTTATAGTTTCTTACACTCATTTAGCTTCTACTTTGCTTAATCTGTGTAGGCAATGCTTACCCCCAAGCAAACATACTTAAACACGCTTACTAGTGCTTATATATGCTTACTACTGCTTATTTGTGCTTAAACCTGCTTACTAGTGCCTTATTCATTATGACACTGACACTTCACATGTGTCTTTAATGCAATACTCCATTTCACATTTAAATGTTATTTAGTAGGTTATACAGTAAAAAAATGCAAAAAAAATGTTCATATACAGATTTCACATGGAAAATGGTATGTGCTGAAGTGGGACTTGAACTGGGAATGACTGCTCGTTAGGTGGATGCTCTGACCACTACACTACACTATTGCTGTGCTGCTTTATTTGCATACATCTTCCTTGTTATCCTCTTCAGCCTTTTAAGCTGCTTTAACCGTAGCTAAGCGATGGGCACACCCATGCACCTACGGTTAGCTGTACTCTGAGTTTTAAAAAAAAATAAAGGGATTTCTTCTTTTTATTTTTATGTCCTGTTGCTGTTGTACACATGGGGGACTGTTGGTGTGGATATGCGGACACCTATGAGTGGTCTCACTCATTTAAAACTATCCAAGAAAATATGCCAGGTACCACCACAGCTCTTAGGTTCACAAATTCTTTATTAAAACAAATCTCTGTATTAATAAAGAATTTGTGAACCTAAGAGCTGTGGTGGTACCTGGCGTATTTTCTTGGATATTTTTATTTGTTGCTGACGCTGCATGTACCTTTGTCCTCCAACTGCTTATTGGATTATTTGGTCTCGCTCATTTATTTACACTTTCTGCTGTTCTACTTTGCAGGGGCATGTTTATTCTGAGAGCTCTGCTCTCAGACATGCCCCCTGCACTTGTCCACGCTCCATGTAGGATTAGGAGTTCAGGCAGTGGGCCTTCATTAATATGCATGGCGCGTTGCCATCCTCCTCCTAAATGGCTGCTTCCATGCAGGACTAGACTAGTCCTGCATGGAGGATTAGTAAATCTGGGGGATTGTCTAAGAATAAGGGTTACATAGCATAAGACAATGTTGATATGTACAGTAGCTGTATGATGGGTTGGATAACATATAGAGTTAGGTCTGACATGGGAAATACAGTCGTAAGAAATGGAAGGAGGAAGTCAAGACAGAGAGAGAGAGAGAAAGAGAGAGAGGGAGAGAGACTGAGAGAGGTTTAAAGGTAGTAAATATGGGAAGATTAGCAAAAGAAGGGAGTGAGGATGTGGGTAGGAGGGATGAGTGAGAGGAACAGGAATTAGAGTGTAAAATTAGACCAGGGTGAATGAGTGGAAGGTGGGGTAAGTGATAATGGGAGGTAGAGTGTAGTTAGTATAAGGGAGCAGGTAGAGATAATGGGATGTAGAGTGCAGTTAGTATAAGGGAGCAGTGAGAAATAATGGGGGGAAGAGTGTAGTTAGTATAAGGGAACAGTGAGAAATAATGGGAGGTAGAGTGTAGATAGCATAAGGGGGGTGAGTAGAGGGAAGGGTGAGTGTGAATAGGGTAGAGTATATTTCGAAGAAGATGCTTTTTATTATAAAGCTGCTTGTGTTATCCTGGTAAAGAGGAGGAACAAAGTCATGTATTAAATGCAAAGTCATCTAGGGAGCCTTTGAATAACTGGAGGGAAGGAGTTAACTTAATAGATATGGGAATAAAGTTCCATGATTTAGAGACAGACTTGGAGTACAACCTATATCCTGTAGACTTAGGTTTATATACCATAAGAAGTTTTTGGTCATTGGATTGTAGTGGTCGAATAGGTGCATAGTTGTGTAGAGTTGTAGTTAGTGCAGGACGGGTAAAGGAGTAATGTATGATTTTGTAAGCAGAAAGTAGCTGAATGCATGTTAAATATTAGCGTAGCTCTAACCCTTTAAGAATATTTAGTGCATACAATGATGGGTTCAATAAGGGGCATTTGCTGCAGATTTAGTAACTTTATTATAACATTCTTTAAGTTTTGCTTTTAGTGAAGCCTTGAGGTTTGTGAAGATGGAAGTGGTATACAGAAGTGCAGAAAGGAGGCAGGTAGAGACTAATGTATGTCTAGTTCTGGTAGTGAGAAGGGTTTTAACTCTGTAGTACATGCCTAGTTTTAGTGAGATTTTTATGGAGTTTATATATGCAGGTTAAATTTAAGGTTGTCCTACACTATCATCCCTAGTAGTTTGCTATGAGAGGAGACTTTGATAACAGTGTTATTTAAAGAGAGTATTTTGAAGTTATGTGTTTTGTGAGAGTATGATTTGGAGAAGAAAAATAATGTTTTGAGGGGGTTGAGCATGAGTTGTGAGTTATAGAGTCATGTTTCAGTAGTTGTGAAAGCTTCTTGAATGATTTGTTGGAGACATGCGAGGTTTCAGATGAATGTATGAATGTGGAGTTGTCTGCATACTGTATTAGTGAAGCATGTTGGGTTGATGTATGCAGTGTACTGGTGAGAATATTAAAAAAGAGGGGGCAGAGAATGCAGCCCTGTGGAAGTCTGCCTATAAGTGGGAGGTAGGGGGAAGAGTATAGAGTGCCATTTTACTGATTGTTTTCTATTGCTCAGGTAGCTTTGGAGCCATCAGAGGGTAGATGGTGATAATCTTTGTAAGTACATCTGAAGTTGTTTTTTTGCTGAGACAAACTGCATCAAAGACCTTGAGTAGGTCTATGAATAAGGAGTATACATGTTTGCCAGTCTCTGTAGTTTTGTTGCTGGTATCTCTGAAAACAAGAAGTACAGTATTAGTACTATGGGATGGATGCAAACTGTGTTGTGTGGGAGTATGTAGATTTTCCTGAATGACATATTTTAGCAGTTGCTTTTGATTACATTTCTCTAATATTTTGGAGAGGGGGATAAGATCGGTCTAATGTTTTTAATACTGGTTGAAGTTCCACCTTTGTGGATTATGAGATATTTTTTCCAGAGGAAAAGGAAATGAGATTCTTAAATGAACCTATTTATAAGGATGGAAACTGGATTGGCAATATTATTCACTTTCAATTTAAGGTAGTCACTTGGTAGGTTATCAGCAGGGGTGGAACATAGTTTGAATTTACTTAACAGTCATTTCATATAGGCTGTAAAGACAGGTTTTAAGGTCAATGTGGAGGTAGTTTTATTGGCCATTTTGGGTCAATTCCAAAACTCCTTCATCTTCCTCTCTTAAAACCCTCTTTTGCGCGGTTTTGCGCATTTTTGAGCATAGCGCAACAGCGGGCAGCGCCGCCTAATTGGGTTTAAACTATTCCTGGCTCCACAAAGTCTGCTCTTCACTTTTTCCCTTAGAACTGCTCTATCTCTCAATTTAAACACCATATTCTCATTCTAAGGCCCTTCACTGGTCCAATTAAGTAGTCCTACAAGTTAGCACTATTAAACCATAAGCACTACTTACTCTTATACTCTCTACAATTACCCTGTCCTCTATTGGTCCGTCTTAAATTCAGTTTCCCTATATTACTCTAGCATGTCCAAAGGTCAGTCAATGGTTTCCTCTCCAGTCCAGCTGGTGAATCTGGGAATTTTGAGGCAATGTTACAACTGTCTCATGTATACGGACAACCCTCTCCTCCTCCAAACAGGTTCAAATATATGTGAGAGATGCAACTACTTAGCCAAACTGGAGGCTGAGCTCTCTCATCTCAAAACTGGTGTAACCAGTCAGGAGGAGAAGGTAACCTCACACAACACAATTCCAGTATCACATAGTCCAATCACATCAGCGAACCAAACACATAAATACACAAAAACATACTTGGAGGCTCTAAATAAAAATCTACCTAAGCAACAGAGACCTCCAAAGCAGACATCCAAGCAAACGCTACCTCAAAACAAAACACGCACAACACATAACCCACAAAGTCAGTGTGCCAAGCAGCCACAGCCTTTAAGGCTGAATAACACACCTGATACTCTTGTAATAGGTGACTCTATTGTCAGACACACTGACGTCCCGCTCACCAGGCTGAATAAAGAGAAGGTCACGGTGAGCTGCCTTTCGGGTGCCAGGATCCGCCACATAACGCAAGCACTCAGGTCACTCCAAAGCAAATACAAATATGACTCAGTCATTGTACATGCTGGTGTGAATGACCTGAGACGTACCTCCCTGGACTACATGAAAAGAGACATAGAGGAGCTCTCTGATCATGTAGCCCAGGCTGGTATGACCCTGACCTTGAGCAGCATCTTACCCTCACCTAGAATGATGCCACAGTACAAAGACAAAATGATCGATTTTAACAATTGGCTAAAATTTTGGTGTCATTCAAAGGGGATCCAGTGTCTGTCAGCCTGGGATGACATGCTCGACAAGCCACGTTGCTTTGCTAGAGAAGGCTTGCACCTGTCACCACTGGGCTTTTGGATATTGGCAAAGGCTCTTGCCACCCCCATAGTGCCTTTTTTAGGCAAGGCTTAAAAGTCAAACCCACCCCCATAGACAGCACAAGGAACAAGAAACTAAGGGTAATGCTGCTAAATGCCAGAAGTCTTAACCTCAAGATGCATGCACTCGAAGCTCTCCTCAGTATGGAGAACATCGATATCTGTGCAGTGACAGAAACCTGGTTCAAGGCTTCAGAGAGCACCCCAGCACTACCAGGCTATACCTCATATCATGCTTTTCGGCCCCAAAACCCGGACCGAACCACAAAAGGAGGGGGAGTTTCCATATTTATCAAGGATATCTACACCTCCAGGTTAGTGGCATTGCACGAAGTATCGGAGACCATCCATGTGCAACTAACAGTGGGCAAGACTTCTTTTCAGTTTATAGCATCCTACAGACCACCCTCTCAAAGTCAGGAATCCCACTCGGCTTTCCTGAAAGCATTGGAGAACATGAAGATCTCTCCGAACACCATTATATTGGGCGACTTCAACTACCCAAACATTGACTGGGAGCAATACTCAAGCCCCAGCACCTTAGCCCAAAGGTTCCTGGAAATTATAAACTCAAATGCTATGGAACAACTAGTCATCACTCCCACAAGAGGGGACAACATACTAGACCTGATCATTACCAACATGGGGACTCTATGCTCCACACCAGAAGTATATCCCTCATTGGTAAGATCAGACCATAAATTAATTTCACTGGATGTCCACATCCCGACCCCACCCCCAGCCCAGAAAACCACAGTGAAAAACTTCTCAAAAGAGAACTTCTCACTTCTCAAAACCGAAGTGGAACCCTTCAAGGTCCTAGGGCCAGTGGAAACTGCAGCCCAAACTGCAGAATCCTATATAAACGCATTCTACGGACATCTCCAGGAATGCATGGATCATGCTATCCCAAACAAAACCTAGACCCAATCATCCAAAGGCAGGCATCCAGTCTGGTGGACCCCTGCCATAAATAAACTGTACAACAGAAGGAGGAAGCTACTACATGATAGAGCAAACTCCCTAATAGGGAAGGCATCTATGATCAGTACTAGCAAAAAATTATGATCCCTCATAAAATCCTCCAAGGCCAGCTTCAAGAGAAAAATTGCACAGGACACCAAAGACAATCATAAGGCTTTTTTTCAGTTATGTTAGAAACCTGGGATGCAACTCCCAGACTTGTTCTGAGTTGATTCTAAATGACAAAAATACACTGAACCCACAGATATCGCCAATATCCTGGCAGACAGGTTCAGTGCAAACTTCTCCACACCCTCCCCCCCAAAAGAGCAAGTATCTATCCCGGCAGAGGGCTTCCTCCCAAACATCTCTGATGCTCAGGTGAAGGCTTCCCTCTCCAAAGCAAAAAACACTGCTTCCATGGGACCAGATGGCGTCCCAGGTTGCGTCCTACATGAACTCTAAGAGGAACTAATCCCTCAAATAAAACAGCTATACAATCTCAGCCTCACTACAGGATATGTGCCCACAGAATGGCGTACAGCAACAGTGGTCCCACTCCACAAAGGTGGAGCCTCTACGGACCCTGGAAACTATTGCCCCATAAGCCTGACTAGCTTAGTCTGCAAGGCTATGGAGAGGATCACCATGGAGCTCATAAACAAAGACATTGGGGACCTACAGACGCTAGATCCTACCCAGTTCGGTTTTGTCAAGGGCAGATCCTGCCTTTTGAACCTGGTTGACTTCTTCGAAACAGTCACCAAAGCGATAGATGAAGGGAAGGTAGTCCACACAGCCTATCTGGACCTTGCAAAGACATTTGACACAATACCCTACTCGGGCATCATAGATAAGCTATCCAGCTTAAATATAAACCCCTATGTCACAAGATGGGTTGCAAACTGGCTCAAAGACAGAACCCACAGAGTGAGAGTTGCTGGAGCCATGTCTGACTCGAAACCGGTCACAAGTGGCATCCCACAGGGTTCTGTCCTGGGACCACTCTTGTTCGGTATATACTTTTCCGAGGTACAGGCAAACGTGGGAGGACTATGGCTCACCAAGTTCGCAGACGACTGCAAACTGGGTGCCATAATCAACTCTCCAGCTGACACAAACATCCTTCAAAAAGGTCTCACAGAGACAGATAACTGGTGCCAGCGCCATGGTTTAAAGCTAAATGCCAAAAATGCATAGTCATACCCTTTGACAAAAACAATGTGCCCACAAATTACCACATAGGCAGAAACCCATTAAGTACAGAGAAAGTTATTAGGGACCTGGGGACCCAAGTTGATAGCAATCTCTCCTTTGAAAACCACATTGCCAAAGTGGTTAGAAAGACCTTCTACATAGCCCACCTCATCACGAAGGGTTTCACATCTAGATCAAGAGAGGTAATCGTGCCCCTTTATTCATCCCTCATCAGGTCCATCATAGAATACAATGCCCCTTTTGGGATGTACCTTACCCGACACCTGCAGCAATTAGAAAGACCCCAAAAGTATCTCACCAAGAGGATCAAGGGTCTCAAACAGATGCCATATGCTGCTCGGTTAAAAAAACTCCAGCTCTACTCAGTTGCATACCGCCTACTTCGAGGCGATCTATGCCTGACATACAAAGCTATGTCAAATCCAGAATTAATGGACATGCTCCACCTCAGTAAATCTAAATCCGTTAGAGCCACATGCTCGAGGGACTTGAACCTCAGCACAGAAATAAATAGAACTTGCTGGAGGGACAGGTTCATAACCCAGAGGCTCCCTTCACTATGGAATAGAATTCCAGTTCATGTGAGGCAGAGCACCTCACTGAATCTCTTCAAGAAAAATCTCGATAGGTGGATGGGGGATCGTAGGTTTGTTCCAGGGATTACTCCCGTGTCACTATTAGACAGAGGCACAGTAAACTAAACCTTAAAAAGGGCACAGTATACTCAAATCAAGGGGTGGTGTAAGCCATACAGAATCAGGCTAGGCTTATAATTGCCCCAGGGCAGATAGCCTAGTATGAACCTATGAACCTATGAACCTACTGTGTTGTGGCTATTGGGACCATGGTGGGAACAGAGGTGTGGGAGTCTTTAGTAATGGAGGCTATATTGGCTTCAAAATAAAAGTTGAATTGTATGGCAGTTTCAAGTGGCATATTATCTGGAATGGAGTTGGAATTGTTTTTTCTGGCCAGGATGCAATATATCTTTAATAGATGATCAGAATATTTCATGAGTGTCCTTGCAATTATTCTGAATATTGTTGTAATGTGTTGTGTTTTTTGTTCAAATAACTAAAGTGTACACTAAAATTAAATTTATTCACCCTTTGCCCGTGATATGTTTAAGCTTGAGCACGGGCTTAATTGTACAATAGTCGTTAAGACCAGGATAATTTTGTGCATCTAATCTTAGTTGCCATTTTAGCTCACTTAAATCCAAATGTACATCCAAAATCCTACCCTGTTGGTCACACTTGATCTGTTGCAAAACACAAAATTTAAAAACATGTCCACTGTGACCAACAATGTGTCTGGCTAAAGCATTAGTGGGCTTAAGATGTTTGATATCCAAAAGATGTTCCGTAACCCTCTCTCTGAAAAACCTACAAGTTTTGCCCACATAAAAAGCTGGGCAGTCTTGGCATTTAGCGAGGTAAACAACATTCTTGGTGTAACAATCAAAATGTCCCTTGATTAAAATGTGATATTTGTTAACCATAAACTTACTACCTGTTGGTAAAATATGATGACATGTGGAACACCTTCCACATTTAAAATTACCAAAAATCATATTATTTGATGGACCTTTGGAAAAGGAGCATCTTTCAAAAATGTCTTTAAATGATAAATCCTTCCTATATATAAATGTAGGCATATTACCAAATTTTGATCCAACATTTTTGTCCAGTTGTAAGATGCCCCAATTCTTATTAACAATCTGTATAACCTAGTCAGAATCCCCATTAAAGGTAGAAATAAACATTAGTGGAGAGTTCCCCAAGTGGTGTGGTGTAGTGGACTCTGAAAAATAATTACCTACAACAGGGTAGGATTTTGGATGTACATTTGGATTTAAGTGAGCTAAAATGGCAACTAAGATTAGATACACAAAATTATCCTGGTCTTAACGACTATTGTACAATTAAGCCCACGCTCAAGCTTAAACATATCATGGGCAAAGGGTGAATAAATTTAATTTTAGTGTACACTTTAGTTATTTGCATATATTTATTTAGGTTGTTTTTCATGGCAGTATATATTTATTGTTTGATATACATTTATATGTTTTTGGGTTTTTTTGTCATTATTGTTTGTTTAAACACTTGTTTTTATGATTAGCATTCATATTTTATGTTTTTATCATGAATTTATTCTCGGAATTTACCTTAATTTTTAATTGATTGTTGGCTAATTTTTCTTGATTAATTAGTTTATTATGTGTGTGAGCCTTCAGATATAAAGTGTGGCTTTATGCAGGCATCATTATTCTGAAGAAGTCCATATGATAGGACGAAACCTAGGTCAATCGCTGTTCTTGTGCTTGTTTTTGCAATAAAATCCATTTTCGGCTTGGACTTCGTTCTCTTTTTTACATCCCTAGCATTATTATTTGTTGCATTTCTTGCATAATGGATGTAGATATCCAATGTAGGATTTCTACCAGTACAGCTATGTTGTCACTAGCAGGGATATGAAGGGAAACAATACGTATTTGTTTGTGGTTATGTAGTTTCAAGAAAGTGATAAAGAGTTCCCTTGTGTTGAGGTTTGGTATTGTGTCATTAGATAAGGTAATCTGGTAGTGAGTAGGAACTAATATTACAACACCACCTCCTCTCCTCATTACAGGGTCATTGTGAATGCTTTTGTAGCCGGGGGGTATTATTTCAGAATCACTTATGCTTGGTTTTAGCCACATTTCAGTTACAGCTAGAATGTTATGTTTATAATGGGATACCCACGTGTGGAGTTCAATAACTTTATTCCTTATGCTTCTGACATTTATAGTGAGGAAAGTTAGATTGCCCAGGAAAGTTGAACAGGTGGAGTTATAACTGGGTGGTCAGAGGGAAAAGTGGTGGTGGTGCTGCGGTAGCGTTGTCGCCTCACAGTAAGACGTTGTCCTGTTCAATTCTCAGCTAAAGCGTCTTCTGTGTGGAGACATGCATGAATGGGCGTATCTTCATTGAAGGTTGTGCATCAGGGCTGGCAACTCAGTAGATAAAAATCTACTGCCAATCATTAGCGACCCCTAACCGGGAAAAGCCAAAAGATACAACAACTTGATGAGTTGAAGAGCCAAGGTTAGGGTGAATGGCACCTCCTAAGAGGATTCTAGTGTAAGGGAATAAGGTTTCTCTCTGTTTTTCAGAAGTTATCCATTGGGTGAGTTTGAAGGGAATTTAATTATTGTATATTTGGTATGAAGGTGGGGATCATCTTTGAAAAGAGTTGGTGCTATAACTAGAGCATTTGGGAAAGACATATGATTGACTGGTTTGGACAGAGTTGGAGAAATATTTATTATTATTGGATTGTGGTAGGATGAGAGATAGCTGAGCATGCGGGGACATGCATGATGACAAGCTAATTGACAGGATATTTGATTGACTACAAAAATATGCTTATTTGGGTAGTAGTGGAGGAAAGGAGGTAAACATTAGCTTACTCAAACCTAGAGAGCCTTTTTAGTATTCTTCCAGTTCACACACATATCTCCTTAGGGCCTCAAGAACTTTTTTGGGTCTGGCTTCTTTAACTAAGTGACTTACCAGCTAATAATAGGCAGTATTAGAAAGGGCAAGGAGTTATTAACAAAATTACACTAAGATTGTTAGTCTAGGATGTCTTGCAGTGGAGAAATGAATCTTTGTTTGCCATTTATTATTCATATTTTCATATTTATGTGCACATTTTCATAACTGAGAGGCCTATATTTTATTGAAATATATGGTGTGAAATACCAATGTACAGGTCAGGGCAATTCACTGAAAATGCTGGTTTATATCACACTGTACTGGAAATATCGCTAGCTATTTGTTAGTAATTATGAAAATAAGCAATATTTCCATAAATACCTAATACTTCAAAAACCAAGTGACTTACGAACTGTTTTATAACATTAGGTGAAACCTTAGACATTCTTGAAGAAAACTCTTTTTAATATTTGCACTGTATTATTTGTATTGCTAATTATACAATTAAACACGTTTTAATATTTCTGTAAATATATCAGTAAACATGCACTTACAGAGGAGTTTCTTGTTATCATATGAAATCTTATGTCTGGTTAACAATAATACTCTAACAATATATGTCTAGGCTATATAGTTTTCAAGATATGAAAATTTGTGAAAGTTTAGAAAAAATATAATTTGGGATTTGTGTGCATTATAATATATATTCCAGTGTTTATGGAAAAGACTATGAATGTGCTATTATAGCTGTAAAGAATGCTTCTTACTGATGACATTGCTATTTGTACAGTTTTAATAGCTTTTATTCTTCAGAAAATATTTATATCTATTTATGTATGCTTTTTATTTTTCAGAAAATGCTTGGCTGCAGGATGTTTGCAGGCTGCTAGAGGTGAGACATTCCACACTACATAAATGTTAATGGGTTGAGTAACTGGCTGTTATAGTACTTAGGAACAATGGTATGCAGAAAGTTGGAGTAATGTATGGAGGTAAGTTATTATATGTAGGGAGATAAGTTATTATATGTATAGAGAGAAGTTATTGTTTAGAGGAAAGATGTAGAAGATACTCACCAACCCAGTAAACAAACTTTAAATAAATCAATTAATTAATTAATTTCAGGACAGATATTGGAATCTATATATCTCCATCCTTTTATTATTTGTCAGGGTGTGATACTAGTTTATTATTGTAAATTTAAATTGTGTATGGCACTGCATTTTTATAAGTACATGGCTTAAATATAAACTTTTAAATTGCTTTTGCTGACTGTAGACTTTATGGTTAGTAATCAATTAACCAATAATATGTCACCCTTGTTAGGTAATGATTTACCTCTTTCTTTAAACATATCATAGCTGTTTTCATTATTTCTTACCCCTGTTGTTACTGCATAGACTTAGATCAGGAAATGAACTGAAGCTACGATTTTTTTATTGTAAATATTTTACATTGTTCTTCTTGCTTCTGTAATGTTTGTACTTAACTCACAAAAATAGAAGATGTAATAATGTTAGATCATTGAAGTAGATGCAGGCATTTTCACAGAAAATGCTAATTTGCCTTTGAAATCATTTTATTGGCTGTGACATTTTATTTTATTATTTTTTCTTGTGATCTAGTGAGAGTAGGGACTAAGTTGAGGAGACCCTGAGGAGGTGGAGATATGCTCTAGAGAGAAGAGGAAAGAAGGTCAGCAGGACTAAGACAGAATATGTTTGTGTGAATGAGAGGAAGGATAGAGGAATGGTGAGGATGCAGGGAATAGAGCTGGCAAAGGTGGATGAGTTTAAGTACTTGGGATCAACAGTTCAGAGTAATGGTGAGTGTGGAAGAGAGGTGAAGAAGAGAGTACAGGCAGGGTGGAATGGGTGGAGAAGTGTGTTAGGAGTTATTTGTGATAGACGGGTACCAGTAAGAGTGAAAGGGAAGGTCTAAAAGAGGGTAGTGAGACCAGCTATATTGTATGGGTTGGAGACAGTGGCATTGACAAAAAGGCAGGAGTCAGAGCTGGAAGTGGCAGAGTTAAAGATGTTAAGATTTGCACTGGGTGTGACAAGGATGGACAGGATTAGGAATCAGTATATTAGAGGGTCAGCTCAGGTTGGATGGTTTGGAGACAAAGTCAGAGGGGTGAGATTGCGTTGGTTTGGACATGTGCTGAGGAGGGATGCTGGGTATATTGGGAAAAGGATGCTAAGGATGGAGCTGCTAGGTAAAAGGAAAAGAGGAAGGCCAAAGATAAGGTTTATGGATTTGGTGAGAGAGGACATGCAGGTGGTTGGTGTAACAGAGCAATATGCAGAGGACAGAAAGAAATGGAAATAGATGATCCACTGTGGCGACCCTTAATGGGAACAGCCGAAAGATAAGAAGATTTTTTTCTTCCATCATTCCTTAGAGTGATTGCTGGGGCATCAGAATATAGAAATAAGCTTGGTAGTATTTATTTTGACTTGGTTATACAGTGTTTTCTCTGAGATAAGAACTCTTTGAAGGAATTTGATATGCCAAAAATATTAAATATGATAGATAAACAGTTGTTTTTACATTGTTTAATAAATAAAATAATTTAAAGCTTTACCAGAGTTTGCCTTACTATATAAATGCATGTTTTTATAGGTCATCAGATTTTATCACCTAACAAGAATGTCTTTCAGATGTAAAGCTCTATCATTATGTTGCTGAATTAATGCATTAGTTTTTTCTACAGATGCTTTAATTGAGACACCAATAGCTGCTGCTTAAAATCAACAGCCATTGAGGTGCTTTAGTTTTTATTTAATTAGGAGATGTTGCTCCTGCATTTTACTTAATTTATTATTTTACAGACCGTGCATTAGAAGTACGTTGTCTGAGATATCTTGATTTTTTTATTTTTTTGGTGGCAGGGGGCATACCTCTCCACCTCTTAGAACAAGAAATCTGGAAAAAGCCACAAATAATGGTGGGACGAAAGTTCATAGACTAACAGGTTTTGCACTGGCATGAATTTTTCTAAAGGATATGAAGTCTGAAATGTGAATGCCTGACATTATTTCTTGACTTCAGTTCTCAATGCTTTGCCAGCAATTTGCCAGAAAATGACAACTTTATGAGGAAACAGAATACAAATATAAGGCAGAAATCTGGACATTCTGCCAAACTCTGGACAGTTGAGACACGGGGGTGGGGTGTTTTCATACAAGTACAAAAGAAAAAGAACATTTAGATGATACAGTCATACAGTTTGTGTAATGCCATTTACAATCATTATATATGTTCCATTATATGACAATGACAAGAAACCCTAAAAATGCCTTCACAGTAACCTGGACAACATGGGACTGAATAGCAACTTGGGCACTGGAGGATGTCACTGGGGAGGGTGGAAGTGAGGGGTTGATGCCAGATATACCTATCAGCCTCTTAGTGCAAGAAATGTGGACAGAGCAAAAATAATGAGAGGGGGCAAAAACCCCCAAAATAGGGACATATAAATGAAGAAAATTGCTAGTATAACAGGTTTTGCAATGGTATGCATTTTCTGAAGGATATGGAGTCTGAAAATCAAGTGTTTGTCATTATTCACTGACTTCAGTCTTCAGTGATTTGTCAGAAATTCTGTGAAAATCTGTGCAGTTGAGAGGTTACCAGCTAACTGGAGTAACATAAGACCATTATGTCCATGACCTGGTGTATTTCCTCAGCATTTGTAAGCATTACTTGCATAGCCCTAACTGCGGTGGTGGTGTTGTGGTAGCATTGTTGCCTTACAGTAAGACGTTGCCCTGTTCGATTCTCAGCTAGAGCATCTTCTGTGTGCAGACATGTGTGAATGGGCGTACCGTCATTGAAGGTTGTGCATCAGGGCTGGCAACTCGGCACATAAAAATCTACTGCTAATCATTAGCAGACCGGAGTTCCGCTGTGGCGACCCCTAACCGGGAAAAGCCGAAAGACACAACAACTTGCATAGCCCTGCTATTACTTTCAGGGTGCCATGCTTGCTTATGATGAACCCCCCCCCCAAGTCAGGTAAGATGATAAACACTGCTTCCTTTCTTATTCCTCTCACGCAGCTCTTCAGGTACTGCACCTGGGTTTGTTAGATACTTATTAATTTCAACAAGGTTTCTTTTAATGCCTGCTGCCAAAAACAAAAATATATGCAACTAAATAGGTCAGATGGCATTCAGTAGTTACAACTTTGCCATTATTACAAAACAGCCTGATTAATACAGTGTGGTAGTTAATAAAGTATTACTGCTGGTGAATTTATAAGCACATTTTTTAACAGTTAAAACTATTGCCGATCTGGATACAGCTGTAGCACGAACGGGCAACATTTCCTGCAAGCGTTTCTTGCAGTTAAACAACATAATTTTATGGACAAATGACAAAGTAAGGAAGCCGTTACACAGAAGCTACCAGGAATTCAGCCATATTCTAATTCTACTTTCTAAATAAAAAGAATGCTGCTGGAGAAGTCTGATTTTTTTTCTGGTGGGTTCATAACTATTGCATTTTCTTCAAATGCACTGACACAGAAACTAGCAGGAACCCAGCCATATTCAAAGACTGTTTTCTAAGTAAAGATGAAAGCTTCTGGAGAGGCCTAATTTTTTTTTTTTTTTTGTATGGGGAGAAGGGATCAGCTTCAACACCTCTGTAGGTGATTCAAATTAACAGATACAGAAAATGAGAAGAACTCAGCTGTGTTCCAAACCTCCTTTCTGTATAAAGAAAAACGCTGTCTGAGATATCCAATGTGTTTCTGGGGGAAGCAAGCAGCTTAACACCTGCCATCTAGATACATAATACTGAAAAAATGTTTGAGTTATTTTAAGTTCTACCTTGCCATTTCCTTCAATGGATTGCTGCAGAAATATATGCATCTTTAGATAGTAGGTGCTAGAAACTGAACTTTAGTATCAAAGTTCAGAAAAAGAAATCTGACCAATATATCACTTTATGTTCTGCTTAGATGACTTTAATACATATCTGGGTACTTACGTATTATCGCAACCACATTTTCATGCTGCGATAATTGACGTAAAATTGAAGCATGAACGTTTGGTCTTACCTTGTAAGCTCTGTTATATGTGTTTTACAAGAAAGTTCAAACATTTTTAAGGTGTGATGTAAGGCTGGGTTGTAAACAGAGGGCTTGGTAAAGCAGTCACCATTTTCTTCTGCTGCTTCTTCACCGTCTCTGAGGTGGCTTGACTGGAGAAACTAGCTGCTGTGTCTGTGCCCTTTTATGTGCATCAGAAGAACGTCTGATGGGAAGCAAAGACAATCAAGGGAGACTTTTTTTTAAGTAGAAAACAGCAGTACTGTAAAATCATATGCATCTGCTAACTTCCTTTCATTCCCCCAATGCTAGTCTCACTTTATGGATCAATTATATCAGAGAGATTAATCAGATGTTTAAATGATTTTGCAGTACTGCCGTCGCTTTCTACTCGAAAATCCCCTTGATTGTCTTTGCTTCCTATCAGACGTCTAATCCTCCAACAGATTAACTAGCCAAAAATTGCAAGCAACCTTTGAAAACCCATACTCGTTTTACAAACCAAAAAAATAAATAAAAAATCCACCAAGATAGTGTTTAACAGTCTACTACCCTTCCCGATCACTTTGTAAGGAGTCAGACAGGGTATACTGCTTTGGCTTTTTGTTTCTTGATGCTTTCTGTTGTCTGGGCAAAAGCTGAGAAAAAGGAACGCAGAACGTGTTTTAAGTGTGGAATGGGGGAACTTGCTTAACTGACATCTTGAGACACTGGCAGTAAATGGGGAAACCTATTATTTCAAATCTTAATTTTTTTCATCTGAAGTGAGAAACCTTCCTAAAAACAAGAACACATTAAAGAAGACATGCGTCTGAGGTTTTCTCATACTTAATCGGTCCCAGTTGACACAAGGGAAAACAACCACCATTCGCTTGAAAATGTGGTTGCGATAATACGTAAGTACCCATATCTGTAGTATCTTAATGGCAGTAGTTAAAACTGCTAAATGTATAGTTTCTGTAACAGGATTGAGAAGCTGTTTTTTTTTTTTCCTGTTTTGTTTTCCTTCAACCCTATATTTTTAATCTAAATATTGATAAAAGGAATTTATCTAATTGTCAGGAGATGGGCAGCATATGGTTTGTAAAGGAGCCCTGCTGCTATATATAATCAAAAAATTACCTTTAACTTTTTCATATATAAAAAAGTCATGTTTTCCTGACAAAGCTAGCTGACCTAGCCAGTGCAGTCAAGGCTTGTCTAAATGTTACTTTGTTGTATTACCTTGGTGTAGTCTAAAGCCATTTAGGACAATAAGAATTCACATTGTCTGTAATATGTGGAGCCCATATGTGTGATGTCATAGTCAAGTAACCACCAAAAGACCAAACTCTTAGTCTTTCTCCCCCGTTCTCTTTCTCACCATAAATCCGCCTTTACCATTACATTCTCCAACAATACAATTATTAGTCCTGAAACTCACACAAAGCTCTTAGGTATCATCATTGATGATGAACTCAAATTCAACCTGTACATACTACAATGCATAAAAGAACACATTAAAAACAAGGTTTGCTATACAGCAACAAAACATTTTTGACTTCTACTGCTAGACTCTCTCTAGCACAGGCACTGCTCCTCCCCTCCCTCACTTATGCTACCCCTGTTTTAACCAGCATTCAGGCCACAACCTTGAACAAACTTCAACAAACATACCATAAAATAGCTAGGTTTATTTCAAACTCTCACCACTGCCTGGCCCTAAACTCTCTCCAACGGCTTCAACTCACCCAACAACTCCTTCTATCACAATTTCTAATGTTACACTCTAGTCTATACAAACCTTCTTTCTGCTCAGCTCTCTCATCGATAGTCTCCACCTATACCCCACCTCGGACCCTCTGCACCTCTAACCAGCAACTCCTCAATATCTACCAACCAAAAAAAATGTAGGCAAACTTCTATATAAATGCTCTGTAGCCTAAGCTTGGAACAAACTGCCCTTACACATATGCTCCATCCCCCACCCAGCACACTTTAAAAAGAACTCAAACTTCATCTACTCAATACCACAACTTGCCCCTGTCATGACCCAACTTAATCCCACCCTACCTCTCTATATGTATCTATCATAATCTACCTTCTATTCATCTAGTCACCCTCGAGGGGTCTACCTTCTATACAAAATCAACAATACTGAAAGAATTAAAATTTTACATAAATCTATATTTATCTTGTAAATAATCCTATTGTGTATATTACCATGTGCATGCTTTTTACTTTATCTTAGACATGTGTATTCTCAAATTTCTGTAATCCTTTGTTTGTGAAAATTGTTTTATTTTTCATTTTTTTTATATATTTTTTTACATACGGTTAAATTGTCCGTAACTGGAGCTTTTTTCCTTGGGTCTCCACTAAAAATGGGCCACAAGCCCAGTTGGACCAACCCGGTTAACAACTATCAATCAATCAATCAATCAATTAATCAATCAATCAATCAAGCAATCAATCAATCAATCAATACATAAAGTACAAGTCTTGCAGAAGCACATGAAACTTGATCTGAATAAATGAGTAATAGTACTGAAGGCATCCACTGCTTATTGTTTTTACACGGTAAGTCCTTAATAATACAGAGGCTTCTGTATGAAAATGATCCTGTGAAGCTTATTAAGAAGTAGAATGAGCATATAAACTAGACAACCTGTAAAATAATTCAGGCTGCTTCTGTAAAGCAGATAAAGACAAATGTATATGGTGTCGAGGGCATCTTTCGTTAAGATAATAAGGATATTCCACAGTCAAGTGGTACTAGTACAAGTGACTCCATCATGGAAGAGAAGACCGCATGGAATCTACCAAGAATACTATTCAGCAGGAAATAAAGTGTTTGTAAGATTAGAGTCTGGTCAGGCTTTAGTTTGTTCCTTTTTTCTGATGGTCTTTCTATGGATATTGAGATTAGGGTGTGCAGAAAGGAGAACACTCCAATCTAGTTCCTCTCCTCATATGGGCTCTGGAGACAGTGCAGTCTGTTAAGTGAACTCACACTTATATTCTTTAGTGTTATTCCAAAAACGCCATGCCTAGTCTGGAGTAAAGCCAAAGGCTCTGAATTCCAACACCAAAGGACTTCTTTTCACCAAGACTCTTATATATTCAGTCAAGTATCTATTTTGCACCATCTTCACCTTGCCTTAAACTGTTGCTAGACCACTTTGTTAAATTACTGTAAATATGAGCATTATATTTGTTTAAGGCAGAAGGAGACAGTATGCCCATCAACGTCTATTTTCAATACTTTTAACATTTTACCTTTCCTTTGTTGCTGCCTTCTTACTTCTTTTTGCTTCTCCCAATGCCAGTCTGGGTTGATTTTCTGCCCACCTGTTTCAGTAGTCCATTTCAGAGGTATAGAGTCATTCTTTGAAAAGATAAATCTTTCAGAAATCCAATGATTAATTACTCCCATCAGTCTTCTCTCTGTCCCCCTTCCTTCCACAGCTATCCTTCCTTTTCAGAATGAGCCCTTCATGCCTGCATATGATGTCATGCACCAATGTCAGGTTCCCCTCTCTCTTTTGGTCTCAGTTGAGATAAGGAGCAGTAACTGATGCTTCTTATCACATACTTTCCTTTCCATTCTACACACCACTCGGGTGGCTTTCCTCTATTCATTCCAACAGACTGACATCTGTTTCTTGTAGAGTAAAAATATTACTTCTTTGCCTCTAGAATCTCTGGCCCCTGGGGATACACCCCATCTTTCTGTTTGCTGCTTTTTCTGTCCCTCACTCTTCTCCTGATAGTCTATTCTTAGTGTAATTAGCATCCTTAAATACTTTCCCTACTCTGTTTCCCTCATTTCTTTTCCTTAAACTGGTGCTTCACACCAACTTTTTGTGGCCTAGGACTGTACCTTGCATTTGTTTGCAATGATCCTTAACTGACACTTCCCCCCCCCCACATAATCAAGCTTCCCAAATCCTTACTTAAACTTTTCCTCCCATTCTACACTGCTGGACCTATTTTTTATCCTCAACAGTAAGATGTAGCCTGTACATTGTTACCTCAGGTATGTCTAAGACAAGTATACTAAAGACCACTGGACCCAGGAGAGACCCCTGTAGTACTCTGCGAATCACTTTCATAATTCCTGACATCGTTCCTCTCACCAAAAATCAGTGTAAGTTACCATTCAACCATGCAGTATTCAATTCCACAACCATGGTTCTAGCCCAAAAATGTCCAGTTTTCCTTTCAGCTTCCCATATTTGACCAAGTCAGAAACCTTGCTCAAATCCAGGTAGACCAAATCTTCTGGTAAATCCCATGTCAATTTCACCTATAACCCAGTATTAAAAGTGGATCATGTTCGACTTATAGCTCTTTCGAGATATAAACCACACTGTCCTGGAGATTGTTGTCCTCTACCAACCTTCTCCTCAGGCTTCTGTCCACGACTTTCCTTGCCAGTCTTGTTAAGCTAAAACACCTGAAGTCATACAGATAGAGTCTGCTCTTCTCCTTGTACAAGGGTACAGAATTTGATCACCTGCAGTCCTCTGACACTTCTTCTCTAGCCAGTGATCTGCTGAACATTTCCTTCAGGTGTCTGCCAATGCACATGGAAGATATCTGAGGAGTCCGTGAGATAACCTATCTGATACCAGCCTTCTTCTTGGCATGGCATTCTTCCCTTTCATTTCTATGTGAAAGTTGAAACAAAGTATTAATTAATCTTCTTTTTCTCCAGTCTTCTGTAACTTTCCTCCTATCTCTGCTTAACTTCACCCCTTCTGTCCCGTCCTTCCATCATTTTGCTGTGTACATAAAACACCATTGCTTCCCTTCTTGATCCTTTTTGCCAAAGCCCTATCCCACTTTACCTTTGCTGACATCCCCTTAGTTACTTTTCCTTGTAGTGTACTTCATGTGCCTCCTTCTCCTCTTCCTTTATACCTCATGCTTCATACAGGCTCTACCTTTTGCCCTACTTGCAAGCCTCACATTCTTATGAAGACAATTTATGTTCTTTTCTGATTTTGCTCTTTTGCTTCTTCCTCACCCCCTTGTCTATAGTCCTGAATACTCCATCCCTGGACATTCTCTTTGTTTGCTGTCTTTGTCTTCTCCCAGTCTAGTAACTTACCCTTGGCTATCCCCCCCCAAAAAAAAAACACATAATTGTTTCTTCAAAAATCCCTCAACATTGATTCTGGACTCTCTGAATGGTTTGTAAAGACTGGGAATTACATGCAACTGACAGCATTTCAAGTTTTAAAAATGTAACAGATACTCATTTTGGAGTCAGGAAGTTTAGAACATGACAAACTACAAGGGCCATGTTGCCTGAAACATGTTTTTGTATTATATTGCATTGTATTGTCTTTGTATTTTTGACCATCCACCATATTCTAAACCACACACTGGCATAATCATTGTTGACTAACGATGTCTTAAACTGGACATCTATAACACCCTCTGCATTGAATAGAATTTGTATAATTTTTTCTATCATTTTTGGTAAAGAACTATACCATTTTACTGAAGCCATTATAATTCAAGTCATTATTCAACACTTGTTCCTTCTCTGCCTAGAATTTGGAATCTTCCAGTCTGTTTCTGTCAGGTTCATCCCCCCTTAAGTATTACCCTGTTTCTCCTATCCCAGTTCTTATTCTCTCTTCCACTTTCTCATCCTCCTTTCTCATTTAGCCTGATGGATGACACATTGTATCACCCTGCCAGCTTTGTCACTGTTTGTACATCTTAACTGCCAGGGCACTTAACCAAGCATGTAACCTTCTGTCTCTTATCTTCCTTTGCATGGCTGCATCTCCCACTTTCTCACTTCACCTTATTCCGTGCCTCAATATTTACCTTTATTTCTTTGCAAACGTTTGCCTTCTCTTCTCTTCTCTTCTCTTCTCTTCTCTTCTCTTCTCTTCTCTTCTGCCTCATTTCTTCTATATTTTACCAATGGTTTCCATGTGCTTCATTAATGTCTCTTTGGTCAGTGTTCTCATTTAAAAAAAAAATAATATTGATGTAAGTTTAATCACAATCTGTTGAATAGTGCAAGCTGGTGGAAGGGTTTTTTGCTCTTATCTCCACTGTGGTGCAACTATGGAGTTTGTATGTGTAGTTTAGGTATTGTGATGGTAAAATCTCGACATAGGGGGTACAGAAAGGCTTGTCCCTATACAACAAATTTTTTTGTGTGTTTTATTATAGTTTTTGATTGATATTTTTGGAATTTATCTTTATGAAAACCACCAATCAAAAGAGTTTCTTTAGAAAGAGTGTATGTAAACCTTTTCAAACACATCCTGTTTGCAGGTCTCCTACCAAGATCTCATACCACCCTCAACAGGACCCAGGTTGACAGTGGCCTTTCTTTTGACACTCACATTGTTAAAGTGGTTAGAAAGACCTTCTACATTGCCCACCTGATCATGAAGGGATTCACATCCAGATCAAGTGAGGTCATTGTTCCCCTGTACTCTTCACTTATCAGACCAATGATCGAGTACAATGCCCCATTCGGGATGTATCTCACCTGACACCTGCAGCAATTGGAGAGACCCCAAAAGTTCCTCACCAAAAGGATAAAGGGACTCCAAAATCTGTCATATGCTGCCAGACTGAAGAAACTCCAGCTCTATTCAGTCGCATACCGCCTGCTCAGAGGTGACCTGTGCCTGACATACAAGGCCATGTCCAACCCGGAATTAATGGACATGCTCCACCTCAAAAAATCCAAATCTACCAGATCCACTAGAGCAAGCGACTTAAACCTTAGCACGGATATAAATAGGACATGCTGGAGGGATAGATTTGTCACCCAGAGACTCCCTATGCTGTGGAATAAAATCCCAGTCCATGTGAGGCAGAGCACCTCGCTGGCTCTGTTCAAGAGAAATCTTGACCGGTGGATGGGAGATCGTAGGTTTACCCCGGGAATCATCTCTGTGTCACTGCTGGACAGAGGCACAACAAACTAATGGGCACAGTATTTTTTAACATAAGGGGTGGCGTAAGCCACAAAACTTTGGGCTAGGCTTATAAATGCCTTAGGGCAGATAGCCTAGTATAAACCTATGAACCTATGAACAAATATCCTGCAAGCATGTATCTCCTTGTATGACCCATGGCAGTGTGTCTCAAGTTATTCATTCCTATGCGCACAATAACTATGTTAAATGTGTACCTTGAGTGAAGGGACTTGAAGGATCTAGTGAGAACGGGATCCTGAGAGATATTTTACTGTCACCATTTCTTTGCTTATCCTGGTGAGTGTTGCTTCTTTGTGTCTCACTGTGGAGTCCCCAGTTACTAAGATCTATGTATATGGCCATGTTGCAGTAAGGACTTTTGCTTGCCAGCTGAATTACTACCCTTTTCCTCATTAACCCCTGCTGTTTGTATAAGCAATATTTGCTTGTAAGTATACAACTGACTATCCTGTTTACTTAAACTATATCTAGGAGGCTTTTGATGCTAGGGCACTACTTCAGTATAAAACGGCTTATTTGTTGATTTAGGACAAAGTGGGCATGGTTGTATGAAGTTGGTGTTAACACTGACAATTTGGAAAGTATTACAAATAAGTTTGGATGGCAGGCCGACCTCTAAGGTTCACCTTTCACATATAGATTCATCTAGTGGTAGAGGCAAATGGTTGTTAATAAGCAGGAGACAGCTGTTGCAGTGAATCCGAGTGCCTCATACTAGCAGGTTGGCTACAGACAGTATGGAAGACTGTGACCTCATTATTTTTTGTATCTTGTATCTTGTATGCATGGATGCCTGATGAATGTTCTGTAGGGAAAAAGGGGGCGTCTGTTAATTGGAAGAGGAAAGCAGATAATGATAGGTGGTAAAGCAATACAATGAAATAGAAGTAAAGCACAAGAAGTGTTGTAGGGGGAATAGCCACAGCTGAAGTGTTTTGCAACAGTGAGTTAACAAGGTGGTACAATTTTCATAAACAGTAGATACATAAGAGCTAATAATAACATTGCAGGTCAACTTAGATGACATAAATAAGAGGAGCTCAAGTGCTGAGAAAAACTTACCAGGTCATCTCAGATGACACAACTAGAGGAATGCAGTTTGAAGTCTGAATAATGTCATTGCAGTGTGCCACAGCTTTCCCAGCAAGACAATAACCATACAGTGAAGAGCAGCAGCATTTTGCAGGCACAATTACAGTGAGCGCAGCAGTGACAGTTAATTCAGTACAGCATGATGGCTTAGTAATCTGGTTCATTTGCAGTGCATCAGTAGCAACAAATAGTAGGTACAGCTAAGGGTTATAAAAGTGAATCAGTTACAACAATTTACAATTTTAATAATAGCAGTAACACAATTAGTGAACATAATATGAATGGCAAGTAATATGGCTTGGTTACAACAAGCACAGCAGATTACAATGTCAGCACACTCAGCAGCAAAAATTGGGAAATACAGTGACAATGGAGGCAGAAACAGCAAATGGTGGATACTGTAAAGAATGACAACGAACTTGCTCTTATGCCACAACAGCACAGAATTGCATTCAAAGGGAATCAGTAGGACATAATGACAAAAATAAATGAAGTGAGAGCAGCAAAATGACAAAGCATAACTGCAGTTTAGGCAGTAGCAACAATTAGATAAATTAATGGTGTGAAGCAAGAGACTTATAAAAGTGTCAGTGCAGTGAAAGCATTTAACAGGTTACCTACCGTACATTAAGAGCAAAAGTTACATCTGCTTTGTGCAACTGTACAGTCCTAAATGCAAAAAAAAATTACCATAGCACAAAAACAGTACAGTGCAGTACTTATAATTGACAGTATCACACTCTAATTAAAAGCAAAAAAAAAAAAGAAATCAGAAAATTGTCGCTTCCCTGTTGTAGTAGGCTCTACTTTATAGTTAAAGCCAAATTATCAGGCTTGTTCATGTACTTGCAGTCCACCTAGTAGAGTACTGACATATGTAAATACATCAAGATTCAGCAGACAAACTTGAAGACACAGGCCAATTAAAAAAAAAAACTACTCCTATAGTCAGTAACAAATCTCATACAGAAAAAAATAACACTGGCCTCTTCTTTCACCTGGATATTACTTGCCAAACTAGTTCTAAATACAGAAAATTCAGCACAGCAGGAAAAGAGTATATCACTTAAAATTAACAATAGGTGCACTCTAATTAAAGGCAAAATTAAAGATAAAAGAGTCACTTCCCAGGTGGAGTGCAGTCTCGTATGTGGTCAAAGTCAAGTAGTTAGCCTCACGCATGCTCGTGTAGATACAGACCGGCAAAAGACATGCACAGAATTTAAATAAACAAGTTTCAGTGTACAAAACTGAAATAAACAAGCTTCAGTGCAAAGACCAATTAAAAAAAGAGTTCTGCATAGGTTCCCCATGGTATTATAACAGACAATTTTAGGATAATCTCAAAATCAAACAAAATGAAAAAGATAAACCTAGCAGGAGAATGTCTAACAATAGCTGTAGTAGCACATCTCAAAACTGATGGTAAAAATGGTGTTTTATTCAACAATAAAAGTAAATGTGAACACATAGAAATACAATTCCTGTATTAATTTTCAGTCAGAATTTCTTTCTTAATAGCTGTCTCAGGTTTCAACTTTTTGTTACCTAAGAAGTTCAGTTGTGAGTGTTCTGCCATTTCACACTGAGCTGATCGAAGGAAAGACACTGAGGAAACTCGGAGCTATAATATATAACATTAAGTATCCTGTTTTCTGTTTATTTTGTTCTTTATTTCTTTATTATTTATAGCACTTTGTGTACTGTGTATTTTTCTAGCTAGTTTCACTGTGTGTGAGGTATTAACTGGAAATTGTCCACTTTTATTAAGCATCTGTTGGGTTGTTTGTTTCTGATAACTTGTTGCAGTTAAACCCTTTTTTCTAGATGCTTTTTTAGCTGTTTAAAACTTTCATTTAAATGCTCACTGCTGCTTTTCAGCTGTGAGAAACATTTCTGCAGTTTGTTTCCCACCCTCATAGCTGGTGGCTTTGCAGTTGCCTGCCCCTAGTGTAAATTTGATCTGGGACCCTCCTCCCAGTCTAGTGTCATTACCTCATTCTACCCAGTACAGGGAGAACATTTGAGAAGGCCAATCAGCTTAGTTTCTGCTACTCCTTTCTCTCTTTCCACTTAAAAAAAAAATGTATCTGCTTTTACTGTATTTGTGTTTCTTCCTACTTTATTTTGCTTTTGTGTCATCTTAAAAGTACTCAATTGTATTTATTACTGCTTGGTGTAACTCATTCTAAGCCTTTTAGTTTAAGCACTTGGGCTTCAGACCAGTTGTTTTACATTAAGAAGGTTTGTGGTCTGCACTGTAGTGGCAGAACAGGTAGCTTACATCCTTCTAAGTTGGGAACTGCTGATTGAGGGCTCAGTGTCTGTTATTCTAAAAGTGTATTAATTCTGGTTTAAGCACTTGGGCTTCAGGCCAGTTATTTTAAATTAAGAGGGTTCGTGGTCTGCACTCTTGTGGGAGGAGAGGCTGGACTCTGCCCTTCTGAGCTGGGAATTTCTGGTTAAAGGCTTATAGTGCCTGCATATTTGAACTGCTTCTTACTGAAATTGATACACCTTGTTTGCTGTAGCATAGACTAGATCCAGGCCTGCTGAATCTAGCTTTGTTTGTATAACTTGAGCACTAATCCAGGCATTCTTTAAAGTATTCAATTGTATTTATTACTGTTTGGTAGTAACTTGATTAAAGTGTAGCTATAATTCTAAGTCTTTTGGATTAAGCACTTGGGCTTCAGACCAGTTGTTTTACATTAGGAAGGTTTGTGGCCTGCACTGTGGTGGCAGGAGAGGTAGCTTACATCCTTCTAAGTTGGGAACTGCTGATTAAGGGCTCAGTGTCTGTTATTCTAAAAGTGTATTAGTTCTGGTTTAAGCACTTGGGCTTCAGACCAGTTATTTTACATTAAGAAGGTTCGTGGTCTGCACTCTTGTGGGAGGAGAGGCTGGACTCTGCCCTTCTGAGCTGGGAATTTCTGGTTAAAGGCTTATAGTGCCTGCATATTTGAACTGTTTCTTACTGAAATTGGTACACCTTGTTTGCTGTAGCATAGACTAGATCCAGGCCTGCTGAATCTAGCTTTGTTTGTATACTTGTTGTTTGTTTGCTTGTTATTTCCCTGAAATGCTAATTCCACCTAAAACACAGCTTTTCAGTGCTTCTCTGGATCCCTAGTGATATCTGCATTGCTTACTGTACTTATTTCCTTGTTTCACTTGAAAGAAAGTTACTGTTTGTCATTTTTGCATTTAAGTTACATGTAACACATTGCATTTAAGTTACCTGGCACTTGCTCACTAAGTCAGCACTAAAAAATTAAAAGCACTACACCCTCACAAACTCCCCTTGAGTACCTTGTTCCCCATTGGCCCTTTTTTCAATTATAAAGGAATTCCCAATACTATTCTAGCATGTCCAAAGGTCAGTTGTCAATCTCCTCTCCTGTCCAGCTGGTGAATCTGGGAATCTTGAGGCAATGTTACAACTGCCTCATGTACACAGACAACCCTCTCCTCCTCCCAACAAATTCCAACACATGTGAGAGATGCAACCATATAGCCAAACTGGAGGCTAAGCTCTCTCAACTCAGTACTGGCGTAACCAGTCAGGAGGAGAAGGAAACCACACTCACTACAATTCCAGTCTCACATAGACCTACCAGGACAGCAAACCAAACACATAAACACACAAAAACATACTCAGAGGCTCTAAATAAAAATCTGCCTAAGCAGCAGAGACCTCCAAAGCAGACACCCAAGCAACCGCTACCCCAAAACAAAACATGTGCAACACATAGCTCACAAAGCCAGTGTGCCGAACAGTCACAGCCCTTAAGGCTAAACAACACACCTGATACACTTGTAATAGGTGACTCTATCATCAGGCACAATGACGTCCCACTCACCAGGCTGAACAAGGAGAAGGTCACAGTGAGCTGCCTGTTGGGCGCTAGGATCCGCCACATAACAGAAGCACTCAGGACACTCCAAGGCAAGTACAAATATGACTCAGTCATTGTCCATGCTGGTGTGAATGACCTGAGACGTACCTCCCTGGACTACATGAAAAGAGACATAGAGGAGCTCTCTGAGCATGTAGCCCAGGCCGGTATGACCTTGACCTTGAGTAGCATCTTTCCCTCACCAAGTATGAAAAAAAATTTCCTAACCCCTCATACTAAACTAACCATTGCTGGAACTCAATAAACTATCTGTTGCCTATAATCATATAGCTAGATTTATAACAGGAACCCCTGTCGTCGCACTCACCACTGCCTCAACCTAAATAACCTCGATGGCTCCCCAACCTCCTCAAACTCAAACAACTTACAGAGGCTTTCAAAATAATCAACCAACCGGACAGAATGTGCAATATCCTTACCCCTACTCTAACCTAAAATCACTCAGGTCAGCTAATAGTGTTCAAGTTCTAACCATTAAATCTAATAACTCTGGAGGTGATGCTCTATATGCCAATTCCATTGAAAGCTATGGAACTCTCTACCCAATAGCCTCAGACTAATGACCTCGATTAATCAATTCAAATATTTCTTAAGTCTGAATGGGTATGCCCATGTCCTAAACAATTGGTCGCTGACCTAGTATTTATCTGTATAATATTACTGATTGTTACTTTATATATATGTTATTCTAATGGCATTTTCACTTTGTTTGTTTTTCATGCCAACCTATACCATTTGTAAATGTATTCTGTATTGTCTTATCTGTGGAGCTTTTCTCCCCGGGCCTCTACTGAAAATGGACATGTATCCAGCTAGACTAGCCCGGTCAACAAATGTAAAATAAATAAAATAAAATAAATAAATAAATGATGCCACAATATGAAGACAAGATGATCAATTTCAACAATTGGCTTAAGTATTGGTGTCATTCAAAGGGGATCCAATGCCTGTCAGCCTGGGATGACATGCTCGACAAGCCAAGATGCTTCACTAGGGACAGATTGCACCTGTCACCCCTGGGCTTTTGGATATTGGCAAAGGCTCTTGCTACCCCCATATTGCCTTTTTTAGACAAGGCTCAAAAGACAAATCCACCTCCACAGGTATCACAAGGGATAAGAAACTAAGAGTAATGCTACTCAATGCCAGAAGTCTAAACCACAAGATACATGCACTCGAAACTCTCCTTAGCATGGAGAACATCGATATCTGTGCAGTAACAGAAACCTGGTTCAAGGCTCCCGAGAGCACCCCAGCACTACCAGGTTATACCTCATACCATGCTTTTCGGCCCCAAAACTTGGACCGAACCACAAAAGGAGGGGAGTATCAATATTCCAAAGATACCCACACCTCCAGGTTGGTGGCACAGCATGAAGCATCAGAGACTATCCATGTGCAACTAACAGTGGGTAAAACTGCCTTCCAGTTTATAGCCTGCTACAGACCACCCTCCCAAACCCAGGAACCCCACTCGGCCTTCCTGAGAACACTGGAAAATATGACGGTCTCTCCAAACACCATTATATTGGGCGACTTCAACTACCCAAACATAGACTGGGAGTATTACTCTAGCTCCAACACCCTAGCCCAAAGGTTCCTAGAATTTATAAACTCAAATACTATGGAACAACTTGTTACCACTCCCACAAGAGGGGAAAACATACTGGACCTGATCATCACCAACACGGGGATTCTATGCTCCAGACCAGAAGTGTATCCCTCACTGGTAAGATCAGACCATAAACTAATCTCACTGGATATTGACATCCTGACCCCACCCCCTGTCCAGAAAACCACAGTGAAAAACTTCTCTAAAGCAAATTTCACACTCCTCAAAACCGAGGTGGCATCCTTCAAAGCCTCCGGGCCTGTGAAAAATACAGCCCAGACCGCAGAATCTTTTATAAACGCATTCTATGAACACCTTCAGGAATGCATGGATCATGCAATCCCAAATAAAACCAAGACCCAGTCCTCCAAAGGCAGACGTCCTGTCTGGTGGACCCCAGCCATAAACAAGCTATACAATAGAAGGAGGAAGTTACTACATGATAGAGCAAAATCCCAAAAAGGGAAGGCATCTCTGATCAGTATTAGCAAAAAACTACGGGCACTCATAAAATCATCTAAGGCCAGCTTCGAGAGAAAAATTGCACAGGACACTAAGGATAATCACAAGGCTTTCTTTAGTTATGTTAGGAACCTGGGTGGGAATTCCCAGATATGCTCAGAATTAGTTAAAAATGACAAAAAATACACCAAACCCACAGACATTGCCAACATCCTAGCTGACACGTTCAGCGCAAACTTCTCCCCCCCTCCCCACCAAAAGGGCAAATATCTATTCCAGCAGAGTGCTGCCCCCATGACATCTCAGATGCTCAGGTAAGAGCCGCCCTCTCCAAAGCAAAAAGCACAGCATCAATGGGACCAGATGGTGTCCCAGGCTGCGTCCTACATGAACTCCAAGAAGAGCTAAACCCAAACATAAAACTACTGTTCAATCTCAGCCTTACTACAGGATATGTACCCAAAGAGTGGTGTACAGCAACAGTGGTCCCTCTCTACAAAGGTGGTGCCTCAACGGATCCTGGAAACTATCGCCCCATAAGCCTGACTAGTTTGGTCTGCAAAGCTATGGAAAGGATCATCATAGACCTCATAAATAAAGATATTGGAGACCTACAGACACTGGATCCTACCCAGTTCGGCTTTGTAAATGGCAGATCCTGCCTCTTAAACCTGGTCGATTTCTTTGAAACAGTCACCAAGGCCATTGACGAGGGGAAGGTGGTCCACACAGCCTACTTGGACCTCGCAAAAGCCTTCGATACAATACCCCACTCGGGCATTATAGATAAGATCACCAGCTTAAATATAAACCCCTATGTCACTAGATGGGTTGCAAACTGGCTCAAGGACAGAACCCACATGGTTAGAATTGCTGGAGCCATATCAGACTCCAAACCATTTACAAGTGGAATCCCACAAGGCTCAGTCCTGGGACCGCTCTTGCTCAGTATATATTTCTCGGAGGTACAGGCCAACATGGAAGGACTGTGGCTGAGCAAGTTCGCAGATGACTGCAAACTGGGCACCATAATCGACTCTCCATCTGACACAAACATCCTCCAAAAGGGCCTCATAGAAACAGACAACTGGTGCCAGAGCCATGGCCTCAAGCTAAACGCCAAAAAGTGTATAGTAATCCCCTTTGGCAAAAACAAAGTGCCCACAAATTTCCACATAGGTGGTAATCCATTAAGTACAGAAGAAGTAATTAGGGACCTGGGGACCCAAGTTGATAGCAATCTCTCATTTGACAACCACATGGCCAAAGTGGTTAGAAAAACATTTTATATAGCCCACCTAATCATGAAGGTATTCACATCTAGATCAGGGGAGGTCATCGTGTCTCTTTACTCATCCCTCATCAGGCCCATAATTGAGTACAATGCCTCTTTTGGGATGTACCTTACCAGACACCTGCAGCAACTGGAAAGACCCCAAAAGTACCTCACCAAGAGGATCAAAGGGCTCAAACAGATGCCATATGCTGCCCGGTTAAAGAAACTCCAGCTCTACTCAGTGGCATACCACCTGCTCAGAGGCGATCTGTGCCTGACGTATAAAACCATGTCCAACCCGGAATTAATGGACATGCTGCACCTCAGAAAATCCAAATCCCATCGAGCTACGCGCTCGAGAGACTTGAACCCCAGCACTGAAATAAATAGGACATGCTGGATGGACAGATTCATAACCCAGAGGCTCCCTTCACTCTGGAATAAAATCCCAGTCCAGGTTAAGCAGAGTCCCTCATTGACTCTCTTCAAGAGGAATCTTGATGAGTGGATGGGAGATTGTAGGTTTACCCCGGGTATCACTTCTGTGTCACTGTTAGACAGAAGCACATTATACTAACCTCGAAAAAGGGCATAGCAAAATTAATTTAAAATGGGTGGTGAAAGCCAAACACACTCTGGCTAGGCTTATAAATGCCCTAGGGCAGATAGCCTAGTATGAACCTATGAACCTATGAACTAGAGTTTCTGTTTTCCTTCAAACTGGAATCTGAAATGAATTTATTTCTTAAATCAGCAATTTAAAACAATTTTCAAAGCCGCAGCCTTAAATTAGATACCTGTGATACAACTTAAAACTTGCAGTTTTGTTATTTTCCTGTAAAAGCTTCAGTATCTCTAAGTAAATGGCACCCTCTACCTCATTAATTCTTTATATCATAATAATTAGATATTTTATATAAGCTTATGTCAGATTTCCCGAAATTATTGGTTGCCAATAACAACACTGTACTTAGTGCTGCTAAATTATGTGGGGTGAAGATGTAAAATGGCAGAAAGTGAATATGAGTTAGCAAGCATACAAAGAGACAAGACTGGTAAAAAAATAGTCAACAAACATAGATACCAATTAGTAATGGGTATTTTATGCAAGTGCTGCCTGGTCGGTGAAAGAAAAAGAAAAGACAGAATGTTACAGTATTTTTCATGATATGTCACATATGCTAACACTAAAAGCCTAGGGCAGGCAACATGCCACCCACATCTGCTTCTTATATGGCAGCTGCTTCATATGATTCCCAAGATTTTTCAACAGCTGTTAATTATGTGGCCCTTGAGGCAGTGAAGTAGAAATACTGAAAAAATACTAGAAAGTGCAAAGCATTTTAACATTAATCTTAATCCCAGCATCAGCTACAGTAGCTACAAGTATTGTAAGGTGAAGACCACATTTCCCCTGCGTGAATCGTTCTGCTTATTCTATAAATACTGCACCACTGCATCAGCAGGTGCTGTTCAAAATGCTGTGAGATGAATATCTGATACTCTGGTGGCAAGCTGAAGGTAGGACGTTGGTTTTCAGTATGATAAAATGTATTGCAAATCTGAACTTTGCACTGCAGTTGTTGAATCTCTGGTGAAATACTACATGCTTGTTGCAGCTTTTACTACCTCATTGACAAATCTTTGCCATGGTTCTAGTAATTTGTGTACACTGTGTACACATCTCTAATGTTTACCTTTGTACTTTTGTTCTGAAGCAAAATAGTACAAAGTTGTAGCTTTTATGCATTCATACATATTTTGAAAGCAGTACAAGTGTGAATCCCTACTCTGGAGGATCATCAGTATTGAATATGATGAATTCAATCACAGTTACCTACTACATTTAATATACAGATGATGGAATGATTTGATGGGGGTGTGTGGGATATTAATGTTCATCGTGGTTTATGTTCTAGTTTTTTCCCCAACACTAAACTGCAACTCTCTGTCATATCTAAATGTAATAACTGAATTCAATAACTCAACCTACCAACATTTGCTATCTCTGATCTGGGATGTGGGAATTGTTATCATCTTATAGTGGTAGTGAATTTCTTCAAGTTATTATCCTTCGCAACTGATGCACTGAAGTGATATTTTGATGATATCACAGCTGCCAAGTGCATTTTTGGCAAGTGTCTGATATACGGCACTCCTAAGAAGCATAACCTGCATCATTTCATTGCCTTTATCCTCCTTGTGCCTCTTCCCTTCCTTCCTTTCCTTGGGCTGCTATAACTCTTTAATTTATCTTCCTATGTCCTACAGTTTGAACAGTATTCATAGTGACAGATATGCTTATGTAAAACCTGACATTCTATGCATACTGATGATATTGCACTGCATGCACTACCCTTTGTTTTAAAAAAATCCATATATAACCCATGTGACTGTTACTTTTAATCAAAACTGTTTGTAAATGATGTAATTGTGTTTGTAAATGATGTAATTGTTGTCAGGGATGTCTGAATAATGGAACTGTTGCTCATGTATGAAAGTGACTGTAAATTATGAAACAATGCACATGATGTCCATGATGTTTGTATAATCGAGCTTTTCTCCCTGAACCTTCACTGAAAAAGGACACTGCTCTGTCAGACTATCCTGGTAAACAAATGACAATACAAATATAAAAAAAAATAAATAAATAAACAAGTAAATAAATAATGAATAACTGTACTGTTTGTTTTAACTTAATGTTCAAGTTCTGGCAGTGTAGTTTACAAATATTTAAGCAATAACCCACGCCTGGGTGTGGGTAATGCTGGACTTACCCACAGTTGGCATGGTTTGGTCACAAGGGTGAAGCCCCAGTGGCCAAACAAAGACAACCGTAGGTAAATCCAGCATTACGCACACTCAGAAGTGGGTTATTGCTATTATACAATGACATTATTTAAGATAAAAATACTTAGTTTTCTTAAATAATGACATTGTATTATGCCTCCTTGCTGCCCTTCCGCAGCTGTCCAGTATTCTGCGGCAGTTCTGATGTACTGCGTATGCGTATGCTTACACAGTACATCAGAGCTGTGGGTAGAAGCAATGGAGAAAGCAAGATCTCCGTTGCTTTTTAGAAAGTGTCTCGCTATGTTAAAGGAGTTTAACATGGCGAGACAGCTTTAAAAAAAGCAACGGAGATCTTCCTTTCTCCGTTGCTTTTTTTAAAGCTGTCTCGCTATGTTAAACTCCTTTAACATAGCGAGACACTTTCTAAAAAGCAACGGAGATCTTGCTTTCTCCGTTACTATAAGAAAAAAAAAGACTTATACTAATGGAAAAAGTCCGGGTGACCGGACCTTTTTCCATTAGTATAACTCTGATTTACAATGTGCACGCTGACCAATCAACGTTCACGTTTTGGAATATTAAAGGGGGGTCATTGTATAATTTGAATTATTGCATATGTCAGAGTGTGCATTGTAGGCTGATACTCCATTTATGTTAATGTGTGTCAGGTTGTGCTCCAATGATTTGTTGATAGTTTTACAGATAACAGAACGCACCACTATTTTAGTCAAATAGTATCTTTTATTCTCTACAACAATAGCAGCTCTTCAGAAATGATATTGACACTTCAGTCTTCTAGAACACACTGTTCCTAGGTTTAGAAATGTACAACATTATGGGATACATACACGCTTAAACGGCAATGTTGTACAATAGTCTTAAGGTCATAATGGCTATGATGCATATTTACAATTTATGCAAACATTCTAGGAACTGTATTCCATGAAGATATTTGAGTTGGGCTTATGCTATATTAAAAGTATTAGTTTTAGCATATATCCGGTGTTTTCTCAACATTTTCTTTGTATATACAGATTAATTTATTTCCCTATTGCAGGTGTGTCCCATGTTTTGGGACTCACTCTAGTATTTAATCTCTCTCTCTCTCTCTACATATATATATATATATATATATATATATATATATATATATATATATATATAATGTACATACCAATCTTGGTTTTGCTATGACAAATTTACTTTCTCTATCAGTTCTCTGTTCTTTTAGCTGAAAAGAGTACTTCATCTAACTAGAAACATATACACGCCTATGAAAACCTGAAGGGTATGAAGCAAAATTTATTTAGTATGTATTTATTTATTGGCATTTGTTTATGGGAAAATCCACTGGGCCAGAAAGAATCCATTTTCAGTGGAGACCACATGAGAAAAGCTCCACAAAAGGCAATTAATATAATATAATATATGGTACAGACATATTTGGAAACAGCTGCTATTATCAAAAGACATACCCCCAGATTTAATAAACTTCATGTAGGAATAGTGTAAGTCCTACATGGAGGGTACTGTGCCTGTGTCTGCAGCTCCTCCTTAGCAGCGCACCTTGCATATTAATGAAGGCACACTGCAGAGAGACAGCCATGTAACATAGTTACAGAATCGGTGTAGGGAGTGTGTTACAGTGTCCGCAGATGAGTAATACACCCCCTGCACTGTTAAAGTTTCAGGTGGCACTTAAATAATAAAGTTAAACACGTTTCAATACATTTTTTTTTGTTTTTGTGCGATATAGTGCGGCGCATAGCAAACAACACATCCAAGACATCTAAAAATAGAAAGTGGATGCATTTAATTATTTAGGAAAGGTCAAGTTTAAGCATAGCTAAGCAAGTTTGTGCGGTGCGGTGCAGTACTCAGCAGTGCTTAAGCGTAACTGAGAGCTATATTGAAATGTATAGTTGTAACACCATATCCTCAGTAGCTGAATGGTTAGAGTCATGGTCTTGTGTGCAGTAGGTGCATAGTTCAAATAACAGACAGGTCATTCAGCTTTAACATGCAATAGGAAATTGTTATGAAAATATATATTTTTAATTATGTATACACTGACATTTGTTAACCGGGTTAGTCCAACTGGATCAGAAGCCCATTTTCAGTGTTGACCCGAGGATAAAAGCCCCAGTTATACACAAGTGTCCAATATAATAAAGTCACACTCCAAGATAACATAATTAAAATGCATAAGGTTAGGAAATATAAAGTAAAATAGATACACATAATCATAAAGTATTATTAATGAACAATTACTTTCAATATTCAATATTGTTTTTATTTTTACAAAATTCTGGCTTGTCCATAGCTAAGCGCTGCTAAACATTGCTAAGCTGAGCCAAGCAATGCTTAAACAGGACCTGTTTTAGCAGTACTTAGTAACACACAGCACTGCTTAGCAGGTTTGGGCATTGATAAGCATTTGCCAGTTTAAGCACTGCTCAGCTAAGCTTAGCCAGTTTGTGCAGTGCTAAGCTTCACATATCATTTTTAAAAATGGTCCAATGGCAGCAAAGGGCAGGAAAACAGACTTATTTAAGCAGAACAGGCAAGAATCCAGCCAGAACGTGTTGGAGTTTGATCCGTGCAGGAGCTATGTCAGGAGTTGGAGAGGCTGCGCACTTTTGGTGCAGTGGTGGGGCATGTTGGAGTACAGGGTCATGATTGGGCTCCTCGTAAAAGACCATGACATCCAGCTGCTGCAGGGCCAGTAGCAGGAGGTCGAATTCAAATCAGAGGCCTGGGACCAGCTAGCATGTGACCTCACCATTGCAACTGGCATCCCCTGCACTGCTCACCAGTGCAGGGGATGCCAGCTAGCATGTGACCTCACCATTGCAACTGGCATCCCCTGCACTGGTGAGCAGGTACATTACCACTACAATGATGTGAAGCATAGGAAGGGGGAACTCTTGGCCAAGTGGATTCAAGATGCTCAGGGCAACAATGCCCCAAAAGTTTGTAAGTATAGGAAGCATTGATTTACCAAAGTCTAGTATGTATATCTGATAGACAAGTATGCATAATGGTATATTTCTCTCCCGATCACTGTAGAGGAGAGAGCTCATAACCTGGAGGCCCATACATGGCACCTGGGCAGGTTATGCTGAGATTGTGGTGGGTACAGATATATCTTGCAATATATAGTAATATAATTAAGAAAGAGTACATTGGTAACTGCCAGTAGGGATATTCTGTTTTGAGTGTACTGCAATGAATGTGTTCATAGACCTGGACTGATATAAGTGAATAATGTCAGGTACAGTTCAATATATATGAAAGCATGAAACCTACTAATGTTAAGGAAAGCAATTTACTACTGCATTGCTAATGTTTAAGTGCATACTGTATAAATAATGATGTTCTGGTAATAAAGTACAACTGGATTCATAATATGAAGGGAATAAATAATCTGCATTCATAATTTTCAGGAAATAAAGTGCACCTGCAGTCAGAATTCTTAAGGAAATAAAGTTAGTAATACATACAGTGTGGAATAACAGCTGTCTTTCAATGCCTGCATTATGTAAAGTGTTCAAGAATAAAACGACTGTTAACTACTTCATGTCACCCTCAATGTAGGTTTCTTCTGCCAAATGGTGTGTGTATTTTGGGCTGTCAGTCAAGAAATTGTGTATTACAAGCCCTGTGAAGTAAACATGGGTATAATACCATGAAGTGACTGAAGGTTGGCTGATAAAGAACTGTTATGCTAAAGTGTAGATGTGGAGCTGTACTACAAGCTATACTGCATTATGATATTTGTTCTGCACTATAACATCTGGACCTTGAATAGTAATGTGTAAGGTAGTATAGCGTGTTTCCCTCAGGATTGTCTTGTGTTAACCTTTGCACTTTAGTTATATGCATTCCTGAATGTAGTTATGCTGCTGCAGGTAAGTATGAAACTGTAATAGCTGTAGACTGCAAATATACCATCTGCAACTATATATGGGTGAGGTAGGCAACCCAGCAACCTGATATGGTCTGTACACATCACACATATTCCCATCCACTAGGGGTTACATGTGTACACCTGCATTCCAAGTAGTAATACACAGTTCACCTACTATCTCTGTCATGTATGCATCTCATGCATGTGTGTTCAAGTGTCACTCCCATCTTGTGTGACACTCTACCTACATTATCAGGTCAGAATTTGTTACCAGGTGAGCTCTAGGCACATATCAGTCATTCAACACAAAGCAGTGGCTCAGTAACTTAGTTTGCTAAATGATATGTATGATGTTCATTTTAGCACACACACAGTCAGGGGGTTGAATCCAGGGACAAGTACTAATATATATTTATAGAAATAGACAAGTACTACTGAATATGTATAGAAACAGTTATGTATTGTTAACAGAGGTTCTCCACACAGGAATTACAGGTAAATAAATTGTCTGTAGTAGCTGTTTCAATGGTCTACTAATTCATGTCTCCAGATGTACTAGTGTGTAAACAGCATTGCTCAGCAAGGTGATAAGACTGCATTAAATTAAACGTTGACAAGTACACTACTATTCCAAGTGAATAAGACAAATAAAACTGTTTATTGTTGTTACAGCTGTATGCCTGGTGTGTCTGTAAATGTCTGCTGATAATCTAACCCCATGCCTGCCAAGGACAGCAGGATACAAGTAAACTCTCTGTACTATGCACGATACATGTCTCTCAAGTGATACACTGTCACAGATAGTGACCACTATTGCCAAAACCCTTGGATAAAAATGTAATATCCAGTTGAAGTATGTCAATAGCACACTCACACAACATCAGTGCACAGTACACCTTGGTAGTCATATATGTTCCCCTGACATGTAATAGTCCCCTGTAGTTGCATACCTGTAGATGCTACAGCTTGTCCCATGCTGTCCCATGTGGATAGCTTGAGAGGTATGTACGTGCTACAGAAGATATAGACATAAAAGTGAGGGCAGACCTGTAGAGTATAGAACAGTACTGTTGTAATACATATAAGCCTATAGTGTTGTTAATGGAATGTCTCTCTCTTCCCAACCTTTATCTGCATCACAAATATTATTATTGTTAAACTATGGGTATGGTTTCCATTTCACATATGTTGTTATCAAAACCTTATATTGGGCCTTGTGTTTTATTAATGTTACATATTACAATGGTTGCAGACTAACATATCTTATTGAAATACCAATGTTGTTGGCCTTTTGCCTTAACTGTTATGGTCATGCTGTAACAATACTGACTGTTATGCCATTTATTGTTGTGTTCTGTATGCTATGCAATTTTATTGTTCTGGGTTAATTAGAACACCCATGCATGCTGTTATAACTAACATTTAAATGTTCTGTGCATGACTAACCTATACACTTTGAAAATACCTCAAAACCATAGCACGAGTGCGTAGGCTGGTTTTTGCAGATCCACCTACCCCACCTCATCTGGTCATGGCACTGGGTCCCAGGATGTCTGGTACCCAACCTGGAGTTGCCACCTCCACTGGTCCTGCACCACCCACACATGGAACTGCCTCAGGGGATGGGGCCTGTCCTTCCCCTGGGCGAGGGTGCTGAGAGGGAATGGTCACCCGGCAACAGCTCCCAGGGATGGTGTGCAGAATTCTCCAGCATGATATGGACAATCGACTGTGCCAGATCGAGGGAAGACTGGTACACCTGGAGGGGCAGGCTAGCCTTGGTGCTCAGCCCCCAGCACAGCCACCTTCAGGGCCATGAAGGAGCAGTGGCGACTGCCCATGGCTGGGGAGCTCAGTCCGACTGCTGCCGTCTGGGGGAACTTGGTCCTCCGATTCCACAACACCCTCTTATTCAAAGTGTTTACCTCCCTTATGTGTCATACACCACCTCTGCCTGCCGTCTTGTCTGCTTGCAATTGCTACCTCTCCTACATAACCTATAGCCCTTCCCCAACATTCCACTATCTCCTTTAAAAAAAAGGGGGCATCTATCCCACAAAAAAATATCACCCCATACGTAGCATTCCATTTTTGCCCACATACACTGCCCTCAGTCAATCCTTACAGCAATTAATCAACAAAGTTATGTCACCCACACCCCCTCCCTCTGGGATGTGAGGCTCCAAATTCCAAATTGTCCACAACCTGCGTAGCTGTTGCTGTAGAAGAAATGGAGAGCTATGGCCCTTTCCTACACCCATCCTGCACATCCCTACCTGCCTTTCACATTGTTTACCCCCCTGCTTGCCCCCATTTTACCACTTTCCCATAACCCCTTTTTCTTTTCTTTTTTTTGGAAATAGAGTGGGTTTAAGCAGAGATAAAATATGTATTAAAATTGTTTTTAATGATTTGCATTGCTTTATGGACTCACTGGCCATAGTTTTGGCCATTTGCATGCCTATTGTACCATATCCCCCCTTTTTGTAGGCTTTTCCAGCCCTTGTTTAAAATTTACAGTCCAGTATACAGTTTCTATCCACATACATTCCTTAAACCAACATGGCACCTACACGGGTGCCTTTCTGCTTATTGGATCACAAATCAACCTCATCTGAATGTTTTTCACCAGCATATGAGGTGATTTGCATTCTGCGGACACTTCTGTGTCTGCATGCTCATGCATGCCCCTACACCCTGTTTACTGGATTGCTTGGTGGCCGTGTTCTGTTTTGGGGACATAACACTATACCTACATGGAGAATCACTATGTGTAGGTTATATTGAATTATACCCCTAGTTTTAAACAAGTAGTATAAAATGCAATACAGTACAATGTGAAAACATAGCTGATGCAGGAGGTAATGTAAAATACAGAGATTGTAAACAGTTCTTAAAAAGGCATAGTTATAACAAGCAGTATAAACATAGTATAGTGCATTCTAAAAATTTAGTGATGGAAGGAATTGAAATATGACACAGGAAGTTCAGAAAGATTACTTCAAAGTATATATGTTGCAGAGAGAGCAGAATGAGGTATAATTACAGGTTGGTTTGCCGAGGGTTAGTAACGTTTCAGCAGTAGATGCATTAATTGTAGAATGTGAGTAATATGGAGAATTAGAATAAATCTCTAATAGTATATTTAAATTAGTAGTAGGGAGAGAAGTGAGTGAGAAGGTATAAGAAAAGAACAAGATTTGAGTGGGAGGAATAAGTTGAAGTAAGTTGGAATAGGGAACAAGATAAATGATAAGACTTTAAGTTAGAGGAGTCAAGTTTTAGGAAGATGGACGTTAGTACAACTACAGTGCCAGAGAGGGGAGAGGTGCTGTTTCAAGGAGGTTTTGAAGGAGAAGGTGTTGCTGATACTCCTAGCAGCTAATGGGAGTGCATTCCATAGTCTGGCAATAGAGAAGGAATAAAGCATGTGACCTGCTGGGAGTTTTGGTTTGTGAACTTAAAGGAGGAGTTGGTGTTCTGATCATAGTGAACTCTTTGGGTGGTAGTGAGTCAGGATGGAAGGTAGGGCTGGGCAGTCTAATGGGTTATAAATTATTTTGTATGCTATGGTTAATTGTAAGCATGTTAAGTGAAGGGGAAGTTCAAGCCAGTTTGGTGAATGTAAGGAAGTGCAGTGATGGAATGAGTATTTGGCGTTGGTTGTATATTTGGCCACTTTATTGTAACAGGACTCAAGCTTATTTTTTAGGGATGATTGGATATTAGTAGGGAGTAGGGCACCATATAGAAGTGAAGGAAGGAGAAAAGTTAGGGCTCTATATGGTAGTCAAATTAACTTAACTTCAGATGCTCAGGGTCTGAAAAGTATAATTCTTGTACAAACACAGAACTGTATCTATTATATTCATGTATGCATATATATGAACACACACACACACACACACACACACACACACACACACACGCACACACACACACACACGTGCATACACACACACGTGTGTGTGTGTGTGTGTGTGTGTGTGTGTGTCTAAATTTATACATACATGAATGCATTCTCTATTGAGTGGGTTACAATGTCCATTTACTTATCATGCTATTAAAGAATACAGTATTATGATTCTTGTAGTATATATTTTCCCAAGAAAAGTTCACTCTCTGGGAATACTTTTATATCTGATTCAAGCTCATTCTTGATCAGCATTTCTACTGCATGCATAATAACTCTCTTGCAATCTAAAAGGTTGTGCCAAGTCTTTTGTGGTTGAGTTAAAATACTGGCAAACATCACTTTTAAATCTTAGACTAAACATTCAGTCAACCAAATGAAACTTCAAATCAATTAAAAACTCAAAAACTAACTGAGCAGCAAAATGTCTGCTGAATCCATTTATAAAAACAGTCTTTAAACAATGTAAATTGTGCTTTCAAGTGGCAGATACTAGGACTGTTTTTACTGCAACAGTTACATCATAGACAAGAAAGTATAAACTCTTGAATGCACAAGTCATTCCTGTTTGAACCCCATACTACCTTATACCTAGTAACTAAGTTATACCAAAATGCAACTTTCAAATAACTGTTGCTGGGATAGGAAAAGTCAAAAACTGCCAGAATATGAAGTAAAAACATTACTATATATATCAACTATTGTTGTGTGCACATTTTCAGCTTTTAAATAATCCCAGTTGCCTTATTAATAAATTTATTGTATCAAAGTCCCACACCTTAGTTCAGTTCCTGAAATATGTTAATATACTTAATAACAAATTAACTTTTCTTACCACACAAATAAAGACAGAGAAAATATACTGATTAGCTCTCAAATTCATACATGATGATTTCCTACAAGCCTTTCCAGGTAATCAATGCCAAGGGCAGATATTCATTTTTGAGCTTCCTTGTTAATTCTGACACCATGCTGTCTGCTATAGTAGGTTTGTTAATAATTAATAGGGCAATAATGATATTTAACAGGAAATCAAGTACATGCTGCATTCATTGGCTTCAAGATTAAATACTTTTTAATAAATTCAGTGCAATATCAGTAAAAGTTCAAGTCTGTAACACAGCCAGTTAACATCCAAAACCATAAATAAAATTTACTTCTTAATCAATATTACAGTTTTTGAAGTTATAAAAGATTTATGAATGATAACCAATTGATGGAAGTGTTCATATGAGATGTCTTACAAGTTATGTTATCCATACAACTTACTTTGATTCACAGCAAGAGAGATTTAATGCTTTTCCAGCATTCAGAATAATAATATAAATACAAATACATATATTAACTGTTGCCTTCAAAATTAAACATTATTAATTAAACAAATCCAATACAGTTATCAATAAAAGTCCAAGCTAATATAGTATGAATGACTAAACCCAGTATTGTAAGGAAGATCAGTTTCTTATTCAAAACTACAGTCTCTACATAAAAGAGATAGCTAGAGCAGAGGAATCAGCAAATAGGAGTGCTTACATTAGAATTCCTAACTGATCAGTTAGCCATTTTCTTTCTACCCACAAAAAAATGCAGTTTTCTGTCACTCCAGCATTAATTTTTGGAAAAAAAGGAAAATGATCTGGTTGCTTATTTTGCTACCTTTTACCATTTGCAGGTACTTCTCTTGGTATGCTCCCCAATTGCATTGTATCTTCTGAAGAATTTTGCAGTATCCATTTGATTTTTGCTTCTCCATCCACAGGTATATTGAGTGGGCTATAACAACATGAATTTGATCTTTACTTGCAAAATGAATTTGATTTTTACTTGCCTACATTTTTAATGGCTGCTTGAAAGGTACCTGTTCTCGTTCTACTTTCTGATGAATAAACATAATCACACAGAATTCTAGTGTCTCTGATTTTCACCTGTTTTCCTGCTAACCACATTTTTAGAAAGAACACTCTCTTTTAGATTGCAAGCTTGAAAACGGAATTGAAAGTTGCTAGGCATCCTTGACCTTTGATCAGAGAGAGAAATACCTTATGAGCTATCTCTATAAACATTTCCTTGGCAGTTATCTGAGTCCATTCAGCTCGATTTCCAGCAATGTATTCTGCAGTTCTAGTACCATCTCCTTTTTCATAGATGCCAGTAAACTGCATAGTTTCAAATCCTCCTCTGTGTTGTATATTTCACCCAGAAATTCAGATTTCACTTCTGAGGAAGACATCCTGTATGAAATGTCCTTAAACCCTCTTTCTATTTCCAGTTAGTCAAATGAATGTTCAGAGAAAGCTATTTCTACATCTTCCAGTCTTTTATTCAAACAAGCAATATAGTCTGGCAAGGTTGAGTTAATAATGTGCAATCCAGGTATAATTTGTTAGATTCTGCAGTCACCCATAGCATATGTAGCAGTCTGTAACAGATTACAGCAAACAGTCTCTGGTGGTTTGATTTGCATCCCAAAAACATATCAGAGCAGATATTTTCTTCTTATTATTATTATTAGGCACAAAGACTCATCACTCATCTAGGGTTCAGCACTGCAGCTAACTATAAGACTTCTATAGGTTCATAGATTGGTACTAGGCTATCGGCTCTAAGGCCTATGCAAGCCTAGCCATAACAATTCCCTGGATATTTCTTCCCACAATATTAACTTCTCTGGGCCCCTGTCTAGCAGGTGACTGACATGATCCCCGGGGTGAATTTCCTATCTCCCATCCAATCATCAAGGTTCCTTTCGAAGAGGGCCAGTGAGGCGCTCTGCTTGACATGTATGGGCAGTCTATTCCAGAGTATGGGGAGTCTCTGGGTCAGGAACCTATCCCTCCAGCATGTTTTGTTCATTGTGATGATAAGGTTTAGATCCCTGGAGTGTGTGGCTCTGAGGGAATTGGGATTTCTTTAAGTAGAGCATGTCCAACAGCTCAGGGTTTGACATGGTCTTGTATGTTAAGCAGAGATCGCCTCTGAGTAGACGATATGCCATAGAGTATAGCTTGAGTTTTTTTAGATGGTCAGCATATGGCATCTGCTTTAGGCCTGTGATTCTTTTAGTGAGGTATTTCTGTGGCCTTTCCAGCTTTTGCAGATGTCTTGTGAGGTACATACCAAACGGGGCATTATACTCTATAATGGGTCTAATGATGGATGAGTACAGTGGGACAATGACCTCCTTTTTGCTGGATGAAAAGCCCTTAGTGATGAGGTGTGCCACATAGAACGATTTCCTGACTGTTGTGGCAATGTTGTTGTCGAAAGTGAGACCACTGTCCACCTGTATCCCTAAGTCTCTCATCACACTTTTGATGTTTAGTGTCCTGTCACCGATGTGGTAATTCATGGGTACATGTTTTTTTCCCAAAGGGGATAACTATACATTTCTTGGCATTAAGCTTGAGCCCATAGCTCTGGCACCAGGCATCTGTTTCTGTAAGACCCTTTTGTAGATCTCCCAGTTTGCAGTCATCTGCAAACTTTGTTAGCCAGAGTCCCTTAGTGTTGGCCTGTACTTCAGAGAAGTAGATGCCAAACAAGAGTGGTCCCAGGACTGAACCCTGAGGTACTCCACTTGTCACTTATCTGGAGCAGAAAGCAACAGTTTTAGCCGTACATATACACTTTTTAAGTCGACCATAAGGAGCTCTCATGAAACACATCCTGAATGCTGTCTGTTCTGACAGAAGACTCTTAAGATGCCTGTTTATGCCATTTATAATACTCACTGTCTAATTTTGTAAGCCTATTTGTGTTCTGTGCATAACAAGCTGTTATTTCAAATAACAGACAGTTAATACTAAAATTTGCCAATTATTTCCACATATTTTCAGGAAAATGGAGTGGAGCTCATCAGGGAAAAGTAACAGCCAAATGCATGCAGGATGAAATCCCAAACAAAAGGTGACAGATACATTTTATATTAGTTACAGACATTTCATAATTGTACTGCTCTGACAAACACTGGCCGGGATTCATTAATCCTCCGTGTAAGACTAAATAAGTCTTACTTGGAAACTGCAGCCTAAGAGGAAGACATCAGCACACCATGCATATTCATGAGGGCATGCTGACTCAATTCTAAGGCTAACACGGAGCATGCACGAGTGCAGGGGGTGTGTCGGACTGCCGAGCAGGCCAAAAATCCACGCCCCTGCAAGTCTCTTAATATGCAAATGTCAACTGAAATGAGCGAGTCTGCTCAAATGTGTACATACCTAACACTACACTCCCCCCCATTCTAAATCCCTGTACAATTCTAAAATGCAAAACTTTCCTTTTTTTTATTATTCCCGATATAGCTGCCCGTATTTGCGCATGTTTTCTGCGGGTTTGCCCATTGCTTAGCTACAGTTAGCAGTTTAGAGATCAAAGAGGATAATAAGAAATGTATATGCAAACTAAGCCAAATAGCAATAGCGTAGTGGTATTACCTTCGCACAAAGAGGAGGCATTCCCGTTTCGAATCCCACCACTCCCCTTTCTATCTTTTGTAGGAAATATGTATAGAAAAACAATTCCTGACATTTATCTTTTAAATATTAGTAGAAAGCATTGAAATAGCCTATGTAGTAGTGAATGATATTTTATATATATATAAGAAGGCGAAATGGTTATGCATACTGATGAATGCATAAGTAACGTATCTTAAGCAATGTGAAGCACTGCTAAGCAAAGTTTACCAGTATTAAGCACATTTAAGTATAATTGCTCATAGCTTAATCATAGCTTAGCACTGCTTTAACTAGCACAATGGCTTTGCGCAGAACTGCGCATCGTGCCAACTAGCGCAAACAGAACATGTTTGCGCGTAGCTGCGCACCGTGCTAACTAGCGCAAAATTGGGCAACGTAGAACACCGTAGTGTAACATAGAGCAACGGTGGGCAAAGTTGAGCAAAGTTGGCTAAACACAGACACACCTCCTAGCCAGTCTGGCCAGTAGTAAAATAAAAAGCAATGACAGGCCTCGAACCCGGGATACTGTACACCATAATCACAGTACTGAACCACTAAGCCATGACAGCTTTTGATATGTATGCACTTTCAACACACACATACATATTAATGAAAGTTTACCCAGTGCTAAGCAGGTGTGCTTTCAGCTGAGATTTTCAAAACTGGCCAATCACAAATAAGTGCGGGAAATTAGGCATATTTAAGCCCCATAGGCAGGAATACTTGCCATAACTGGTTGTAGCTCCCATCTGCAGGCAGCATGACTGGTGTTGGAGAGGGCTCTCACTTTCGAGCACAACGGTGGGGCATTGAGGAGTCAAAAGTGATGGTTTGGCTCCTCGTCCATAATCATGATGACAGACTCCTGCAAGGCCAGTTCAAGGGCACTGAATACAAAGAGGAAGCCTGGAACTGTCTAGCACATGATCTCACCAGTGCCACAGGTGTCCCTCGGACTGGTGAGCAGGTCAGACACCACTACTCAGACCTGAAGAGACGGAAGCAGGACCAATTGAACCAGTGGATACAGGAGGCCCGTGGGATGGAAAATGCCCCACTACTGAGTAGGTAGCCATGGAATGAAGTATGTAAGAATTGCTATTGTAATCTATATTATGGATAGGTATATGTCTCAATATCACTTCATTTACCTCACAGCTGCAGGTGTCCGTGCTGCGAATCAGCAAGCCTATGTAGATAGGCTGCACCACCAGGCAGGTTAATAATTATTCTGCATGTATTGTTATATAAAATAAGTGAGAGAGCATGAAAAATAGAGTTGTAACCCATTAATAAAGGTATAATACGTCTTGAATAAGTCTTCTGCATGCACTGTAATATCAAATAAATGAGAGAGTGTCTATAAAACTGTGTAATGTAATTAATAAAGGTATAATTCCTGGAGTGTGTCCGTATCACTTTCTTCGATATGTTGTTGTACTCTTGCATTATAGAAATATTATTGTTGTATTAAGCTCTGTCAAGCCACTCTTGGGTAGGCCTATATAAAGTGGAAGAAGGGAGTGCCAGTAGCTGTTAAGCATATATACAGTCCTCAACAGTTGGTTAATGGCTGGCATGTATAGGTTAATCTGGCACATTAGTAGCATGTTATTGTGTTCCCCAGAAATGTCAGTGTGCTGCTAGAAATGTAGGGGGCTGTTAAAATATAATTGATAATGTCAACTGAACACATCCAGATATGTAGATATATAAATATAAATAAAATATATAAATACGTAGCAGTAACATCTGCATCCTGGACAGTCTGTATGTCAGATACAGGTCAGGTATATCAAGAACTGGCAAAACTCATTTCACAATTTAACGGACATTGCCAAGTGTAATAATACATGTAGGGGATATATACCTACAGTCAATAGGAATGTAGTGTAAACTATAAGTACATATAAGTTGTTAATGGAGGTATCTTTTTACACCCTACTGTATGTGCATAAACAATTCAATTCCACACGTCAATGGGTATGTCTAATCTCAAAACAGTTGTTGGGACATATGTCCTATTGGTTCAAAAATATCTGCATTTACTTTGATTCATGTGCCCTGTTCAAATACCACAATCTTGGTGGCCTGTTGCCACCAATCAATCCTGCATGCTGTTGGAATGTCCACTGTTGTTCTATATATGCATGTGTTATGCTTGCTGTTCAACTGTTGGAATTCTGGTGTGTTGGGTTAATGGGAATACTACTGCATGCTGTTACAACTAATTTGGAATGCTGTTGGCTGTTAACAACCCATATTGTCATTAAATCCTCCTAAACCTAGAACGTATGGGAAGGCTGGTCCAGTGGACCCACCTGTCCCACCTCAGCTGGCGATGGCAACTGGCACCAGCAGGTCCGGTGCTCAGCCCGGGACCTCCTCCTCCTTTGGTCCTGTACCACCTTTGGGTGGAAGCACTGCAGGGGATGGGGCTCATCTCCCCTGTGCAAGCATGGCCAGAGGAGGGCCACCTATCACCCTCCGAATGGTCCAGGTTTTGGTGTGTACGGAAATCGAGCGTTCAGTTGCTGATCCTCTATGCCAGCTTGAGGCACGTGTGGCATGACTCACGGGTGAGCCTGCCCCTCCTACGCAGCCCCCAGCACAGCCACCCTCTGGGCTGTGAAGGTGCAGTGGTGACTGCCCATGGGTGGGAATCTCAGTTCCACTGTTGCCATCTGTGGGGGCTTATGGGCTTGCGATTTCCAAACATCCTTCCCCGTCAATGGTGTTCACCCACCACGTGTCATATTCCACCCCTATATGCATCTAGTTTGTCTTGTCTGTTTACCTCCCCAACCTACCTACCCATATATACCCACTTCCCCTACCACACATTCGGCTCTCACCTGAAAAAAAGGGGGCAATCTGCTCCTAAAAAAAAATTACGCCCCATACATAGCTACCCATTTTGCAGACATGTCCGCTGGACACATAAACTAATATTTAATTGGCAGTACAACATACTTTGTTGTCCTCACCCCTCTCTCAGGGGTGAAAG